>NC_142132.1:3300000-3600000 GCF_024610735.1 Ursus americanus | reverse complement strand
GGCGCCTGGTGGCACACTTGGTTGAGTAACTGATACTTGGTTTCAGCTCAGGTCTGATCTCAGGGTCATGAGATCGAGCCCTGCATTGGGCTCTGTGCTCAGCATGGAGTCTGCTTGTGTCTCTCTCTCCCTCACCCTCTGCCCCTCTCCACTGCTTGCTCACTCTCGCTCTCAAATAAATAAAATAAATCTTTAAAAAATAAAAATAAAAAAGTTTTAATATTCTACAATTTACTTAAGAAAACACAGAAAACTTACATATAACAATCACCACATTGAGTCTTTCAATTCACAACATAGAATGTCTCTTTATTTGTTCAAGCCTTATTTTTATCTTTCTCAGCAATATTTCATGGTTTTCTTCTTTTGAGTCTATATTATTCTTCCTAATAATTTTTCTTAGGTATTGTATATTCTAGGTTGCTTTTGTGAATAGGAACTTTTTACTAATTGTGCTCATCATAGCTAATATGCAAGATTACTATTGATTTTTACATATTTATTTAGGATCAACACACTTTTACATTTCTTTGGCTGGATAAGATAAAAGGTAAAATAGATTTTTAGCACAAAGATAAAGATCAAATATGTTTATTCATTGAAATGCAATATCAATGGGGAATTTAGAGAATATGATTTTAATGACCAGTTTTCAAATCAAAAGATCTTTTTTATTTTATGGTTTATGTTCATAATCTTCATAAAAATCACAACTGATTTAATCAGCAGAATTTAATCAGGAGAAATAAGTAAGGATTTGATCCACTGGTCTGAAATATCTTTGAAAATGACATAATTCTTTGTAATAACACATTGCTCTTTGAGCAAGATCTTGTAAATGGCCCCTTTGGAGATGTTCTGAGAAATTGTATCTGTTTATAATCTGGTATTGGAATATGAACAGAAGTTTGCATATTAGAAAAAAGAAATTATTTGGAAAACTCACCCTGCATAGTTTTGATTATAAAAGTTGTGTGAATCAAATAATGAAAACACACTTTGGACCATCTAAGCAGCCACCAGCTGCTTAAGTAAAAAAGACCCAAAGAAGATGTATGTGCCTCTTTTGTCTCTGACCTAAACAGCTGTCTGCCCCGAGAACACTCCAGGGGGCATGGAAGGTGCCTGCCCTGTAGGCTTGTCATCAAGCACATACAGGTGGCCTGAGAGGGTCTGTTCCCAGGCAAATGGGGAGCTAATTCTGAGTGGAAGGGAGAAACACAATGAATGTACTTCCAAGAATAAAGAGCAGAGGACAAAAGAGACAACACAGGGCAACGATGGACACCAATGTGGTGTGTAGAGTCAGCGGCAGGTGCAAGTAGGACAGGAATACCGCTCGTCAGCCAAGGCCCTGCTCTGTCTCCGTGGGGAGGAGACCCCATGATGAACCGAGCCAGACGGACAGCACCTAAAATAACAGCTGTCAGTAAATCACCTCTCAGGGTTTGCCTTTAAGGGTTTATCTTGACTCCTCAACTCCAAACATCTTTGCTGGAACCCATGTCTCCTCTTGGGTTAGAACCATGGCCACCTAACCTTGAATCCCCGACCTTCGTAACCCTCACTGACCAGGTGTGGACCGCTGGTCAGGTTCCTCGGCTATAAAACGACAAGTTGAGAATAGATGAGCTTCCATGGCTCATCTCAGCTCCGACGTCCCAGAAGGCACTAGAATCCATATGGGAGTGAATGGGTTCACATTCACTCAGTGGACAGTTACTAAGTGCAAGCAAACACCAAGGCGGGATGCAAGCCAGTAGGTAGAGTAAACAGAAATGGGGTGGGGGTGACTGCAAGTGGGCCCAAGATTTTCTTTCTGGGGAGTTGGAAATGTTCTAAACTCAGGTCATGGGGGTGGTCCCACAGCTCTTTGAATATACTAACCTATAACTGGATCCTTAGAATGAGTAAATTTTATGGGATATAAATTGTGCCTCAAAACAGCCATTACAAAGAAAAAGGAAAAGAAACAAAAGAGAGGCTAAGCCTCGTTCTACAACACCTGCAGAAAGGCAAACAGGAAAGGCAGTGTGGGGGGGTCAGTGTCGCAGCAGAGGACCCGACCAGCCTGAGGAACACGGCAGCCCCCCAGCTAGTGGCAACTTTGGTGTTTCTCAAACATTTCTTCATCTGAGGCCACACTCTGTGCCGGAGTGTCAAGGCCTGCGTGGACACCGGCTGGTAGAGTAAAAGCTGGCTTCTGTCTCTGGGGCTGGCAACCGTCCGACAAATTGTCCACGTTGAGAAGCAATTCGTCTCCTCTGCTTCCTTCTCGCGTCCCCTAGGAGAACGAATCCAGGAAGGTAAGCCTCCGAGGGCAAGCGTACACAGGAATCCTAAAATGGCTACTCATTACAATGTTTGCAATTATTTCAAATTTGGATTTTCATAATAACTCTTCATGGTTGTGTTGACCAGAGGGAAGTTTTATTCCCAAATGTGTCCGTGTCAAATTTGCCATTATCTTCCAGGGGGAAAAAAAAAAAAAATCAAATGAAAAGGCTTTTAAAAAGAGATAAAGTTTACTCATTGGAAATTAGAAATGAATATTTATTGTCAGATCTCTGTCTAGATTAAAACCTTTTATTTAACACCAGTTGAAAGTGTAAATTATTCACGTGTTTATATTTCAATGACTTTTGTTCTCTAATGATTCCATTTCCTGGAGTGTATTACTGGTAAGATAATGAAACGCCTCACCAGCCTGGAGTATTAAGCAAACAACTAACCACAACTTTTTCAACACCAAATAAAAAGTAGAGTGGTCCCCAACATTTAGTTTGTCTGGTTAATGCAATATACAGCGAACTTCCCAAAACACAGCAATAAACAGAGGGCTGCCAACAGCCATGGAAACGCACTCCAGTCTCCCACAGACATGCAATGGGACATGGTAACCAATCCCTGCTCTCACACGAATCATGATTTTTGGCAAGTGTCATCTTTGCCAGAAGGGAGGAGTATTTTAAAAAAGAGAGAAAGCACGGTATCTTCCACTTCTCCAGCCAGCAAAGATGAGCTCTTGCTGGTCGAATGAAGTTATATAATTGTTTCACTCTGTCCTTCTCTCTCAGCTTATTACTTAATGTCAGGAAATTTTGTTTGTTAAGAATGAAAATCCTTCATCTGTTTATAGTGCTTTAAGTTTACAAAACACTTGCACATATGTTATCTCATTCAAGGGATGTGCTTTTTCTGGAATATTGGGTGAATTTTTGTATGCCTAGAGATAAATTAATGTACATATTGAAACTCAAGACTTTTGTAAAACAAATCCATGTTCCAGAACTTTCCATGAGAATATTTTACAAATCCTTCTGTAGCACTGTGAAGTGCTAATGACCTCTGACATTTTATACATTTCTCTATTTTAAAAATCTCTATTTCCATGGAAATGACAGTGAATTTCTTTTGTTATGTCAAGCATTACTGCTGGCCTTGAATAAGCCAGAGAAATGCTTTTTTTTTTTTTTAAGAATTAATAGCCATTGTGGTTGAAGAAGGAAGACTTAACACTTATTCAAAATACATACACTCTAACCTGGGGAAGCAGAACATTCACAACGCAAAAAGTAACAACACGTGGTAATAAATAGGAATGACTGTGGCAGCGAGGGCACCACAAGCATCGCTCCAGAGGACCTGTGCTGGTGAATCCTTGCCGACTGCCTGGAAGGTTGGGTGTTGCTCAGAGGAAGTGAGCAGAGGAGCACCGTTCAGGACTAGGAGCTCCCCAGGGGGAGCTGGAGTGAGAAGGCACCAGGCACCCCAGGTCAAAGGGCATGGCCTCATCCAGGTGGACCATGTATTTTGAGCAAAAGGGATAGTAAAGAGTTAAGGGGTCTGGTACATTGCACTATTGTGAAGAGCCAGGCATTATAGACTAGAGTTTTTAGTTGATCTTTTTTTTTTTTAAGATTTATTTATTTATTTATTTATTTATTTATTTATTTATTTGACAGAGATAGAGACAGCCAGTGAGAGAAGGAACACAAGCAGGGGGAGCGGGAGAGGAAGAAGCAGGCTCACAGCAGAGGAGCCTGATGCAGGGCTCGATCCCAGAACGCCGGGATCACGCCCTGAGCTGAAGGCAGACGCTTAACGACTGAGCCACCCAGGCGCCCCTTTAGTTGATCTTTTAAGTTAATCAGGAGTTCCAGAAGAAGAAGAAGGAGAAGAAGAAGAGAAAGAGAAATTTAAGCAATATTTTAGCACGATTACTTTGACAAAGGTGAAGGAGATGAATGAAGGAGAACGAAGTTTTGGGGGAGTAGGGGGACCCAGCAGTGACAGCCTTGGAATAATTTCAGACTGGGGTGATTGATCCCAACACTAGGTTGCCATTGATGCGAAGTGAGGAAGACGTACTCGCGTGCCACACTGGCCAAGGAGGCAGAGAGCAAGGGGAGGAACTCTTGGACTCCAAGATCCCAACGCAGGTGCCTGGAAATAAAAAGGTGTTGCTGATGGAGCGGGAACCAGAGCCGGAGAGAGATGAGAGCTGATGTGCACGAGGGGCCCATCTAGGTGACAGTCTGACCCGCAGCTGGAAAGACGCAGCCCTGCGCGTGCACAGCCATACTGGAGGCGTGTGGGGGCGGGCGGCGCTGTCGCTGATGTCCTCTGCACACAGTGACCATGGAACGTGAGCAAGGACAGCTCCTCCTGGAGATGTTGGGCCCAGAGCGCTGGCCAGGGGCCCAAGTTCAGGGGAAGCCCCAGGAGGACAAGCCTGAGGCCCCAGAAGGGCAGAGAGGCTGCCGCCACATGGAACCGAGCCACACAGTCCTAGAGCCTCCAGAGCCAGGACAGGAAAGCGTTTCCAGAAGTCAGTGGTTTCGAAAACTGCCTCTCCTGCTGTTGCATTTACCCCACTGATTCCATGTGGGGGTGCAGGTGCTGATTTCCATTTTTAGCCCCAAATTCACCTTTTGACCCTTTAAATCAAATATGACATAATGTGTGGAATAAAATTTACCAGATTAAGATATTCTGCTGTCATTTCCTAGGTCGTTAACATGCAGCTTTTCATCTAATAGGATATGCAAGGCGTTCCGTGTCTTTCCTTTGACCTCCTATGAAATAAATTTAGCCAAACTAGCTCTATCCCGGAACATCTCTTTAATATGCAACAGAGCCTTTCAACTTGAGAAGAAAACTCACCTTTCTAAATAGAGCCTTCTGCGAAAAGTGGTGCTAGAGAGGCTGGTCCAAAATGATTTTGGGGGGACTCCTCCACAGGCTGTGCCCTCAAGCGAGGGCCATCTGGTGCTGGCCGTCGAGCCCCTCGGGGAGCCCAGAGCCAGGCGCCGCCTGCGGTCTGCATCCTGGGGTCCCCTCACAGCACCTGGGTTGCTCTCCACCTCCTGGCAGGTCCACATCACACTGCTGCCCTCGCCTGTGGACCCACACGAGATGCGAGCACAGCATGTCCCCACAGAGGAGACTCACATGTATCCCTCAACTGAAGCCATTCTGCTCCCACTCCCAGCACCCCACCCACTGCCATCATCACTGGAATTCCCAAGGAAACACAAACAGGTATGAATCTTGATTATTGATCATTTGTCCTTATCGTTCCTGTAAAGCTCTGGTCTCTGTCATCAACTCTGGGTTTCTCTAAAGACTACCTGCCCCTCAATGACACCTTTGACTCAGAAAAATCAGCAGATTGTGTCCACAGTCTTCACTGGGGTTCCAGCCACTGGACACCCTGAGCCACTTCCGAGTTTATTGTCCACACACAGACGTGGCACTCTACCATACTTTGCTGTTTTTGTGGTTACTTCATGTATTTGCCACATTTCCCCAAGTGGCCTAGAATGTCTTTGTTCTCAAGATGGTGTCTTAAACTTTGCACCCTAGAACCCCAGTATCAGAGCAGGGAAGGTGGGTCGTGCCAGGGTCTTGCTTTAAAGCCAGTTTTAGGAAGGAGGCTGAGCTAGACGAAGATGCAGGATGAGTTTGTGGCAACAAGGTTGGAAACCAGCTCAGCCCCGCATCAGGGCTCTTTCCCTTCATGCTCCTACATCTCTTATTCGGGGCGTCCAGGATGCGTGATTTGAAAATTGCTGTGAGGCTGTTTGGCAATCTTTATGAGGGAGTCACAAAGGCAAAACCTCTTGGCAACGTGTAATTCGCAGTGAAGGAATCGTTATTTTTGGACAAGAACAATCGCTAAAGATATAACTGGGCCCACAGGGAATGGTCTTCCATTTCCTGACACTGACCCTTTAAATTAGCACTGGGGTCGCCTGCAGCAGTTGGCTTGGGAAAAGGAGGCTGAATCCTTTTCCATGGATCTCTGCCCTGTTCATCATCGTCATGGCCCGTCCTTCCTGCAGCCTCAGGTCTGCTCTGCTGCGTCTCCCTGGACAGAAACTCCCTCCCTGTCTTCCTCCTGGCCGGGGTGATTCCGTGCTCTGATTTGTCAAGGGCTCTCCTGTTTTATGCCTGTTCCTCCAATATGATTATGAATAGAGCCTTCTTTCGACGCAGAAATGTCTGGTTTGGGTAATAAATTAAAAGGCTACTATTTATAGCTGAAGCAGTCAAGGGTTAAACGTGTATCAGGCTAGTTAACCAAAAAACTCATACTAGATAGTTTTTCTTCTATCAGATCCACAGCCCGTGCTCTGCCCACTTCTCACGGGAAGCCTGGAGGTTCTCATGGGGACCTCACCTGCCACATGCGCGGTCCCATGGCCAGAGCTCAGCCTGCTCATGCGTGCCAGGAAACACCCATTCTGGGAATGAAGCTTGCTCAAGTTGACTTTCCACCAAAATCGAATGCTCATAACAGAAAACGCATGTGCTCTCCTTTGCCTGCCGTTCTCCACCACATTCTCCACCACGTTCTCCACTACGTGTTTGCAGTCACATGCCCCACCTTTAGCTCGGTTGTGGCTTATACACCTGACTTGAGTGTTTGTTCAAAACTGCACTAATTCTCCATTTCAAGATTCTTCCCACACTTCCTTATGGCCGACCTTCGATGAAAACATAATTTGCTGAACATGGGGTCCAGGGAGGGTTACTTCCTTTTGCTTTAATGGACAGGTGCGTGTGTAGAGGAGTCTTTTAAATGGTAAGAAAAAGAGTGGCTGATCGAGGATGGAAAGGATCTAGCAGAGAGGAGGGAGATGAAAGAATGTAAAAGAGGATGTAATTAGGTGCTAGGACTAAGGAGGCGGAAAAGCTGGGACCCAGAGCCTGCATGAAAGGGATGCTCGGTCCGTGCTCAGCAGGGAGCCAGTAGGAGTCCTTCCCCGGGATTTTTAGACCAGGACGTGGTGGGTGAGAGCCCTCTACAAGGGTGCTTACAAGCATAGGGCTCACACCCTGCAGGTGGCGGTCATGGCTGCTTCTTAAATGTGTGTACGATTAATCATCACACTCGCTTTAATAACGCTCACCTGGAGGTTAGTGAAGGGAATAGGCTTTCTTCCACCATCTGCCACCTTTAGCAGGCCTGAATCTTCCTCTGATGCAATGTAAAGAACAAGGGGGCTAACTAGAGAGAGTCAAACGACCCGGTCCTGTTTTTCTTAGTATTTTATTGAATCTTCAGTCTTCTGTGTACTTCATAGCACTAACAGAAAATATGCATATTTGTTGATGCCCTTTCTATGTAATGGCAATGGAGAAGGTCTTTTAGAGAGTAAGTTTCCCTCGTTCCTGACTCTTCAGCTACTCTGTATATATTTAGAGTAAGTTTGCCGCTGACTAAGCCTGGCCTGATTGCTACATTGTTACTTGCATCACCCTTTGTAATAAGAAAAACATCCTAGGCTTCTGGCACTGCCTCTGGTCTTGCTCCTGATCCTTAGCTTACGGGCTCACACTTGCCTGCCACAGGGTAAGAATCAAGATGCAATAAAAATAAGCAGTCTTTGGTTTCTCCACACTTTGAAAACTTACTTTCCCTCCACCCATTTCATTCCAATGTGATATATATTCATAAGCATGTGTAAATAAATAAATAAAGTGCAGTGATTAGGAGAGGGTTATATCAGATAAACACGGGGGAAATTTTGTTACCAAAGGGACTATCAGTCATAGGGTTGGGGCAATCAGTTCAGGTCTCTAGGGAGGGCACGAGGGATTTTGACTTGGCTGCAAGCGTGTGTGGATGCAAAACAGTCTTTCGCTTCCAAGGATCTGTCACTGGCATTACAGTAAAACTAAACAAAAGTCATTATTCTTTTCTTTTTGTCTGCACTTTGGAAAATTATTTATACAACATTTTTCTAGATCCAAATGCAGTTTGGACGTTTAATGCTAATCTGTGTCTCTGTATAAAGAGTATTTCAATTAGCAAACTATGCATAAAAGGTATATTTTGCATTATATATTTGTATAAAACTGGTTTCTAATGAATAAGCATCTTCCGACCAAAAAAAAAAAAAACCAGCACTTATGGTTTTTAGTGTGTTTTTTAATATTTCTGAGCAAATATTCACTCTTTTGATCCTGACTATTAACTGAGCTGCAAAATATCTGGAATTTCCTTAATTAAGAAGTCATTGTGCTTTTTCACCATTGTATTTTTGTGTTTGTGGGTGAGTTAGGTGGCTTTTATTGGGGGGCTAATCAACTGATAAGACTTAGTGTGAAGTCAAGTAAAGGCAGCCCCCAAACTGATAGACTTGTACATTTGCATGGTTTCTCATTAAATAGAGACAGTGATTTTGTAAGGAGAAAAATAAGCTCTTTGGCTCTGCAAAGACAGAACTCATTTGACTGGACATTCACCTTTTCACACCATCTTTACTCTTCTCCTCCTGGAAAGAAACACATTTACTGTGCACAATAACTAAACTAGCATTTACCCTCATGCATGCGCTCGCTTTTTAATTTAGAAGAATCTTGAAAAACATGAAGCAGCAGGATTTTGGCATGCTCTTCAGAATGCACATAAATAAATCTTTTTCAGCAAATCTCCAAGGGTTTTAGACAAAACTTTGTGAATGCCAGAGCAGAAAGCTAAAAACAATTTTGGGTTTGTTTGTTGAGCCAAAAAAGTGGACATATCATGTCCAAAGTACAATTTAAAGCATTATTTTTTGTATTCAAGAATTTAGTAGAGTGTGTTTTCCAACTCAGGAATTTGTCTGCAGAGTTTCCCAGGCGTGTACTGCCCCTCCAAGTTTTTAACTCTTAACAGAGAAAGGCAAACAGAACAGGCTTGAGTGAATATCAGTATTTCTGTGGGAGCGTCTTTGACTAAGGAAGTGGATCGTGTGTCTGAGGGCAACTGCACTTGGATTTTTCTCCAGTTTTACTCAGAACCATGAAAACAACTGCCATAGGCACAATTTCTCTTTCCCCCAAGTCCTCATGATCTGTCTTCTTTCTGTTAGCAGGAATGAGCTTTGGCACGTAGGACAGGACACCATGCATAATACTTGTTTAGAAATATTCTTGTTGAACAAAAAAAAATGTAAAAACCAGAGCTAACAAATCGTGTTTGCTTTCTTTTTAATCACTTTTTTTCTTTCTTTCGTGTGTGTGTGTGTGTGTGTGTGGTATGATTTCCATTCAAGAACCTATAGGGACGCCTGGAGGGCTCAGTCAGTTGGGCGTCTGACTCTGGATACCAGCTCAGGTCATGATCTCGGGGTCCTGGGATCGAGCCTCACATCTGCCTCCATGCTCAGCAGAGAGTCTGCTTGGATTCTTTTTCCCTCTCCCTTTACCAAACTTCCTCCTGCTCACTTGCTCTCTCTCTCTGTCAAATAAATAAATCTAAAAACAAAACAAAACAAAACTGCAGTTACTGCACACAGCTTGATGTGTTTGAAGATAATGACACTATGCCGTATACTTAAAAATGTGCTAGGAGGGTAGATCTTATGTTACGTGTTCTTGCCTTTTATGATTGATCCCTTTTTCCTGCTTATAAGAAAAACACAATGCATGGTAAAAAGAATTTTTAAATGTGGAAAGGAAAAAGAGGAAATAGAAATCTCAAGTATCCCTTGAGCTCCTAGAAGCACTTCTCTTCCTCTGTCCTCCGTGGTCTACCCGAACCTCTTCTCTGCGTCCCTTCCCCCCACTACCGCTATTGCCTCTTATGAAACCTGACCTTCCTGCACAGAGGGAAGGTTCTTTGCCGGAATCATCTCCACGGCCTTCACTGCCAAATCCAGGAGAACAAGTATAACGGTCACACCTGGAAGGCGCTCAGCAAATATCTGCCGAGTAAATAATCTTGTTCTTCTAATTTTCCACATGTTTTGGCTAACACTCTCAGTAGAAATCCATGAACATGCCCACCAAATGCATTTAAACTCCGCCCTTCGCTGCTTCTGGAAGAATGGAGTCATTCGTACACATACGTTAAAGTCACTGATGCTATTTCTAAATACCATGAAAGATTTCCATCACATATTTATGTAATGTACATCGCCCATATTTGTCCACTTAGGTCTTTATTTGAACATCTGGTTTTCTGCTGTGAGCCTCCCTGCGGCTGGATGGAAGCCACTTTGAAACCTGGAAGCAATGTCTGGTGTTCTCTAATTACCTATTTTTCCCTCAAATAGAAATAAAATTGAGTGTAAAAAAATTTGGCAATAACTCATTTTGTATATTGCTCTGATAATTCTTTTAGCCCAATTTCATCTGTTCTATTTAACTTACATCAAAGAAAATTCTGATGATTTAAGGAGACACACATCACCCAACAAGCTGACTGGTTTCATTTCAAATTCATTACTGTTAGGTCTACTCTTAATCACAATGTGTAACGCCCCACATTTTCTGGCCCTGTGCTGCCACCTCCGTGGATCTCCAGCCTCATCTCGCTCTCCGCACCCCAGCCACACCACCACCCAGCCGTCCTTTCTCCACCATTGAGCACTGGCCCACACTGCTTCTTTGTCTGAACACTACCCCCAACAACCATTGCCTCATCTAACCTACTCTGACTTTAGATCTCAACTCAAGGGCCACTGGCTCTGACAAACCATTTCTTGCACCTATGCAAGGTCAAGTTCCTCTGTTATACATTCTTGTAATATCAATCATTTCTATGATCTCACAACACTTGTTTCTTAGCCCGTAATCATGGATATGTCACTGTGATTATTTGACTAATACCTATCATCAACAACAGTCTCACAGCTTCACAGGAGCTGAGATCATGCCCTCTTTTTGTCCACAAAAAAGACACTCAAATATTTGTGGAGTCACTGCATGATGAAAGAATAAATAAATGGACAATCAATATAGCCCATAATTTAGTCTTCTAGAATGTTCACTTTCTCACTCATCACAATAAATTTTATGTCTTCTTTTTTCTCTTCAAGCTTATGACATTTTTTCCTCCACACTGTTCTTTCCCTGATGACCATAACACGTTTCATGAGAATATATGAGCTAAACCCATACTCAGTCATCTTTCCACCACCAAACCTGTAATTCATAACACATTTGCTCTCACCTTTTCCTCAGAACAGATGGAACAAATAGGAAGAGATACAGCAAAATGGCAGATCTAAATCCAATCACATAATACTTACATTAAATGTAACTGGATTAAAACTCCAACTAAAAAATTGGTACTGTACAATTGGGAAAGAAAAATCACTAAGACTCAACTATATTATGTTTAGAATAGGTGTTCTATAAAACAAAGATACAAATAACTGAAAGTAAAATTAGGAAAACATAAGCCATACAAATTGTAAGCAGAAAAAAGATGAACTGACCATATTAGACAAAATACCCTTTACTTTATATGACATTTTAACACCAGCAAATAGACTCTAAGAAAAACAGTGTTACCAGAGATTAAGGAGGACATTTCATAATGACAAAAAGCTCACTCTGTCAGGAGGACATAACAATTATAAATGCGTATTTTCCAAAGAAAGCACTTCAAATACGTGAAACAAAACTGACAGAAAAAAGAGAGAGAAATGGGCACAACAACAACAACAGTCACAGAGATATCAACAACCTCTGAGCAGCAATGCCCAGAACAACTAAACACAAACTCCAGTCAGTAAATACACCTCACATGTGATGACAACAGACTGACATTCACGATCAGGAATGCCCAACAGAATCCTTCAACTACGGGCAGAATGTTCGACAAGACAGACCACATACTGGGGTACAAGCGAGTCGTAATAAATCTAAAAAGATGAAAATCATACATAGCGTATTTTCTAACCCCAATGGAATTAAGTTCAAAATATGTAATAGTAAGATATCTTTTAAAAGCCCCAAATATTTGGAAATTGAACAGTACATTTCTGCGTAACCTATAGATCAAGGAAAAAATCAAAAGGTATACTAGAAAATATTTCAAATTAAATGATAGTGAAAATACAACATATCAAATTTGTGACTTATTGCCAAAGCAAAAATAAGAAGGAAATTTATAGCTTTAAATGCTCATATTAGAAAGATTTTTTAAAGGGGCCTTAAGAATCTAAGTTTCTTGGGGCAACTGGGTGAATCAGTCAGTTAAACATCTGACTCTTAGTTTCAGCTCAGGTCACCATCTCCCACTGGGGAGATTAAGCCCCACCCAAATCAGGCTCCCCACTTAGCAGGGAGTCTGCTTCCCCCTCTACCCCTCTCCCTGCTCCAGCACTTGCTTGCACACTCTCTCTCTTTAGAATAAACAAATTAATCTTAAACAAAAAATAAAATTTCTTTAAAAGATTTTTAAAATCCAAGTTTCTTAAAAGCAACCAAAAATTGAGTAAACTAATATTAAAATAAGTTTTAAAAGAAAATGCTAAAGATAAGAGCAAAATCAATAAAATGGAAAACAGGGGGGGAAAAGAGAGAATTAACAAGGTTAAGACTAGTTCTTTGAAAAGATTAATAAAATTGATAAACCCATCACAAGGCTGATCAAGGAAAAATGATAAAAACATAACTTACCCTTATCAGAAATAAAAGAAGCAATATGATAAAAATCCTATAGACATTAGAGGAATAATAAGGAAATGTTATAAACAACTTTTTTGCCAATAATGAAATTGACACTAAGTGAAAAAGAAATTCTAAAGAGCCTATTTCCACAAAAGAAATGGCATTCATACTAATTAAACTCCTAAAAAGAAAATAATAGGAAGACATTACAAAGTGAAATATGGGCTGATATTTCTCATTATTAAGGATGAGAAATTCTTAACAAAATGTTGGTAAGTTAAATATAATATTACACAAATGAATAATGTATTATGACCTCCTGGTGTTTATCCTAAAAAGGGAAGGTTGGTTTAACATTTAGAAATCAATAAGATGTGGGGCGCCTGGGTGGCTCAGTTGGTTAAGCATCTGCCTTCGGCTCAGGTCATGATCTCAGGGTCCTGGGCTCAAGCCCCACGTTGGGCTCTCTGATCAGCGGGGAATCTGCTTCTCCCTCTCCCTCAGTGCACGTTCTTTCTCTCTCCACCTCTCTCTCTCTTTAATAAATAAATAAAATCTTTTTTAAAAAAAATCAATAAGATGTAATTAACCATATTAACAGACTGAAAAAGAAAAATTATGACCCTCTCAAGGATACTTAAAAACATTTGACAAAGTCCAATATAGACTGTGGATTAAAACTCTCAGCAAACAAGGGATAGACAAGAACTTTCTCGTGTGAAAAAGGACGTCCATGACCTAAAACCTGACACCATACTTAATGACGGAACTATGCCTAAGATCAGAAATGACGCAAAAATATTCAGTTCTATTCAGTGTTTTATAGGATTTTCTAACCGTGCTATTAGGCAAGAGAAAGAAATTAAAGGCATAGAGTTTGGAAAGGAAGAAGTAAAGCTGTGTTTATTCACAGATGGCATAATTGTTTATATAGATGTCATTAAATCTACCAATTATAAAAAGATAATAGAACTAATAATTTTGTTTAACGAAGTTTCAGCATACAGAATCAATATATGAAAATCAGTTTTATTCTATATACTAGTGACAAACCATTGTGAATTGAAAGATAAAGTAATATTTATAATGGCATCAAAACATGAAATACTTAAGGAAAAATTTAACAAAAATATAAGAGATGTACAATGAGAATTACCAATTATTTTTTTAAAGATTTGATTTATTACTTGAGAATAAGAGAGAGCAAGAAAGAGCGAAAGAGAGCATGAGCTGGGGGAGAGACAGTTGGAGAGGGAGAGGCAGACTCCCTGCTGAGCAGGGAGCCTGATGTGGGGCTTGATCCCAGGACCAGGTGCCCTGAGAACTACTATTATAGAAGAAAGTGAATCTAAATAAGTGGAATGGGGCGCCTGGGTGGCTCAGTTGGTTAAGCGTCTGCCTTTGGCACAGGTCATGATCTCAGGGTACTGGGATCAAGTCCCACATCGGGCTTCCTGCTCAGCAGGGAGTCTGCTTCTCCCTCTGCCTCTGCTGCTGCTCTGTCTACTTGTGCTTGCTCTCTCTATCAAATAAATAAATAAAATCGTTAATAAATAAATAAATAAATAAATGGGTAAATACACCATGTTCCTAGTTTAGAAAACTCAATATTCCTAACATGTCAGTTATCCATAAATGGATCTCTAGATTCAATGCAAATCCCAATCAAAACCCCAAAATGCTTTTCTGTGGAAATTGACAAGCCAATTCAAAAATTCATACGGAAATGTCAAGGCTTTAATATAGCCAAAGAAACTCTGAAAAGTAAGGAGAAATTCTTTTCAAAAAGTGCTGAAACCACTTTGGAAAAGTTTTGGTAGTTTCACATAAAATTAAACATACACCTTTCCTGTGCATTTATCCAACAGAAATTAAAATATATGTCTGAATTTAAGAAACAAAACAAATGGGCAAAGGGGGAAAAAAGAGGGGCAAACCAAGAAACAAACAAGCAGTAAACTATAGAGAACACGCGGATGGTTATCAGAGGGGAGGGGGCTGGCGGGGTGGGTGAAACAATGATGGGGATTAAGGAGCGCGCTCATTGTGAAGAGCACCAGGTGAAGTACGCAAGTGGCAGGTCATTATTGCACACCTGAAACTGATATTACACTACGTTGACTAATGAATTTTTTTTTAAAACGTGAAAGAAATACACGTCCAAAAAACGTCTACAAGCACATTTATAGCAGCTATATTGTAGTGACTGAAACTATCACCCAGTTGTCTATCACTGAGAGAAAGGATGATTTGTAATACAGGATGTTAGCCGCAGTAGAAAGAAATGAGCTACTGCTTCCCACAATGTGAATAAATCTCAGAGATGAAATACTGAGTGAAAGGAACCGGACACCGAAGACTTCATACCACATGATTGCATTTCTAGGAAGTTCTACAACAGACAAAACTAATATAAGATGGAAAAAAGTCAAAAGAAGAGCTGGGGGCAGGGGGCTGGTAGCAGTGCAGAACTGACTGGGAAGAGGGGGACTGAAATCCTCCCTACCGTGACGGGGTGTGAATTACATGAGTGGATCCATTTGTCAAAATTGTAACATTAAAATGTGTGCATTTTGGTGTGTGTAATGTCAACTTAAAAAAGAATTATGTAGTTTGCACATCACCAAGATGGTGGCGTAGGAGACCCCAGCCTCCACCCCTTCAAAACAAATCTAAAAGCACTGAACTCATAGAAACAAGGTAGATTGGTGGTTCCCCCAGACTGGAGGAATGGGGGAAGAAATGGGGAGATATTGTTCAATGGGTAGGAACTTTCACTTATAAGATGATTAAGTTCTGGGGATCTGATGTCCAGCGTGGCGACTCTAGTTGGCTGTACCGTATCGCGTCCTGGAAGGTTGCTATGGAAGTGGATCCTACATGTGGTCACCGTGGGAACAGCATGGTAGGCGTAAGCAGTGAAGGTTGTGTTAACTCACCTTACTGTGATACAACGTATGCACGTATCAAGTCATCACATGGTTCACCTTAACTTACACGATATTTCATGTCAATTGTATCTCACTGAAGCGGCGGAGAGAACCAACTGAAGCCAACAATGATGAGCGGGTCAGGGAGTGACCGATGAGACGACTGATAACAGCGGGACGTTAGTGATCACTGACGCTGGGTGCTGGGAACGGCAAGGTCGGCTCTACTATCCTGATCACTTTATAGGCATTTGCAATTTCACATAATAAAAAAAATTTTAACTACTAGTAAAAAATTCAAGTTGTCTTTCCAAATAATTACCTTACAACATGGCAGTGACAATGCTAAAGATGAAAACATCTGTGAAACTGTTAACACCAGTTTCCAAGCCCCCCAGTGAAACATCTCTGGGAGCTGATGCTCACACCACACGGGGTCCACGTGGACAGGTAGCACGTGCAGCTCATGCTACGGCAGAGGACGCACACGTGCCCTTGCACGAGTAGTGGTGTCCGGGCCACAGCACAGGTGTGGGTGTAGAGAACACACTTCTCAAGAAGAGACCTGAGATGAGGGGATTAGAGCCTTGGTGGTGTCACGTGACCTAGCACTGGGGGCAGGGGGAAAGGGTTGCGGGCTCCAGTCAGGGCTCTGGCACTGTCTGCGGGGAGATCCGTTATTCCAAGTAACGTCCCTCAATTACCAAACGAGAAAAGTTCATAGTCCCAACCACCTGGAAGGGAGATGATTCACGGGAAGCAGCGCATGCGCTGGGGGAAGACTCAGTATTGTTAACCAGGGGATGTAATGTATTACAAAGCTTACCTGAAAAGAAACGATCAGCACGCAAACAACAAAAAACCTTTTAGAGGCGTAAGAGCACACTTTTTGTTGTGTTGTGTTTCGGTGCCTTGCTGCCCTGAGGAATCTTTAAGGCATGGCCAGCTAGTTGCAAGCAAACTCCGTGTAGGCCGACGTGTGTTACTATTGAAAAGAAACAGGGAAGTTTTTGCCTTTGTTTTGTCTAAATATACTTACAGCCGTAAGAATAGATTTTTTATTGTTGAAATTACTGCAGGAAAATCACTGTGTTACTGTAAGCTCAAATCTAGCCCCTCTCTTCCTTCCCCCATTGAAATATTTATTCCTAGAATGAAAATTTTCATAAAAACAGCTTTTTAGGAAAATGTGATTATCCTATCACAGCAGAGGAGAACTCACTTAAAATGAAGCAAAACAGACTTCCAACTACTCAATAGAAAGAGTAAAACAGTTGCCCAGGTGATATCAGCAAGTCTTAAATGTAATTGATTCACTGGAAGAAAATTAAACCGGCCGATACAGTTGTTACTATTTGATAATCAGAATCAAGGTATCTGTGACCTGGACAGTAGCACATTGATTTGTTCTGTCTCTAGCGTATAAATAGAGGCCACCCTGTGTAGACACGGGGTATTCCTGAGCTGCCCTGCGTGCGAGTGCCCATCAAACAAACAAAAGTGTTCTCAGGGTCTTGGGGGTAAGCGGGGGGGGGGGGGTAGGACCAAGTGGAACTCAGGCATGTGACTTAACCTGGTCTCCCATGAAAACCAGGAGAAAGAAGGATGCCGGAGACTGCCTGTGAGAGAGCCCTTTGCAATTGTCCTCACTGATGGATGATAACTGGATTAGGTGCTCCCCAATTAAACCAGCTGAGCGCCAGCCCTCAGGCTTTGAGCCAGGCAAGACTTGTCGAGAAATTCACTTTTCCAATCTAGCTTTAACAAGAAAAGAAATTTATAAATGGAGATGTCAAAACAATTGTAAAGGAAAATGTCAAACGGAAATTTAGATAATTCAGCTCCTTTAGTGGGAGTTCTAAAGCTGCAGATAACATGGCCAAAGCAGAGAGGGCTGGAGCCGAATCAGACTTCACCAAGATGAGTCATTACTGCAATTTCCAGATCTACCACTCATCCGAGAAAGCTCGTCACGGAAAAGAGTGCTGCACACACAGCCGGGCCCTTGGGGTCTACACGACCTCACCCAGCAATACACGCTGTGGTCTGAACTATCAGGATGTCTGCGCATTCCAGGACAGATGACACGTGCCGTGATCAAAGACACCGGAAGAAAGAAAAGAGCAGAGCAGACCAGGCAATGGGCCCTCCCAGAAGGCCTGATGGCAATCATGTACTAATGAGAGGACCCATGTGACTGGGAGTGACACACCAGGAGTGTCCTTCCCGAGAAGAGGCCTGAAATGATGAAATTATAGCCTCGCTGGTTGAAGGGAGGACAAATTGGGAGCTTCTTATTTTTCAAGTGTGTCAAACATCAGTTAATAATCACCGAGACCACAGGTACCTTCACCCACCCCTGCCGGCTGCGGTCCCCATGCAGCTGTCATTCACAGGGGCCCGTGGTGATCATGTCACTGTGTCCTAGTGTGTTACTGGACATGAACTGAGCAACCCCAAGCACACGTTATTATTATTATTTTTACCAGAGGCACGGGCAGCAAGTGTGCATGGCAGCAGCCAGGATGTCTGAGAGCTGCAAACACTCGGTCGTTGAAAATTACCCTAAAATGTCTACGCAGAAGATGAATGAGGTGAAGTCTACACTTCTCCGCAACTCTCTGCTGCTGGCTAGCTCTGTGATGGGCAGGTCGGTTGGCTTCTTGGAGTCGCTCATGTGGCCCAATTATAAAAACATACCCCTGATACCTGAAAGCAGGTGCTGGAGCAAGGGGCGTCCTTGAGTCCTGTCAACCTCTCCCTTCCGGAGCAGTCCCTGTACCAGGTGCGGGGGGGAGGGAGGACACATATGGAACAAGGAGACTTTGTTCCCATCTCCAAGAATCTTACCACCCAACTGGGGAGAACAGATGGTAATAACTATAACAAAGAAGAAAAAGAAATCTAATACAATAGACACAGAAAATACTAAAGAAATACAAAGTCAAGAGAGATTAATTCCATCTGGACCACAGGGGACAGCTGCATGACAGAGGTGGCATGTGAGCTGACGATTATTAGGAAGGAAGTACCGAGGACTCTAGCTAGGATGAAAGCACTAACATGGAACAGGAGGAGTGAATCCATGACATTCTAGAAAGCCAGGGCGGGCAGACTCTGATGAAGAAGAGGATAGACATCATCCCAGCTCCCAGTCCCTAAGCAAATTCTTTTCAGCTGAGGGTCTTAACTCCTTATAACCCATGACTTTGAAAACCGTTTATGGCAGACAAGCTGAACTGAACCTTAGCGCAAAGGAAGTCACGTAATTTGTGCTTTATTTCAGGTCATTATAACATAATGATATCACTAATAACTATAATTGATTGTCTATATACAAGTGTAAAGTAATTATAAAGAGGTGTGTAAGAATATAACTGTTGAAGCAGTTAAGAGTCATAAACTCATGCAATTTAAACTATTTTCTCAAACACTTTAGATGTTTTTATCAGCATGTAATATTTGAGATTGGAATACAGAGGACAAAGAAAATCTGGTGGTGATTCTCAGGAGTTAAGTATGAAGTCAGCCCACAGATGATGATGGTAAAACAAACAAGCAAACAAAATCTTTGCCTTATCTGATGCGGAAACAAGTGCCTTGTTCCAACTGCTCACAATCTTAATTCTCGAGGAAGAAAGCACCCGTGAGATCAGCAATAAAATGGATAAAGGTCAAGTCCACTGGGGTCAATAACAAACCACAACCCAAAGACACCAGCCCAGCACGTAGCTTCCCGAAGCTGCAGCCCTCCCTATGAAGCCACCTGAGAGCAAGCCAGAGGGCAGGATGCGGGGACGAGGAGGCGGGTCCACTCCCAGCAGGTCTCGCTCCAGGATGACCTGCAGCCAGTGTCATGCTTTCAGACAGGTACACGCTGATGGAATTTCAGAATGTCGCCCCGGTGGCAGAGAAAGAGGAGCGGCCCATCTTTAGGGACCCTTTGAACAAAGGGATGGCATGGAGAGGACCAATCAAATTTGTTCTGTGGCCTCGCAGAGGAGAACCAGGGCCAAGGCGGAGCAAGAGAAGGGAAGACACTTCCGTGGAATACAACAGAGAAGCATCTAGCATCCAGGATTTCTTCTTTCCAGACAGTGGGGTCTGCAAATGGAGATGTTCAAGAGAAGGTTGGACAGACATTGTATTTCTCAAGCAGTGTCCTTAGGTCCTTTGTAAATATTAGTGTATTTAATTTGTATAAAGCCATATGAGGCAGTGACCTTTATTATTCCCATTTTACAGATGAGAAAACATAAGCGCAGAGAGCTCATATGACCTTCCTAAAGTCACCCAGCTGATGGGCTGCACAGGCCTCCTGGCTCCAGTGGTCATGTTGTCCATCACTATGCAGCTACGAGGCACTTAGCAGAAACACACTGCCGAGAGCCGAATCACGGTTGGCTGATTGCCATAAATCAAACTTATGACCGCATGAGTCTGCAGAAGCATCACGATATTGCCACATGATTAAAAAGTACGCCAGACTGTTTGGAATCTAAAGACCAAAGCAATCGAGCGTTTTGAAGATAGTGATGATAATAAAAAAAAAATTCTGGGCATCCCTGAGCTATTATTCATCCTTTATTTAATAAACATCTTAGAACTTCCCGTCCTCTTATCACTTGGTGTGATTTTGAAGAAGCATCATGGAGAAGTCCATTTCTGATTTCATTCAACCAGAAAACATTAGCAATGATCATTTAGGAAAACAAAGACCACCATCAGAATATAGAGAAACCTTGAACAAGACAATGCAGTGGGGGCATTTGCCTTCAACGACTTCAAAATGGCACTCTTTGTAGGGGCTTAAAATGTTTCCTTCATCTTGTATAAAAATTAAGAAAGCCTTAGTATTAGACCCAATTTCTCAGTACCTTGGAAGTCCTTCCCATGGTCATAGCTGAGTATTAAATTCAAGTATATTTCTCATTTCAAAAAGGGGGGAATTATAACTCCTTGGCAACAACTGGGGAAAAGTACTTGGTGCTGGGAAGCTCCTTAACACATTTCTGAACAAGATTTTAATAGCACTCAGCATGGGATTTGATTCTCCTAGTCCAGGATCCCAGATACAAGTCAACTCAATCAAAAATACTCACCAATGGTCCTGATGTGTGGGGGCACCTGGCACAGCAGGGAGCACAGAGCACATGTTCAGTAGAGTTTTGTTAAGGTGACAACCTCGGTTTATCAAGCATTTCCCATGCGCCAAGCTCTGTGCTGGGCGATTTGCATATATCACTGTATTTTATCCTCACAATCCAAGAGATAGTTATTAGCATCTTCACCTGCGGATGGAGAACCAAGCTTAGCACTGAACCCATTGCCTTGAACACGATTATCACTTAAAAAGTAGCCACGATTCTTATCAGCTGTTATTGTCAAAGAACACACAATTAGTAAAAAGCAAACCTGGGAACTGCACCTGGATCATTTGGTAATAAAACCATTAAAGAAATGAGTGAATGGCTGACTGGAAGGAAGAAGGGGGGGAATGAAGACAGCAAAACCAGAGTTGTCCCTTTCAGAAGACAAGGGAAACAGGGTATTGCCAGGACAATAATTGCTAATTCTAATATCCGAAGGTGGGGACCACAGGCTTTAACATCTGCTCTGTGCCAAGCACTACACTTGAACTAGAGGGATACCCAAGGAAAGGGGTGGTTCCTTCCCTTGTGGGATCTAATTGGACTGGAAAATATATAAATCAAAACCAGGTGTCTCATTTTCTGGCAAGAAGAGTTCCAAGCCTCTTCCATATGTAAGCTAAGGCCACTATCAGATGTGACTTTCTGTACTTCTGGAGACACCTGGCCCCCAAATAAGGAACTTGGACCAGTTACATGATAAATGCAACCATGTCTCATGCAAGAAAGTGCTTAGCACAGGCTATTTTTTGTTCCAGGGAGGCTTCTGAGTCAATTATCTGTGTAAGGAACTGAATAATGACCCCCAATTTCTACTCTGCCCATATAAGATTCCACCATTAGACATTCACTCCTTTGAACCTTGAGAAATTTTAGATCTTATACTCTATCCTTCATGAAAATAAATAACATTGAAGATGCCATATTTTAAAGCATTTAGGTATTTTAAGGGAATTAATTGGTTAGAGCCTCCATTTGAACAACTGGTTGAGAAAAAGGCACAACTAGAGGATGGGCCAGAGAAACCCTAAAGGCTCCCATCTTAACTGGGGCTCACCTCAGGGTATCCCAGTCCATTCATTCTATGAGACGTCGCATTTCAACCTTCCCTTTATATATCCTAACAATCACTGGTCACTGGCCAAGCAGTAAAGCTTCCAGGTTAGCACTCAGCCATGACTTTAAGTGGACACTGGGGAGTCAAAGGGTGTTATTCCCCTTGTCTGAAGGCTGTCCTCAAAAGGAGCCCTTCCTCCAGATCTTTCTCAGTGACAATGCCACTGATTTTACTGGGCATTTTCTGAAAGAAAAAGGGCAACCCAATTATCTTTTATCTGATTCCTCCTGCCAATTCCCAAACTTAAAACTGTGTCAGTACCCTATTCTCGAACATTAAGGGAAGCACCATGCAGAGTTCTCCTTCAAGAAAGTTTGCCTTCACAACGTCTCTTAAGCAAAGACGACATGTTTGCCATACTTGTATGTTCCCTTTCAATATTTCCTACTTCCAGAAAGCCTAGGAAACAGATGCAGGACAGTAGCAATGCTGGGAGCTACGGCCAGTTCTCAGACTTCTCAGCCACGGCATCACCTAAACACACTTCCTGGGCAGCCACCAGGAGCAGGGCCCAGATTCAGCGTTGGGACGGGGAGGACAAGCTGACAACGGCACAGAATATGACAAGGACTGTTATTCATTCATTCACAATCTACTCTTGCTTGTAATCTTGACAAGTGACAGGATTTTATCTAAATAGAAAGTAATTGAGAAAATATGAAACAAAATAGACCTAGAAAGGTGTCTCAGATAATATACTGAAAAGGGCAAACAGACAACTGCATACAAGATGACAAGGGTTCCTATTTATTTATCTACAACTTAATTTTTTTAAATCATAATTGACACAATTTTTTTATGAGAAAATGGGGGGTCAGTTAGTAAGGAGAGTTTTATGTAATAGATCGAAGTAAGAGAAAGAAAATTAACATTTTGAAATGCTCTGAGTTGAAAAGGGTCTCCTGAAATGTCCCCCATAGTTGAATAGCCTGGACCCTAGAGCCCTTGGATTCCTGCCCAGAGTCTGGGTGGTCCTCATCCCTCACGTGGAGTGGGGGCAGCCGAGTCCACTCCTTCCTTCCTGGTCTCTTCCCTCTTCCCTGTGAGGCACCACGTGCAGAGCAGGGGTAAAGAGCATGGGTTCCGCAGCCCTCGCCTGGCTTGCGTGCAGCCCTGCCTTCTAGAAGCTACATAGAAAGTCTACAGGAACAGACTGTGAGTGAAGCTGGCACTGAGGGCAGGCTCCATGCCCATCACTGGGAGCAGGATGTCCCTTGATGCATAGCAGCACATCCCATTTCAAGAAGGCAGATTTCAGTTAAAGGTCAGATCTTCCACTTCACTGGACAACACAATGATAACACGTGTCCCGCTAGTTACCCAAACCAGGAAGAATCCCAGCCCAGATGGAAGGCAGGGGCATACCACCATCGGTGGCTGCCCGATGAACAAGGCAACTGGCCTTGCAACCAAGGGGATCTATGAGCCCTAGTGGGGCAGGAGTTGTAAGTGGAAGCCTTCTGCCTGAGATGGGGGAGGGGCACTGAAAATGATTTCCTTTTCAGGTAAGAGAGGCAGGTAGTTGCTGAGATAGCCCCAGCCCAGTTCTTCCTACCTTGGAAGCAGGAGAGATTCTGAACCACTGACAGCCCCTCAATAGCCCCAGGTTACCAGGCAATGGAGGACACTAAGAACAAGAACAGAAAGAAAGAAAGGTTAGGTCTTTGGTGGCATTTTGGGGCTGATGCAGCAAACAGGGAGCCCCTACTTCAACACTCCATGGTTGTGAGATGAATGCCTTACTCCCACAAATCACTCCATTAACCACTGCAGCTGTTAGCATCCCTAACTCTTCCACAACCCACTTTCAGAGCATGAGTGTGCACTTATTGTCAGAAAACAGTGAAATCTTATTCTGTTAATTAAGTAAGTAATCATCAGTCATTTTCCATGGAAGTACAATAACAAAGGGGAAAAGTGAGGCTTCCCTTCAGAAGGAACATTGCCTTCCCTACTTGGAGTGCTCACTCACTCAAAACACTACTGTCTGCTCAAATCCAGTGAGCAAGACCTCGATTTTCAAGACTGAAGTTTTCAAGTCCTCTCTATTTCTGTGCTTAGATTCCAGATATGTATAAAATCTCGTACTGTTAAAAGATATTTTAGGCCATATGTCATTTGTAGTTTTAGTGTCTTTTCTAGTTTCCCCTGATTCTGCAGATTTTCAAGGGTTACTATTTGTGGCAGAGCGCCACTATGACTAATAACATCATCTTTAAATTATACAGCACTTTGCTATCTGTAGCACTTCCATGTATATTCTATTTTTAATTATCTATAAACCACAAAGAGATTGCTGTTTCTTTGATTGAGTGCAGAACAGAGTATTTGAAGAGCGAGGACAACTAGAATAGACTCATTCGCATTCTTCACAAATACAAGATAAGACAACCAGCTAAGGAAGGGAAAACCATGAGAAAATAGAGAAAGGAGGTAGATATGAGAAAAAAAAAATACTACTAAAGCTCCCTGATCAGGGGGAGTCTGTCCCCTTCCCTCTGCCCTGCCCCCCTCTGTCTGTCTCAAATAAATAAATAAAACCTTTAAAAAAATAAAAAAACAAAGAAACCTGCCAAAAAAATAATAAAATAAAATACTACTAAAAAACGAAAAATTCAGTAGTTCAGTTTAAATGCACTTTAGGAGCTGTAAAAATCACATGGAAAGTGCATAAAATTTGATATAACACAGAGGATAAATCGGAGAAGCTCCACACACAAAAATAGAGGATAAGGATGAAGACTGACAAAGGATGAGGGAGAAAACAATAAATATAAAGGCAGAGAACAAGGATCCCATATTCACAACTAAAATTCCAGAAGAGAAAATATAAGCAGCATGGTGATTGGCCATATCCTGGAATATGGAGCAAGTCTCAACAAAGTTATGAGGACTGAAATCATTCAGAGGATATTCTCTGAGCATGGAAAAAATAACCTAGAAATAACAAAATATAGCCAGAGAGTCTTCAATTAATTGGAAAGCCAGAAATACACTTTTAAATAACCAATAGATAAAAGAACAAATTATAATGGAAAGTATCAAGTATTTTACATTAAAGGATTAAAAAATACAATAGAATGCAATCTATGGGATGCAGCTAAAGGCATGCTTAGAGGGCAATTAATAGCCTTAAATGCTTATATGAGTAAACTGAAAGACTTAACAGATTGAATAATCTATCTCAGGCATTTAGAAAAAGAAGAGTAAATTAAATCCAAGAAAGTAAAAGTAAAATTAGGAAAAATATATTTAAACGTAATCAAATGGACAAAAGAGAAAAATCAAAGCCAAAAATGGTTCTTTTAAAATCTAAGAAAATTGGCAACTCCTTCAAAGTTTGTTCTAGAGAAAGAGAGAGAGAGAGCACACTTATTAAAGAAACTGAACTTGCAATTTAAATTTCTCCTTTCCCCTCAAAATCTCCAGGCCAAGATGGTTTCATTAATGAATCCTTCTCAGTATTTTGGGGAGAAGATAATACCAACCTTACAGAAACTTTTCTAGAGGCCAGAAAAAGGTGAAACACTTCCCAACTCATCTTATGAGACCACTTTGGCCTTCATGCCAAAACCTGACAAGGATGATATAAGAAAGAAAACTTACTGGCCAACTGTTCCCAAGAACAGAGACACAAAACACTAAAGAAAATACCGGCACAAATAATCCAGCAAAATGCCAAACAGAAAATGCATGAAGACTAAGTTGAGTTCATAGTAGGAATGTATGGATTTTTAATCGATGAATGTGTTTCTACATCTGCTTTCTTTCCTCCTTCCTGGACAATCCAGTCCTACCTTATTCAGTAGAGCAAGGAAAGCACATAGTGAAAGGCAGAGGGGCCCTGCAGTGCACTAGGAAGGACGTCAGAAGAGGAGGCACCTGCACAGCGGGGCAGCATGGAGCACCAGGAGGGTAAGGAGTGCATCTCAGCTGGGGAGGGAGTGCTGGCAGAGCCAAGAGATCTGTTATGTCCTATGGAGTAAGCAAAGGAAGGAACATCAAGGGTAAAAAAAGCCAGGGTTCTTGCAGGGTTGGGGAAGAAATTTACAAGTATGGGAATGGAAAAAACTGAGGACACTGTGATGTTGGTTTGGAATGGAATATATCAATGTGAAGCAGTGGTTTTAGATAATGATTAGATATGTAGATGGTAGGTAGATAGATGATAGACAGATGAATGGATTAATATCGACGTGATGAATATATGTACATATGTTGTGTGTGTATGCATACATAGATGGACACACATGCATACGTATACATATATACCCTCAATAAACATTTGTCACCTAGCTCAGCTTGAGAGAGCCTGGGAGCAGTAACACCCCAGCAGCAATAAGCACATCTAGCAGCAGACCTTAGCCTCTAAATACCTCTTTCCGCTAAAAGAAATGAGAAGTCCTGAGAAATGTCTTATTCCAGGTCTTGAGCAGGAAAAATACAAGATGAGTCTGAAGCTATTACACCAGAAAGCAAGAAATTGCTCAACAAAGAATGGGCCATGCCAACAGACACCCAAGCCAGCTTAAATGAGCTCCCCCTGGACAGACTGGGGACGATCTGCTCATTGAGGTGAATAATGATAATAATGGAGTGTAGTCCATTGAGAGGAGTAGGAAACATGAATCTTTTCAGAAACTAATTAAGTAATTAGTGTAAAACTTGATGAGGAACAGGATATACATAGTTTCAAAGTACCTTCCCTCAAAAATGCTTATTAATTACAAAGGAGAAATTAGTAAGTTTCCATGGAGAAACCTGGAAGACACCATCTTCCTCAAGTAGTCAAAATAAACATCATTAATAATGAAACAAATTGGAATCACATGCCACCTAATAGGATCCAGGGAGAACAGAGCAGATTCCTGCAAAGGAAACAGAACCTCAATCCAATTGTAAGAAAGTATTAGACAAGTCCAGACTGGGGGACACTACGAAACCAATGGCCTTTAATGTAGCGAAGTGTCAAAGTCACGAAGCCAGGGATAGACTAAGAAACTATTCCAGAACAAAGGAGATAGGAAGACACACAACTAAATGTAATAGGTGGTCCTGTCAAGACCCTTTGGCTATAAAGATATTGTTGACACAACTGGAAAAACTTGAATAAGGTCTGAGAAGTAGACGGTAGGCTCAATCAATGTTGGTATCTTGATTCTGATGGTTATATAGAAGAATGTCCTTGTTATAGAAATGTGCTCTAAAAGTATTCAGGGATAATGCGGGAAACATGACAACAACCTCCTTGCAAATGTCTCAGAAAAAAGTTCTTTCTACTCCCAATATTTTCTGCAAGTGTGTTATTGTCTCAAAATTATTTCAAAATGTTAAATTAATATACTATATGCATATATATTTCATGTTATTTTCTCCTTTATTTTGTTTACATGGTGCATTACACACAGAAATATGATTATTTCAAGAAATGCAGTGAAAGTATTTGACAAAACTTACATGCATTCATAATTTAAAAACAAGCCCTCTTGTCAGAAAGACCTGCGACTTCTGTCCTGAGAAACAGAGAGCTGGAAGGAGCATTGCTCTCCCCCTTTTTAACAAAAAAAGACAGACTAACTTCAAATCCACAATTTTTTTGAACCCATCAGAGAGCAGAGGTCACAGAGCAACTAACTGGGCCAAAACCTAAGGTGGGATGGTGCCTGCAGGGAGAGGAGACGTGCCAGCCTGGGCTCCCCAGACCAGATGTGACCGGACACTGAGCTAGAGCAGGTGATAAATTGGTGAAGGTCTGTGGATTGGCCAAACTAACAGTATGAGTCCCAGGGGCTGCGCAGTGCAGGGAGGTATACATTCCTTCTCCGGGGCTCTTTCTTCACACAACACAGGACTTAACAATCTCTTGAAAATGTCCATTGTGTGCAAACCTGGGGCAAAAGAACAGCAGAAAAGCAAAGGGACAAGAAGATTCTCTAGAATCACTCTCTTCTACCAGGAACAGGAGTTCCAATTGGTTGGGGAAGGGCACGGTGTGCCCTAGTGACAGAGGAAGCAAATGAGAGCAAACCCTTCCCCCAGGGAAGAGGCAGGGTCACACTGAGCCCACACTTTCAGCAGAGAGGGACAGGAGAATCAAGAAAGTCACCCTGCTGAGGCCCAAGGACTCAGTGCGGATCCAAGACTGTGGCTTCATCAGAACAATAGACACTGACTGAAGTCATCAATTCATCACATGTTCGTCTCAACAGATGCCAAAAAGATCTTGAAAAAGACAACATACATTCCTGGTGAACAGTCTCAGCAAACTAGGCATAGGAGAGAGCTAGCTTCGTTAAAGGATAAAGAGCATATACAAAACAAAACAAAAAACAAAAAAAAAATTTTCTAAAAACCCTACAGCTGATATGCTGAAAAATCTGAATGCTTCCCCCTAAGATTGGGAACAGGACAAGGTTGTTCTCTCTCACCACTCCTGTTTGACATTGTCCTGGAAGATTTAGCACACTAAGGCAAGAACAAGAAATAAGAGGGCTATAGATCAGGTGAAAAGAAAAAAAAAAAACTATCTCTGTTCAGGGATGGCACAATTGTCTATGAAAAAAAAGTCACAAGGAACCTACAAAAGAAGCTCCTAGAAATAATGCATGAGTTCAGCAAATTATTAAGTCCACATACAAAAACCAATTGTATTTCTACATACCATTAACGAACAGTTGGAAATTAATTTAAAAAATAACATTTACAATAGCAAATCAAATAGTTATAAATCTAGTAAGATCTCTGCAGCTTCTGTATGTTGAAAACTACAAAACACTAATGAAAGAAATCAAAGAAGACCTAAATCAGTGGAAAGATATCCATGTTCATGGATTGGAAGACTCGATAATGTTCAAATATCAGTTCTCCCCAACTTAACCTATTTGTTAAATGCAGTGCTGTCAAAATCCCAGCAGGGTTATCTGTGGATAGTTTCCAGTGCTATTTTTTTTTTTAAAGCTCTCTTTTTTCCATTGAACTGACTTTGCACATTGGTCAAAATCAGTTGACTCTATCCATGTAGCCTTATTTCCAGGCTCTCTATTCTGTCTTGTTGGTCTGAATGGTCCATTCTTTTGCCAATATCACACTGTTTTCATTATAATAAGTCTTGAACTCAAGTCCTCCAACTTTGTTCTTCTTTTTCAAAATTGTTTCGGCTATTCTAGCTTCTTTGTATTTCTGCATTTTTAAAAAGTAGAATTACAGGGGCGCCTGGGTGGCTCAGTCGGTTTAGTGTCTGACTCTTGGTTTCAGCTCAGGTCTCGATCTCAGGGTCATGAGTTCAAGCCTCATATTGGGCTTCATGCAAAGCATGCAGCCTACTTAAAATAAATAAGTAAGCCAAAGATATGGACACTTCACCCAAGAAGTATAAGGTCGGCAAACAAACATACGGTAAGATGCTCAACATCATTAGTCAACAGGGAAATGCAAATAAAACCACAAAGAGATATTACTACAAGCTTATTAGAATATCTAAAAGAAGGAGAATGGACAATGACAAGCATTTGGAAGAATGCAGAGCAACTGGAATTCTCATGCGTTGTTGGTTGGAATGCGAAGTGGTATACCCACCTCGGAAGGCAGTGTGGCCATTACTCGCAAAGGGAAATGCACACCCACGGTATAAGCTAAGCGAGCTCACTCCTAGGTTATCTACTCCAGACAACTGAGAAGACAGGTTCACACAAAAATCTGGACGTGAGCATGAACAGATGATTTATACACATTAGCCAAAAATTGGAACAACCTAGCTGTGTCCTTCAGTCATTGAATAAGTACACAAACGGTGATATACCCATGCAATGGAATACTACTGAGCAATTTTTAGAAATGCACTATTGGTCCATACGACAACGTGGAAGACACGTAAACACACGTGACTAAGAAGCCAGACCCGAAAGTTTGTATATCATACGATCTCATCTATCGGGTGATCTAGAGAAAGAAAACTATAGGGAGTAGCCGATTGATGATCATCAGGGGTTGGGGCTGAGGAAGGACTTTGTCTGTAGACGGGCGGCCAGAGGAACTTTCAGGGCAATACAACCGTAGCGGTGGACATACGACTCCAAGCACTTGTCAGAACCCATAGAACTTTGTGCTACAAAAAGTGTGGGTGCCAACCTGAAAAAGCTTTCAAAGGCTAAACAACTTTAGCAACAGATAAAAAATAATAGCATTGCGTTATAATTCAAAGACTAAAATAAATATCCACGAGTCCAAAGAAAGTCCCATAACATCTGTCGTATTGAATGGTGAAATAGTGAAAGTTTTGCAGCCGCGAGTATAAACAAAGATGGCACCATTACTACTTCTATTCAGTGTTGTACTGGAAGTCCTGCTCAGAGCAATAAACAATGAAAAACACCTTAATGTGAGAACTGGAAGGCAAAAGGTAAAAATGCAATTATTTCACATCATGTGTTTTATACTGAATTAGCCCAAGAGGATCTATGAATAAACTATTGTTATCACTCAAGGATTGAGCAAGGCCAATGTGGTAAACTGAGCCATGTGAAATTGCCATTTTTGAGTTGAATACTGGCAATTTCAGGTGCTCCAATAAGAAAACAATTAGAAAAGAAAAATGTTAAAGGTACTACGTATAATAGCATGAAGAAATATGAAAACATTAAGCCGTGAATCTACCAAAGGATGTACAAGATCTCTGTACTGAAAATTAGAAAACATTGAGAGAAATTTTAGAAGACCTGTATAAACGGAGAACTGTAACTTTGACTATGTGGTATTATAAAGTTATCAATTCTCCTGAAATTGACCTATAGATTCAATGTTTTTCCGATCACGATCAGAACCTTTTGTGTGTGTGGAAACTGACAAGCTAATTCTAATATTTATATGGAAAAGCAGAAAGCCAAGGAGAGCCAAGACAGTCTTGAGGAGATAAACAAGGCTGGCAGAAGTATTCCACCAGCTCTCAAGACTTTTTTTTAAAGCTACCTCACTTAATATAGTGCACATGGAAAGGCAGGGGGATCAGTGGACTAGAACCGAGTGCAGAGACAGGAACACACGTTTGTGGTCACTGGCTTTCGACAGAGATGACGCTGAGGTCAAGCAGAAGAACTGTCTGTTCAGTAGACGACCCTGCGTCTCTTGCATCCAACAAAAGATTGATCTGAAAACATCAATCCTCTTTAGCCGGCAGTTTTACCTATAGGGATTTGTCTTGAGGAAATAACAATAATTGCAAAAAACAACTACACAGATGTTCCCTGCAGCGTTGCTTACGATAGACAAAAGTTGGAAAGATTCTGAACACTCAGTAATTGGGATGGACACAAGCCCTGTGGTCTACACAGTCACCGAGGATAGTTTATGCACTAAATGGTACGTGAACAAAGAATACTTAATGATTAGGAAAGATTTTCATAAACTTTCTTAGGTATTTTTTCTTTTGTCACTCTATTTAAAACCAAGAATTTTGCTGCTTTATAAATTCCTCTTTGATCATCAGGATTTATTTGACATCACCCCTAACTTTTTCTCGTATTTTTCCTAAATTTTATGCTTCTTTCAAACATTTTCATGTGGAATACTTCATTTTAACTTTCATCTCTTAAAAAAGAAACTATGTTATGCTTTAAATACTAGTGACTTCTGATTCCTAAAGTGACAGTATTCATAATTTATTTTTTTTCTGTGCAAAAGGGATAGTTTATTTAATAAACAGCACTTTCAAAATTGGTCATTCAACTAGAAGAAAACAAAAATCCCTACTGTATGCCATATACAAAAATAAATTCCAGATGAATGTCCATTTCCCTGTCCATTTCCATTGCTGATAGAAGTAGGACTCACTACTATCATTTTTTTAATTTACATTTTAGTTAATTTATTTTTAATTACTTTATTTTCAAATGAAAGAAGCAGAACACCATCATTTGGAAGCTCGTTGGGTTATAACACTAATGCATATCAGTTCAGTGTTGGGCAAACATGATGCTGCAGTTGTATTTTTAAGTCTCAATAATTTATGGTTTTGACAGACTTGAATAAAACACTAACTGCCCTAACAAAGTATACTAATTTTATGATACAAATAATTAAAATATTAATTTTTTACCAATCTCAGCAACACCGGATTTTTAAAAGGAAACACGCACACACATTAATAGACTGATCCAAACAGGCCCTCCAACACATGTATTTTCTAAAATAAGTGATCTGGTAATAAAATATTCTTCACCACAAATGTGAGCCAAGCCCGTATTTCATTTGTTTCAAATACGTGACTGCTCCTGCATCTGGCTCTGCATCGGTCTGCTCAGAAACCCTTTGCCAGGAGGCCAAAGTCTTCTCCCACTGCTGCCTGGGAGCAGGCCATTCCATGAACCGTGCTCACTCGGGGCTCCTCGTGGGCTGCTCCAGGCTTCTCTCGGACCAGCCCCTGCACAGCGACACCCAGGCTAGAGCCTGCGCAGAGCGAAGCGCGGGGTTCTGGGGGTTTTGTGTTGGACGTCTTCACCGCCAGTCTAGGGATGCTCATTCCATGGAATCCTGTGAACTCTGTCCCACCCGCTCGGCTCCGCTTAGGACCTCCTGAAGCCAGCGACCCAGAGCCTGAACTCATCTCTCTACCAAGATCCCCTGGGCCAAGTTCTAGTGTAGTCTGCATCACCAAACCAGATATCCCCATAAAGCAACAATAAATGTTTGAGTCGGGGTAGAATATTCTGGTGCTACTCATCTCTTCCCCCTTCACAATGTTGTGGGCATCTTCCTTACATCTCAGGTCTTTCTGAGAACTTCCCCAGGGCTGCCTGTCACAGCTCGGTTTCCAGAGATTTTCCCTTCTGGCACGCGTGCAAGCCCTTCTGCCTCCTTCCCCCACAAATATTTCCAGAGTTTTCATTAGAAACAGATTAAAAAACACCTACGTGTTAGAAAGGACCTTCTCACTTGTCACCTACGTGTGATGAGCTGTATAATTACTACTTACTGAAGACAAACACACTTGCCCTTAAATTAGATATCAAGACACTTGAAAACTAAGCCAAAGCAACCGTTGCTTTTGTCCCATGACCCCCACTGTGGACCAACATGACTCAGCTGTTCCTTGGGTTCACCAAGGCAAAGGCTCATTTGATCACATCTCCCATGAAGAAAAATTGAATTAGATCAAGTCACCTTCGATCATGCGCATGAGAAGTGAGGAAACCAAATATTTGTTCAAAAAAAAATTTTTTTTTTACAAACCCAGTATGCTTTCTATAACCATGTGCATGCCAGGCACACACTCGGATGCAGAGCCAGCTGCTAGCTATGATAGGGATTCCAGTACATCACTGATGTTTCTAGACCCTCATGGGGCGTTTCATGCTATCCTTGGAAAATAAGAAAGCATTGCATTCAGATTTTTTTAAATAAATTACGCAGCTGTTGTTGATAGAAAGGATATGAATTTAAGCAACTGTTTTCCTTACTTAGTGTTTCATTATCAGTATACGCCTAAGTGTGCTTAATATTAGCACCAGTGACACAGCTTTCATTGGAAGCTCCACTTGTCACCAGCCTCTGGGCAGCCGTGGTACCTCACAACCATAAAAGCCCACTGCACATAAAGGATGAACAGGGTCTGGTTTCCAAGCCTCATCCAGAAAAGAATTTCTTTCTGAAGATGCTCACTTTTATTTCCGAGATAATTGGAAATTATATTTTGATAGTGGAGTTTCACTAAGCATTATGCGAAACTTCTCACTGCATGGAAAACGCCTTCTTTGGTAGCTGACGGCGTGCCCCTGGTGAGATAAGGTGGTCCCGCTCCCAGACACAGCAATCTTCAAATCCTCACGATGTATGCAGCAGATAAAAGCCGTCTTAAAAGTGCTATATCGGTGGGAATTTCCTCTATAACCAGCAAAGGAGAATAAAGTGATAGTAACTTAAGAAATGAACAACCCAGGGCCACTGTGAGTCTGGGTTCCCCCCAAATGTGAGACCCTCTTCACAGCCACCCAGCCAGTAACTCGAGGGGTGTGATTCCCTCGCATGCATTAAGCAGTGACAGTCGTGTAATAGCTGCTGCTGGAAAGTCCATGTGACTTCTCCCGGCCAAGAAAAAATGTCTCTTTAGAATAGAGTCACTCTACTTACAAAGAAAAAAATAAGACCTCTTTTTTTTTTTCTAGAAGGTAATAGTACTATACATCATATTATGCATGAGGGTTCTTAGACATTTGACAAGACTGAAGAATTCATGTAACCATTAACCTACAACTGTTTAGCTACAAAACACAGGCTCAAAGACTTTGAGAAGCCTTGAACTTCATGTAAAGTCCTCTGAACACCACTCCTTAGAGCCTTCATGTTAAAAATTAGGAAAAAAAAAAAAAACGTTGGTCTACCGAGTCAATAATAAAATTTGATGACACTTTAAACTAGAGATCGTCTGTGTTTGCATCCCCAGATTCTTTATCAGTAATATGTTGATGCATGTTTGGAAATTTATTAGATGCTGTAAAACAAATCATTAAGCAGGAAGCAGTTCTGAGCCTCAGCGCTCTCTGACCCTTTGTAACCCTATTACAGCGCCGAAGTGTTTCTAACAAACAAAAGAGAAATTAGTTCTTTTGTTCTCGGGACTGTCAAGCAGGTTAGTTCATCTAACATAGTCTTTTATTAATAAATGGCACAGATTTTCATGCTAGCGTAACTAAAGCAAATCACATCATCGTCTGAAAAAGACATACCTATTATTTTTCAGTGATATATTGCTTTGCAGCTGTAGCCAAAACAATCTAATAAGCACTATTAGATAAAGGGTTCTGAATATGAATGTATTGAATTTGTAGTGGAAGAAAATGAACATATTGCAGCGTTTATGTCAGACTGGGTTAAGCTTGGGCATCTCTTTCTCCTTAATAAATGCAGATCAAAAGACTTCTCTTATGTAAAAAATAATAATACAAATTTCAGCAATATGAAATAACACAACCACTTTGTAATGTTAGGAGGGAATCCGTCAGCCATGTGCTGTACAGAATATAAATTATTTTAGGAGGGCAAACAGATCCTGCGATGCTTTCTCCCGTACATTTATATTCATAAAAGGTTCCAAACGCCTAGAACAACAGCAGTGATCTATTTGCCATAAAGCATTCCGGCATCGGTGGTGTCTCTCATGACAGCTTTGATAGACATGTACTATATAAGAAAAATATCTTCCAGCACTTGACTCGCTTAATAAATTGATTAAACTTCTCTTCGACCAATTGTTTTTGTCTTAACTTCTTCTTCAGACATCAGCTGAAGGAGACTGCTCGTTTCCAAAAGACCATGTAAAAGAAGACAGTTTAATCGAGGCCTCGACGTGTGAGCACTGTCACAATTTCCCCACAAATCATAAATGATTGTATAATGCAACAGTCTACTGCGAGGGCTGAATTATATTAGCCATCAGTGTTCAAAACCCATTTGAAACTTAATTGTGCTGTGATAGTGGTATCCCCCAGTCAGCAGAACAGCAGGTTTATAAAAATCATCTCCTATGATTGTTAAACGCTTTCCTAATGAAGCTCGTGATCACAACACTTTGCAATAAACGCTTCTGTCAAGATGTCACGAATGCATGATAGTGGCCTCTACAGTGAGCAAAAGCTTCTGTGATTTGGGTTTATCTTCATTGCACGGAATTCAACAGATCGGTCTGCATATGGAAGATAATCTCCATAAAAAGGGAAGTGCCGTATATTAAAATGGGATTATCAACTACAACATAATCATGCCACTGTGTAATTATATGGTGCACCATACGTAGATGTGAACAATCATACAAGGAAATAATTGAGGGCCATAAAACTTAATTCAGAAAAATCAATAGAATATAAAAGCAATCAGATAAGGCCTCTTAAGAAATCGATCAAGGCTTGTACAAAGTCATAATGTGTTTTCCTAAGAGAAAAGGAGCTAAATGAAGCAGAGAAACCTACATAATATTCTACAAGTAGGTTTCTAGAGGTGCTTGTATATTGAAGAGGGAAGAAGAATGGAAAATGCAATTACTTTTTACATTCTAGAACCATGCGTACCGGGAGCAAAAGGAATATATGTTAAATACTGCAGCCGAAAGGGCTGTTAGAGCAATTATTCCTTTTTGATCATTTATCTATATTTGTGTCTTTTTGTATCTCTCTAGAGTCTAAAAAAGCTATTAGGCTCTGCTCGTTGCAACTTTATGTATCTTTATATGTTGTACGCTCAATCTGAAATACTCAAAGATTTAAATATTGGTATAACGTGGGCATGAGCAGCGGGGTGAGAAGTCTGCGAGGGTGTCGCCTTACCCGTGAGTTCCCTGGAGCCCGACGGTGGCTTTGTCTCAGTGTCACCCCTCATCATTTCCATGGAATTTGGCCACATAATTTGACCAGAACAGTGTGCTAAGCCAAAACTGTTTTCATTTTGTAGGGAAAAAAAGTTTATAAATGAAACATATTTTCCTAAGGGAATACACCACTATTGGATTGTATCCCTAAGGACCTGGGGAAATAATCAAGGGAAAATACACACTACTTTTGAAATATTCCCACCAAAACTCTGCACAATTGTACATTAGCAAGAGCTCTGCGGTTTATTTTGTATGAAAACAAATAACAAAAGCTCATGTAACCTATAGGTGAAATATATCCCTAATCCCCCAAAGCTCACTCGCTGGGCTTCCAGAGGAAACAAATAACTTTTTGTGAAACGGTTAACGTTGCCTTTTTTTAAAAGGAGAGCGGGGGAAGCCCCCCCCCCCAAAAAAGAAAAAAACAGCTTGGCTACATTTTTTTTGCAGCTCATATTAGGCATTGCACATTTTCAGGACCACGTGATTATATTAGCTAAATACAGCCGGATTTATTGCCTCTATTTTTAAAGAGAAGTATATTTACAATTTATTTGAAAGAATCTGTAATAGGTTCACAGTTTGGAAGAGGGAAGCACAAAAGGGCTTATGTCAAGATAGCTGAATGGAGAAATTTACATGTTATCACTGTAATTTATGAAAACAGAAACTCAAGATTATTTACTTCAAAGTTTATTTTAATATATTTAGAATTCGAGTGGAACCAGCTGTTTTTTAACTTCTAAAGATCATGTTGTTATAACCCTGCTCAAAAGGGTGACTGTACTGTATTTCTTTAAACAACTTAAGTGGTATTAATTCCAGGAGCAAGGGAAAATCCTGTAGGTGACTCTTCTGCCTTAGGAATCAGACTACAAGCTCCATAAGTGTCTGCATCCTTGAGGGACCCGTGAAACACACACATGCCCTCACAGAGCCACGTTCTTGGAGCCAGGAGTCTGCAAATACACCCACAAAATCCACACCAGCAGCATCAAAAAAATTTCTTGGAACCTGAACACCTAAGAATGTACACATTAGTTGGGGTGGGGGTAGGTTGCGTGGGGGGCTGGTGTCAAGGATGCAGAGTGTAGGGGTTGGGGAAGAGCCCTGACTCAGGTTGGCTTTTATATGGCAAATGTGGATCCAGGCCATACAGTGGGTGTCTCCAACCCTGACCAAGAAGACCCTACCTCTCTGCCCCTTAGACCCCCAGGCCTAGCTTTCCGTCGCCATCCGCAGTCCCACAGGAACCCACCCTCTGAACTTCAGGCAAGGAGGTTATTTCAGGCCTATTTACTGAAAGGCAGAGAAAGTGGTCCTAGTGAGCTCCACCCCATTGGATGAGAGCAAGTTTGGTTTTTTTTTTTCCAAAAAGCTGAAAATCCCCGAACTCGCCTTCTTTGCCATTAATCCTCCTGTGGGGGTGGGCTGATGGGTGGTGCTCTGATCAACGCCTGCCTTAGAAGTCAGAGATTACAAACCAGGCAGAATACGGGAACGGTGGTTTATTTCCGAGAGACAGTCTTCCCAAAGGATTAGCACAGGATTCCTCAAAGACGCTCGTCCACACGGCAATTAACACGACCTGCTAGGAAACTCTGTCTGTGACGTCTCAGAAACCCTAGCTACGTGGATGTGTTTCCATCTCCAGCCAAGCCCGACCATGTCTTGATCATGAGGAAGCCGGAGCCATGGTCCGGTGGTGGCTGTCTGTGCGGGTCACGCTGATCATCCCCACGGGTCACTTTTCAGGGGTCATCAGTGCAGACCCCGTCATGGGAACAGGTCATCGAGGGCTCGGCGTCAGCCTACCTGCTCCTACAGGAGTGATCACCAGGAGACCGGGGAGCTGCTGCGGACGGGCGAGCTTCAAGCCCGTGGGCGTCAGGTCTGGTCCGTGGTGGCAGGAGGGCTGGCTCCAAAGATGCCCCTCCCTCAGAGCCCGAACCTGACGTGCGGCTCTGGGGTTTCAGGGAGTCCTTCAGCCACTTTTCTCCAGAGGGGACCACAAAAATAAAAGAAATTACAGTTGTTTTAATGTTATCTCATTTTAATGAATATGTGACATTTGTTTTAAAATAATATATCAGTGCCATAGTGCATGTATATAATTGATAAATAAAATAAGTAGACATGTGCTGGAGGTCCATGCTCAAAATTTTATGGTGGGAATTCATGGCAAAAAGTGCAGAGAACACGCCCCCGATGTGGGGTTTTTCCTAGTCCTCAATGGATGGCGGACTTAACCTGCCCAGAAGCTTGGCATTTTTATGAAGATACTTTTAAGCCAAATGGTCTCTATTCAGAGGAATTTATAGCAGGCAGTAAACATTCCAAGGGCATAGACTCGGGCTGGGCAAAAAAATATTGCCCCTTGTGCAGGCCAGGCTGCCTGAGTGGTGCGCACCGAACCGACTCAGCTTCTCGCCTTCTTCCACCACCAGAGAATTAAAAGGGGGGGGGGGTGTCTAGATGTTCTTTCCCCAAGAACCCTGCCCTGCTGGTGGCTTCCTAGGAAAGAGGATCTGCAGCAATGTTGGTGCTTCTAAGAGGAGGATCGTAGGGAGGACGTCACATGTGGCTGTGCTCTGCGGACTCTCGCTCAAATTGGCTTCGGTCCTGCACCATCACTGACAGGGCCATTTACTTAGGCTTCGTTATGTGCAGAGCATTCAGTCCGGTGTTGAAGAAAAATGAGAATAAGACACAAACCCTTCCCTTTAGCTTCCTTTGATCTAGTGGCAGACCCAAGACATACACTCAAATCATGAAGGCAAATGAATAGTGATCCCGCAGGCACGGGGACGATGGGGAGCACACCCAGGGAGGCCACGGTGTACAGAAGCCGGCCTACAGGCCGCATGCTGGAACCTGGGTGTCACCGGAGAGATGCTGGAACATTCCTCTACATCTTTTCAGTCATTGTTTCCCCAGTGAATCCACTTTGTCTCATTATTAGAGGATAGAAGCAAACTACCATATTTGGATTAAAGCTGGGAAATTTAGATACAAAAAACGGACAATAATTGAGTGACCTGCAGTATTTAGTCATTTGGAAGATGCGTACTCATGAGAAGAATCTTTTTCCATGGCATTAAAATGTACTGATCCTATTTCCCGAAACCAAATGACTCACCGAGGGAATAGAATTAAAGCAACTTAAAATCAAATACATACAGCATGTCCAGAACTCCCCTCGTTCTTAGCCTGTGTGAACATTTCACCAGTATGTTATTTTGTGGCTCCAAAGAGAGAGCGTGAGATCCTCACTGGAAATCAGCTACAAGCATGAGAAGGGTTCAGGCCTCTGCTGTTGTCCTACTGAGCCACCTTCACCAGCTACAAAAATATGATTTCCTCAAACCCAAATACATAGAAGAAAGTCAACATAATGAAAGCAAAGTGCTACGTGGAAACATGGAGCTACTGGGGAAAAGAAAGCAAACATTTTCCATATTGCAAATAGAAGGAGAAAAAAGCCCAAGAAATAGATGAATATCCACAGCGATATCGGTTGTAAACAGTGAGTTCGCTGCTGGCATGACAGGCGTAGACCTGTGAGAGCTGGTCTGGAACAACTTGACTCTACGGGTTAAAAGCCAAGTGCCAATGATCCTTGTTCAAGTGGGCTTCCAGATGCCCTCAGCACGACTCGGCCTATTTTTTTGGAATTGAAATCGAGGTTATGTGTCTATAATGAGCTAAATATGTCATTGGCAAACTATGACCAGTGGGCCAAGCCCGGCCCATTGCCTGTTGTTGTAAATAAAGTTTTATTGAAACAGCTGTGCTCATTTGTTTATATATTGTCTGAAGCTGCTTTCTGATACAATGGCAGAGCTGAGTAGTTACGACAGAAACTGTATGGCCCACAAAGCTTAAAATGTTTACTACCTAGACCTTTACAGGAAGTTTGTCGACCCCTGACCTAAGTAGTGAAAAATGGTTCATTTTTCAGACACCTTTTCTGCCTGGTATAAATAATCTAGAGGTTTAGAAATATCTACAGAGAAGACTGAATGCTTCCACTATTCTCCTACATATTGGCAATTGCCCTTTAACAAGATGTTAGATGGGAAGGGGTAGGGGGTGGGGGGTGGAAGGTGGGGCTAGGAAAGGGGAGACTGAGATTCCAGAACAAAGTCAAAACAAGAAGCCAATGCAGATTTTCTGGGCAGTGAAAAAAGGATAATTACGTAGACCTAGCCATGTACCTTTGTTTAAAAGTGTCTGTAAATGATTGATCAAGGAGCTTTTCAGACAGAAGTGATCTTGCTTTCAGACAAATATCTGATGAACCCTACTATGCCAGTTCTGTGCTATGGATGGAGAAGCGAGACCTGGCTGAGGACAAGATTATCCGAACTCAGAGGTGACAGAATAATCAGCCCCATGTGTATAGAACAAAGGTTAAGGGTTAATTTGGAGAGAGTCTCAAGCATGCCTCTGAGCATGGAGCTCTTAGAAGTTCTGTCCAGGTCTGAAATGTATTGGGATTTTACTTGAGGGCATTGAGTGCACAGCAAGGTGGCACCTCACCCAACCCGGAGGAGCTAAGTGAGATAATCCACATCAAACATCCAAGCCAAGACCCAAATAATCTCAACACATTTCCATCCTGGAGAGGGAGGGGGCATCGCACACACCACCAAGTCACCAAGAGTGAAAGTCAAGTCCTATGTTTAATATCTAAGAGGGAGGGAAAATGTCACAATGAGTTCTCAGAACAAAGGGCCGCAAAGCGTCACTGCCCCACATTCAGCAGGAGCTAACTGTGCAGCAGAGTCACCTCCATGATTAGAGTGATAGATTCCATGTCCCAGGAGGCAGTGCTGGTCAAAAGACACCTGCATTTTAGTGCTCTGTCCTAAGCATTGACAAAGAGTGGAGATCAGAAATCACAGCACAAATGGAGCACTGAAGCGCAGAGAGGGTCCCACTGAAAGAGGAACAGAGGAATGGGAACCAGCTCCATATGGTTGGAGAACGTGCTTTGTCAGATGAGCTCTTCTCAATACCGATGGATAAGAGATGGAAGGATGCAGATTTGGGCTCCGTTTAGAGGAAACTGTTTCCTAACACTAGTTCTCGCTGCTGAGCAATTCTGCCCTTCTCAAGCAACGCCAGGTGAGCTCTGATTATTGGAAGGGACCAAGCAGAAGCCAGGGGTCCTTTGCCATGGAGCTGTCAAAGGAGAGGATGTCCTCATTCCAGAACATTCTTAGCACCCTAAGATTCTATGTATCACCACCCAAGGCTGGTTCAACCACCACAAAATCAGAGTATACGTGTGTCCCAATGTTCTAGGACAATTTTTCTTCTACATTGACCATTCGGCCATTCCCTTTGAGCTTTGACAACATCCTAGAGATTCCCCATTGCATCTTCTGATGGTTCTTACACCTGAAAGAAACCTCAGGGCTACCTGGGATGATTAACTCTCATTCCTTTGGAAACTACGGTCAGCACAGCTGTTGCATGATAGGACAATCTCTACAGTACACGACTATACCACAACACCTTTCATTCCACTTGCTTTTTTTCCCATCCCACCCTCCATCCCACAACACAGGAAAGTAACTGTATTGTTTTTACATACTGGGGGAGGGGTCCTTTCAGGCTTCTCTCCTGACCCTATGTATGGCCATAAACATACAGATTTGTTTTATATGAATGGGATTGCACTACATACACTGACCTACAAACTGCCTCATTCATAACATTTATTAGAGTAGAAAAATACTTAGGTGAAAAAAACCATCATTTTGTCAGCTCCATAATATTCCATCTATCCATGTTCCAAAATGTAAAATATCTCACAGGCTACAGTGAAAAGCACTGCACAAGCAACTTTTTGCACATGCACCAAATTATCTCCTTAGCACAAAGTTTACATTTTGAGACTCACTGCCAAACTCTCCTCTGAAAACTTGCATCAATTCATATTCCTGCTAGAAGTTTAAAAGTATAGTTTCAAATATTCGCTTACCCACACTACATATTGTTTCTATATTTAATCATAGCCATGCATACAGGTGAAAATTCATCAGTAACATTCTAGTTTGCATTTCTTCTCTGGAATGTAAGATTCTGGGCTTTGGGGTAGACCAGCACCTCAGATCTACCCAAGTTCTTAATGCAGATTTTGGTTCTGTCAAGGGACAAAGCCATCTCTGCCTCAGCTTCTTCTTATAAGAAATAGGAATAATAACAATGTTTATACCACACAGAGTTGTTTTAAATGAAATGATAAATGTAAACACTTATATCAGAAGGATAATGCAACATGACAAAATGGGGTTTATCCCTTGAATGCAAGTTTGATTTTTAATGCTTGAAAATCAATGCAGTTCACCATATGGACAAACTAAAAAGAAAAAACCATGAGATCATCTTTTCAAAAAACAGAAAAACCTTTGAACAGATCCAACATTCATTACTGATAAAAGTTTTCAGCACAGAAAGAATAAAAAGAACTTCCTAAACCTGAGAAAGGGTCTATGAAATCCCTGGAGCGAACATCACACTTGAGGATGAGAGGCTGCCTTCTGTCCACTTATGACCGGCAACGAGACCAGGATGCCTGCCCCCAGCACCTCCATTCCACATCGCTCTTGGGGTTCTGCCCAGGGCAGCAAGGCAAGGAAAAAAATAAACAATTAAAAGTCTTCCAGATTGGAAAGAAAGAAGCAAAACTGTCTATTGGCAGAATACATGAGTGCCTACCTAGAAAATCTAGTACATTCCACCAAAAACTCTAAAAACTAAAATCAATGACTTAATTTAGCAAGGCTGCAGGATGAAAAATCAAAAACAAAAATCAATTGTATTTCTATATACTAGCAACAATCAGAATTTGAAATAAAAACAGTAGCATCATTTACAAGAGTGCCAAAATATATGAAATATTTAGGGACAAATCTGACAAAAGATGCACAAGACCCATACCCTGATGACTACAGAATATTGCCAAGAGAAATGAAGGAAGACGCAACTGAATGTGGAGACACACTGTGCTCTCGGGTCGGAAGGCTTGGCGTCTCTAGATAACGATTGTCTCCAAATTGAACAGTGAGCTCAGCACAAACTCAACCAAAATTCCCACGAGTCTTTTTGTGGGAATGAACCAGCTAAATGAACAATGCTAAAATTTATATGGAAATGCAAAAGACCTAAAATAGCCAAAACAACTTCGAAAGATAACAAAGCTGGAGAACTAACTGATTTCAAGGGTTATTTTAAAGCTGTATTGGTCAAGATAGTATGGTGTTGACATAAAGATTGACTGATGCCATGGAGTCCAGAAATAGACCCACACATAAATGGACAATTGTTTACAAATGTGCAAAGACAGTTCAATGGAGGGAGGGTCTCCATATGCACCATATGCAAAAATTAACTCTAAAGGGAGAAAAAGCCTAAATGTAAAAACTAAAACCATGAAACATCTGGAATAAAACACAGGAGAAAATTGGAGGAACCTTGGGTGATATAAAGATTCGCAGAGACTATACCAAAGGTATGATCCATGAGAAGCAATGGATAAAATACACTTGGTAAAAATTAAAAGCTTTTGTTCTGCTGCAGATAGTCAGGTGAATGAAAAGACAAGCCATGGACTGGGAGAAAATGTTCACAAAGTATATACCTGATGAAGAACTTTATCCAGATATATCTGGAAAATATAAAGAACTCTCATGACTCAATCATAAGGGGGAGAAACTTGATTTTTAAAACTAGACAGGAGATTTCAAGAGACACTTTATTGACAATATGGTTTTGAAAATAAGTACATGAAAAGACACTGCACGCAATTAGTCATCAGAGAAATGCATATTAAACCCACCATAACTCACCAGTGCCTGCGTATCAGCATGTCTGAAATTTAAAAGGCTGACCATAGCAAGCCAGGATTCCGGAGGAACTGGAACTCTCGTGCCTTGCTGGGGGGGATGAAAACTGTTATAAGCACTTTGGGAAACAGTTTGGCAACTTCGTCAAGAAGCACCCCTACCATACGACCTGGCTATTGCACCCTTCACACTAACCCAAAAGAAAGCACGTGTCCATGTACAGCTCGTACACCAATGTCCACAGCAGCTGTTTATAACAGTTAACAGCCTGAAGCAACCCAAATTTCCATGGTAGATAAATCGTAGCATATCCAGCCAATGAAATACTAGTCAGCAACAAAAATGAATAAATCATTTCTTAAAAGAAAATGAAGGAACTCTGGATACACAACATGGAGCAATCCCAAAACAATTACACCGAGCACAAGAAACCAGAGAAGAAAAGAGTACATATGGTACGACTCCATGTGTGTAAAATTCAAGCAAAAGTAACCAATATACAGTCTTTGTCAGAAAGCAGATCAGGGTTTGCTCAGGGGTGGTGGTACCAAGGAAACGTAGCAGAGAAGGATCACAAAGGGGCAGTTTGGGGGGTGATATATTTGGGGCTGAAAGATATATTCATTGTCTTGATTACGGTGATGGTTTCACAAGCATTTATCTATCAAAGCTTATCATATTTTACACTTTAAATATGTACAACTTATTTTATGCCAATTATACCTCAATTAAAAATATTAAACACTTTGAATAATGAGTGTCAGAAGGACAGTAGGAACAAATGTTAGTTACCCTTCCTATTATTTTTCTACCCGACGTTTTTCTGGGAGGTAAATGGCCTAGTCTGATGATTTTCTATTGATTTAACTTTTTTCTTTTTTGGAAGAGTACTTTTAAAATGGAGAAAATTAATGAATCACAGTTTAAAATCGTTTCCTCCAGCCATCCCTGTGTCTTTTAACTTCATCATAGCGCCATAGATATGTTTAGACACACCATCAGTCTTTCCCAGGATGGCTTCTGGCTTTCAAGTCATATTTTTAAAGGCAGGAATTTGATTTTAAATACTCAGTCTTGTCTACTTTAACCAGCCTTGTTGCGGAGTGATTTATGTGTTGTATAATCCTCCCATTCTAATTGGAAGTTGGATGAGTTTGGGCAGCTTTATACAGTCCTGTTGCTACCACGTTTCCATCAGTCCAGAAAGTTCCTTCCTGCCTGTTTGCAGCTGCACACGCCTCCATCTGTGCTCCTGGAAGCCACGTACCCACTTCCCGACATTTTTCCTTTCCTAGAATTTCATGTAAGTGATGTCCCATGAGTGATTATACAACATATCTTCCTTCTCCTGTATCTGGCTTCTTCCACTTCCCATGGATTCTGGAGATTCATTCACTTCGTTGTATACATCAGTATTTCTTTCCTGGTAAGTGTGTGTGGACATCCCACTCACGTCTCAATGAGCGTCTGGTTGTTTCCGGTGACCTGTGTGTTTGCACTTGCTATTAGGAATGACACTGCTATGAACAGCCATGTACAAGTCATCTGTGTGGACATGTGTTTTCGTTTTCTTTCCTAGGTGTGTGATTACTGGGTTGTATCTTTAACTTGATAAGACACTGCCAGGAAACACCATTTCTAGTTTCCACCAGCAACATATGAGTGTTGTAGGTGCTCCATGTCTTTGTCAACACTTGGAATTGTCAGCTTTTAAAATTTTAGCCATTTCAGTAGGTGAATAGTGGTTCTGTCTTGTCCCTTGTCAGAATTTATTCATAATTAAAGTGTCTTTCCAAAGAGATGATCACAAAATGATAACATGCCTCCTCACACACTTGTCATATTTTATTTTATTTTATTTTATTTTATTTTATTTTATTTTATTTTATTATTTTATGGAGAGAGAGAGAGCACAAGTGGGAGGTGCAGAGGGAGAGGGAGAATATCAAGCAGGCCCCAGGCCAGCGCAGAGCCCAACGTAGAGCTCAGCCTCACGACCCTGAGATCATGACCTGAACCAAATCAAGAGTCTGACACTTAACTAACTGAGTCACCCAGGTGCCCCACCACTTGTCATATTCTTAATGAAAGATTCAGAATATAAACTGAGCTTTTATAAAAATGACTGAATGAGTGAATTAAATACAGCTTTCATAATAAACCATTATGACTTAAGTGTTTTTAGCTAAGAAGGGAAGTAAGGAATCCATCATTAAATGAAAAATATTTCAGGTATTTCATCCTGCAGGGTTTTGCTTCAGTAATAGCAAAATAAAGACAAGGGAGAAAAAGAGCCTCGAGATTAAAATTGCACCGAACACTCTGTAACGAACTATGCGGTACATGCTATTAAACTCACATCCACGGCTGGGTCGGAAAGCAGTGTAGACAGGGAGACCCTGAAGTTGGGCCACAGGCCCGTGTGCAGATGCGGAGAGTCCACAGGTACCACTCATGGGGGTACATGCTATTAAACTCACATCCACGGCTGGGTCGGAAAGCAGTGTAGACAGGGAGACCCTGAAGTTGGGCCACAGGCCCGTGTGCAGATGCGGAGAGTCCACAGGTACCACTCATGGGGGTACATGTTATTAGACTCACATCCACGGCTGGGTCGGAAAGGAGTGTAGACAGGGAGACCCTGAAGTTGGGCCACAGGCGCGTGTGCAGATGCGGAAAGTCCATAGGTACCACTCATGGGGGTCGGGCTTCCCAGGCCAGTCCGTGAGGGCGTGGGGAGGACTGGAGAAGATACCCTTGATATATAAATACTGATGCACACGCACGTTCCTGTGCACTCGGGAATGAGCCCCTGGATTGGGATTAGAGCAGATCTGGGTAGTAATCATTAGTACTTGACTCATTATAGAGTGCTCTCCGAAAGGAGGAAGTTTTATCAGTGTCATTGGAAGCCTATCTTCACAGCCCTTTTAGGGGTACCCTTTGCCCCGAGGCATCTCAGTAGATGGGAGCTACGGCCTCATCAGCAGCCTTTGCTGGCCCTGCCACCGTGAATTGACAGCTGTGGCAGACGGAGGTGCCAGCTGGAGCCCCTCCACGGCCACCCCAGGCCGGTCTCAGCAGCAACTGCAACACGTTGTTTCGGTCCGAATTCAGACCAAGGCCAGTTTCCCAACATTCTTCACGCCTCCGTCTCTGGACCGTCATCTCTGCTCATCTACTTTCTGCCTATCTGGTGAAAAGGCTTTCCCTGGCATTCGTTATGGATATCCTTTCACATTCCTGACATAATGGAGAGTTTCCAGAAATGATCTGCACAGTCCAGCACAGGGATTCGGGGCCATGATCTTGCCCAAACTCACCCACATGTTTGTCTTTCCTGGAAAAGATCTTGAAATTCTTCATTTCCGTGACTCTTTGGAATGCACACCGAAGCAAAGAGGCTAAGGGGCTTATAAGAAAGATACAAACTGTGTGATGACCTTTATTCTTCCAAAAGATGGTGAAAGCATTCTACCACAGGCCAAACTTCTTACCATTATAACTCAAAAACCGGAGATTCTTTTTACGATCCGTAAAAAATGCATGCTTTCGTCTGAAGCCACACATAGACTGTATGCTTTTTCTGGTCTATTTTACACCTGATAAAAATTACATACTGCCATGTAGTCATTGGTTTTGGGGTATTATTTCAAAAATGATGGGATGGGGGCTTTATTTCCCAGGCGGTGGAATCACATGCGGGGTCTTGCCGTTTGAAGAGTAGGGGGGGAGCGGAAGGGACTCCTGTAACTCCCACTACTTTTGCATTGGACATAATCCACAAAAAATATTAATGATGGCGTCTTCCGTATCAATTAGCACTGTGCGTTTAGTTCTGTGTTTTATATGATGCCCAAAATTATCTGGAAAGAATGGCATCCCCTCAAACGACTACCCAAGCAGAGTCAACATACGGGCATTGTTTGCTGAAATGGGGGGAAATAGCCAAGATCTCGCCTTTCCCCAATGAGGCCCCCTATTAATATAGACCTGTGCACATTTTTATCAAAGGAACTAATAAGACGATAGTGAAGAAGAAAAGTTAGCTATTAGATAACAATTCTCCTGCCAAGAGCCATAATCTGACACAGATTGAGCTGGGCCTAGTAGTCCATTAATGGTTCACGGCTCATACAATAATGACCTACTAACCTGACGCGGTGTTGCTCTCACATTTTGCCGTCCCCTGGGATGCCACTGTCACTGTGTTATCTATTGCCTGCTTCCCTATCAAAGAAAAAAGCAGAGCTGAAATGTATGTACGCATCCAGCTCTGTAGTTCATTGCACACCAGCCCCGGCAAGTGAAGGAACAATAGATTTATAAGTTTATCCTACATTAAGCCAAACACGCCTGACCGCACTGTAAATTACTAAATAATAAACCAGGTGGTGTAAGATCCTGACTTGGACAGAATATAAAAATCCATCAACCTGTAAAATACAATAACCATAAATGTGCTATGTAGCTGATGGCTCAGGTAACCATCCACCGCCAGGACCCCCGGTTTCCGCAAGAACGTTGCAACAAAGGCATACGAAATTGTAAACTTGGCCGCCTTTTCTGTTGTGCTCCCTGCCGGCGGAGGAAAGATCACTGAGTTAAAACACTTGAGTGCTTCTTTTTTTGTTCAATTTCTTTGTCTGGAATTGGCCACTTCCCTTGAATTCTGCGATCGCTCCCGGGCTGCTGCCACACCGCTTGGGGCTGGTGTCTTCTAGGATGCCGGGCGGCTGCAGCAAGCGTCCTCCGGTGCCCAAACTTCACATTCACATGAGCTTGAACCACTCCACACCAGCTGGAGAAAGCGGGAAACACGGGAAAAAAACGCAGCCTTCCGATGATAGACACCTTCCTCTTGAGAAAAATATCTTAAAACTGGGTTAGCTCAGCAAACCCCCGTCCTGAATTCCACACTCCACCGGCCACCACAGAAAGAAAACGAAGATGAGGGAAACTGCGCTCTATCTTCGCCCTGCAGCCCCGGCAAGTGAGACTCCGTTCGTACGAATCGCAAGGAAAAAAAATTAATTTTATTTCAGTGAAAGATTCCAAAATGATCCCATAAATTGCGATTCCAAAACATACAAAACTAATTAATTCCTTTTTAGGAGATTTTCAATAAGCAAACCAGGTTAAGTTTATATGATTTACAAACAGTGTTTACATTCATAGAGGTGCAACTAATTGCTACACGGTTTGACATCATTACAGGAAAATGCTCGGGGATGCAGACAGTTTAATTAGGGGTGGTTTCAAGTTCACCACATGATTACCATCACGGAGCTTTTCTAATACGCTTACGCAGTACAGTAATGCTGAAAAGTGATTACATTTTGCCCGCTGTCTGCCTAAATTTTGAATGAAAAATGATAATCCCCATACCAAGAGTTGCGTTCACACCGTTTGGATTTCTTTCCGAATCACACTCACCTGCCTGTCCTCGGGCCCCGCTTCTTCTTGCTGTGCACCGGCTACATGGTGACGGCGTGCACACGTTTGGACACATCATCTGCCTTCACAGAGTGTTTCCAAATGATGCTGAAAACCTCCATGTTTTGCAAGACATTTTAGATGCAGATTTTTACCATCTGCATCCTGCAGGTACAACCCCAGCGACATTTATAAATAATCGAGTTCCGAACTACAACCCACTCTCCATTTCAGTCAGGGACAACAATTTTGCCGGTTTTCATTTTTAAAGTTTCAATCTGTTAAGTTGTCGTCTTCTGCAATCAACTCAAGTTCCTAATGACAATGTTGTCACTTGGAAGCGCCAGGAACTGGAGCGAGGCTGGAAGTCAGGGTATTCGGGTCCCAGGACACCTGGGTGTTAATAAGCCTTGTCACCATCACAGAAGGGCCAGCAACTCGTGCCTGAAATGTCGAGCTCCACAGTTATTTTTAACAAACATACGACTAAGAACCAAGCATATGGAAGATTCTAGAATCCATAGGAATGTGCAAAACGCCCATAAGCTTCTCCTGCCCTAAAGACACTTACAGTTTAGTTCTGGAGAAAAGGCCTCTTAGCTGGGATCATTTCCTTTAGGAATTAAAAAAAAAAAAGTGGAAGCAGCACTGTGACAACGATTTAAACTTCAAGAATCTGACAACTCCACGCTTTTTATCGTACATACGTATTTCTAAGTTTCAGTCGAAATACAGAACACTTTACATTCAACTGTTCTCTACTCTGGATTCTGGCAATTCAGCTTAGAAAGATGAATAAATGATAAAAGATTCCCCAAAGCAAATGATTTTACAGCGTAAGTAACACCTTGAGGGGGGACACTGGGTTTTCTCAAGGATTTCAAAACACAGGCATCGGAGAAAAAAATTTCAACAAATCTTAAATTGTTGGTGCCTGGGCTTAATGAAAGAGGTCTCCCGTGCTGACCGCTTCCCACAGGTCAACACCTCCGAGGACAAGGACGGGAAAGCTCTCGAAGATGAAGCATGACCACGGGGTTCCGGTGCCCGGCCAGGCAGAGAACAAAAGTTCTCGCGGCGTTGTGAGCCCGGAGGGGAGTCTGTGCTTCGGAGAGCTGCTTTGACTCTTTAAGGAAAGGATTTACCTTTATCAAACACAACTGCTAATGTTCCTATTCACAATCAAATAACCAATTTCTAATTAACTTGAATTAACTTGGGCATCGTACCAAAGCATTACATATCTCTGTTAATAAGCAAATTGATAAATTCCAGATGTAAAACTCTGAAGTCATCACAAATGATTAAAGCATTAAGAACTCATTTGAAGGAGCACCTGGGTGGGTGGCTCAGTCGGTGGAGCGTCTGACTCTTGATTTCAGCTCAGGTCATGATCTCCGGGTCGTGAGATCGAGTCCCGAGATGGGCTCCATGCTCAGCAGGGCATCTGCTTGAGATTCTCTCTCTCCCTCTCCCTCTGCCCCTCACCCCACTCACACTCTCTCTGTCTCTCAAATAAATCTTAAAACAAAAAAAAAGAACTTATTTTAAAAACCATACCCCTTATCTCTGGCAGACCACAGAGCAACATTTTTCAACCATTTCACTGGTCTTGGCCTCCAGGTCTGCCCCCAGCCACTCCCTCCACGCTTCCTCTGTCACATCTCTGCCAAGGGCACCTGGACAGGTAAGTTCACAAGTGATTACATCATCTCCACTAACACAGAGCCCTAGCTTCAGTCGTGCGCCCGGAGTGGAGGCAGATCCAGCGTGGACGGGTGCCTGGGTGCACAGTGAGGAGCACGGGAACCGTGCCATGCTCAGCCCCAGTTCTAGCTTGGACAGCGACGCCGTGCGTTCAGAGCAAGGAGCAGACAACTGGCCTGAGCCCCAGCTCAAGCATTTGGTCCACATCCTCATTCTACTGGCTTCTCACCAAAGGATTCACTTTCCCCTCTTTCTGCCTCTGATGCCTGTGTCTCTTTGAGCCCACCAAGCACCTCACACTGTAGGCACTTAATAATTGTTGTTTAATTAATTAACTGCATGGAAATTGATATACCCAACACACTGTTCCTGAGCAAAGATGAGTCACAGGAGACCAGGTAGGAAGCCCATACATGTCCACAAGGATGCACATTACACAAGACTGTTGAAAATAAAACGATTGCTATGATTTCCCAACAAGAGGGACTTGCATCTCCCATAAAGCAGAGCCTCTGCCGTCCTCTGACTCCTGGACCACCCACATGCTGCAGGCTAGAAACCCCTGACCCTTGTGGAGGACTGTCCCAGACCTTCGCAAGCCCACATCCAGGGATCCAGCTCCCAACGAGCGTACTGCACACAATCAGAGAAGCTCCCGCAGCTTCTGCCGATGCTCAGGCCCTTTCAGCATGTGTCTCTGCCCTGGGTGAGGCACTCCCACAATCTCCTAGGTCATTCTTTCTTATTCCCATATGGATTCTCTGAGGCATTCCTTCTTGGACGAGGCCTGGGCCACCGACACCCACATTTCAATCCTGACTTTGTCCGAAATTCAGTTTCTTAGCGATCCATCCCTACTTTCTTCCCTTCCTCTTCGTTTCCAGCATTAACAACTGGCATTGTGAGTGTGGGAGGTGTTGGGATGGTAGCAGGTAGATAACACTTTATCATGAGAAAATGAGCTTGAGTCGTTTCCAGAATTAATGAGTCCACAAAGACAGGAGGAGAACCACAAAGCTACATCATAAAGCTGCTGTGTGTTACCCTAGCTCGTCAGTTAAGTATTCACGGCATACCAAATCCATTTCATGGCATACAAAATCCAAATGTGAGGCTCAGCAAAATTGTAAATGACTGTATGTCTCGGACCTTCCAGGTCACCTACAAATAGCCAAAACCGCAAAGGTCAAATCGCAAATTCCAATTGTCTGCTGAATCAGGCCCCAAGACCAACCACGTGGGCCACTAAAGCCACGGATGCTCAGTCGACTTAACGGGACAAAAAAGGCTCCAATTTCATCTTATTGTTTTAATCAGGATACAGCTCTGGTCCATTAACATGACTTGTCCGGACTCCAGCTCAGCGTATTTGCTTCCTAGACACCATGAGGAAGTAGATTCGTTAGGAAGCTCTTGGCTGCAGGTAACAGAAGATTCCAGCTGACCTGGCTTCGACACTGGGGAGTTGATCCCAGGACAAGAATTCCTAAAACGGCCTGGTGGCGCACTGACTGACACAGCAGCCTCATCAAGGATCCGTGTGGGTTGTCCTTCACCTTCCCCTCCGCCACCCTCAACCTAGCTCCTTCCTCGGCCCGTCCGCGTTTCAGCATCATGTGGAGGCAGCGCGACATCCAGCAGAGGGAACAGTTGCTTCCCTAACGTGTCCTTGCCAGCAGCTGAAATCTTTCCTCGGAGCCCCTCAGCTTCTAATTGGCCAGAAGCGTGATCACACGCCCTCACCTGACACAGTCACGCGCTGGGAGCATGGAACAATCATGACTGGCTTCGACCTTGTAACAAAACCCGAAATTAATGCAATCAATTGAGAAGATCCCAACTTTTCACTTTTTTTAAATGAAATGTGAGTACTGACGTAGACGTAAATACGCACGTACACGTTCCTCCTTACACGTGTGTTGAGCCGTGATGGACGAGTTCTGACTATGATTTATGGTCCAGTTTCAGAAGCACTGGCTTAGACCAATCCTGACCTCCCTCCGGGGAAGGAGACCCAGCTGCCTCCCCTGAAGCACTTCACCATACGCGACAGAAGAAAGAAAAAGAAAAAACAGCGCTGACAAAACAGGGTTCTGTTAGGAAGAAAGCAGTAGGGAACGGCCCCAAAGCAGTGAGTGAAGAGGGGGATCTGGTAGTTTGAGGGAGACAACGGTCACATGTACAGAGAGACGGAAGGATTCAGAGCCAGGTAAACACCCACCAGCGCCAACAGGCTGCCTGTGGGGCCCCGTAGGTCTTGTGTCAGCTGGCATGGACACGTTTCCAACTAAAAGCAGAAAGCGGCTATGGCAGGGTGTGGATTACCGGCAAAGAAAGGCACAGCTGATTCAATTTAAAAACTAGAAGCAGCATCTACGAGGATCCTTGCCATCTGATGAACAACTGAGCAGATCTTCACTAACTGCATGCTGGATTTATTGATTTCCTATGATGTGCTTTATGATACTGTTGAAATCATTATGTGGCTTTTAACGCGGTGTGACTCGGGAGACAGACATGTTGAGGGCTGTCATCACCAAGATGCCTTCTGCCATGGTACTGTCTTCTTAACCTGATGCAAGGAAATTCATATTTAGTGAAGAAGGAAATTACTTTGGGTATGTATCATTCAAATCCTTAAGGATTATTGGCTAATTAGGAGCACAGTAATGTAAATTTGCCTTGTGTCAGGTTTTCAGGAACAGTAAAATAACATAATTAAGCAGTGAACAAAGCAGATCATTTAAAGCCACTCTTGGCTGCAAATGTATACGAGGGCAAGACGCATGCATTGGCCTGGAGACTAGAAAAACCCGGTCCACACCATAGGGGCCAAAAATGGTTTCTAACACCAGAGGAGAAACTGTGTAGATTTGATTTAAATGTATTGCTATTTCTTATACGAAGGTTTTTCATAGAAGAATTCCATTAGGCAATTAAATAATTCATTTAAAGGAGAGAGAAGTTATTCTTTTGGGGGAAAAAAACAAACTAAATTATATTTAAATAAGCAGAGTGAGAAGCTAAATAAAAATGTTCTAGAACTGGAAACCCTAATAAAATGAGAAAATAAAATTTTAAATGGCATTTCCCTGCTTCGACTTCTCTCTGGACTTGTGGTTGTATGTGCAAAATTACCCATAAAAACGGAAAGCTTCAGCTGAAACTGTTTACGCCAACTGGCCCGGTGAACCCTGACTCTGAGCCTAGAAGTCCGCAGTGCAGGGCACTGAGGCTCTTTCTGTTTGTTGCTAAAGAAAGTGCCACCTCGGTACTCAGACACCTTGAGAAGGGCAATTGTGAAAACCAGCAAATTCTGAAGGACTTTGGAAGAGGCTTAAAATCCATTCAAAAGTGCTCTCTTCCCTCCTGCCTATCTGCAGAATGGGAAAGTGGTGTCTGGTTTGGCCCAGGTGACTGCAGCAAAGAGGGGCTGCCTCCACCTCGGGGAGTCCCCGGGGCCAGAGGGGCACCCAGATCCACCCCCCACCACCTTCTGCCACCTCTCCCGCAGCTCCCGCGGGGGGTTCCAAAATGCACGTCCATCCCCCAGCCTCCCTCGCTCTGTGCGAGTGAATGAGGGACAAGAACTGAAGCAGTAAGAGAAGAAAGTGAAATGAATCCAGTGAAGGTGGGCCAGGACACAGAAGTCGGGGAGGACGACGTGGTGAGATAGACGGGAGGCATTTGGAAGGAGAGCAAGCAGAGCGGGGACAGGGGCGATGATGTCAGCAGCGGGAGAAAGAAAAGATGAGGATGTGGAGAGTTGGCACAAATAGGTACGTTAAATAAAATCGTTTTTAGACCTGGCCTGCAAAAGGCCGTGAGAGCATCAATCAGCCAAGCAGTCAGAAGCACCCAGGACCCTACTCTTGATAAAACAGCAGGCACCATCAAGGACGCAGGCGTTGCCAGGAGGAAAGCTGCTGGGACGGCTTCCGTACTCCACAGAATAAAAGGAAAGAAGAAAACCAAGTGCATCTTGATGCCCACTAAGTTTCCTTTCTGCTAGCAAACCAAGGCAGGGGCCAGAAAACCGCAGATCGTGAGCGATGGCTGGCACTGCCATAGCGTGCTGTCCGCGCTGATGGCCTGATTTATAACCACTGTTTTCTGTTATAATTCAGGTGCCTTCGGGGCCCTTCCCAAGACTAATGAATGATCACAAAGTGCTGCATTTCCTACCTTCTTTCCCCCCGAATCAAATCCAAAGGTTATAACTTGGGAACATGTCCTCAAACAGGGGCCAGTGTCTGACCTTGTCTACTGATGGCCCATGGTCAGCTCTCTTGGAAATGCAATTCTGCATCTATCACTTGATCAGAATCCTTCGAAGAAACAATGAAGCTGGCATGTCACCTCTCTGCTTTGGTGATTCACTTTTTTATCTAGGGATCCAAAGACCACATCTTTGATGGGCCGTGCTGGGGGTCATGTTCATAAATCGCGAAAAGCAAAACGGTTGGAAAACCTCTTTGGTGGTGAACTGCTAACTCGACAGTCTCCAGAATAAACAACATATGAGCTATAGAAATTTCATCAGAGGGTTAAGTATGAATCTTACCGAACTGACTTTTAAACCCCAAAGATTAGCGCGCTGCATGGGTAATGCAGAATTCCAATACTACATGATTTTCAAGAATTCAGATGGAGCATCTGTTCTTTGGACCTTTTTACATGAATTTTGACTTCAACAATATGTACCATCCTTTGAAAAGTGGGTCACTATATTCTCCTGCCACTGAGTGATCAGAAGAACCAAAGAAAACAGTCATTAAGTTGACAAAATGTCCCATACATCCATGTCAGTTAAAAGGAAAAAAATCACTAAGATCTTCCCTGTGCCACTTTCCAGGATTCCTGACATCTGTCATAAAACTCAGGCCATATGTCTTTTCCTTCCATTAAGGAGAGCCATCACATAACCAGGGCTAAGGTTCTGTCAAAAAGAATTATTGACTTATAAGCATATCTTCCCCCACCCTGCTAATGATTTCCACAAATACACCCACTGATCATCTTTTTTTATGTGCTTTACAGAAATTACTGGGAGGCCCAGGGGGCCATTTGGGGTCCTGTGCTTGGGGATTTGACAGGTAATGTTAATGAGACGCACATCCGTATTTATTTCAGGATTTATTTATTTAGAGCAGAGCGTTCTGGTTGCCTGAGTCTTGCTGGACTGGCAGCGGGGAGCGAAGGGCAGAGGGGAAGGCGGGAGAAGGGGAGCCGCTAGAAGACCCTATAAAGCGGCAGCCCGAGCTCCGTTTACTGCCTCTTCTGCAGGGACTGCATCCGTCTGCCCTCATATTGTCAGGTTGACAAGAGGAGAAAAAAAATTAACCAAAAGCCAAATCAAATAAATGTGCAACTCATAAATTCCGCAGCTAAAAATCTACCCCTGAGGGATCCCAGCAGTGCAGGGCGGCAGGCTCCCCTCCTGCCCTCATCGAGGTATGATAAGTGAAGGCCGGGCTTGCAGCAGGAGCGCCTCCACCAGAGCAGCGCCAGGCCCCCTTCTGCTGGCTGCTCGGGGTTATCCCCTCCCACGCTGGTGGGGCGACCCACTGTGCTCGCGGGCTGGGCAGCGCCAGGCCCCGTCTGTGGGCAGCACGGGCCGGGATCCCTCTGGGCTGGGGCTCCAGGGTGGCGGGCCAGGGTGAGGCCAGCAGGCCAGGACACCCACCCCAAAGCACACCATGGCCCGTCCCTTTTGAGTCAGAGGCGCGGTCTGACGAACATCCCTCTTGCTCCCAAGGATCCAACGAAAATCAGGAGAAAGCAGTCTTTGGGGAAAGCAAGGCTCCTGCCTTGTACCGAGAGACAGTGAGCAAGGGCTGCAAGGTGAATTTTTCTGTCTGCTCCTCAAAGCAGCTGTCCCTGCAGTGTCTTTAGAGCGTGTTTGACTTGTGTTGGTGTTTGGGACCGTCCGCCAGGACGGCCAGGGACCCCGGACGTAGAACATGCATAAGAAAGGCTTGGAAAATAACGCGCTATCCCAGGCCACCCTGGTTGCGTTCTTCTTTGGAAAACCTAGCAAACCCTTATCTGCAGAGTACCATCTCCCGGCAGGCCGAACTGCTCCCCGCACCCCTGCTCCACAAACAGTGGTAAGGGCCAGAGGACCAGGAGGCAACACACAGCGCGTCCTTCACAGCTCAGGGGGCTTTTGGCTGAAAGCAGAAGAGACAAAAAGCGATCAGAGCACTTACAAATCAAAGAGGTGGACAATGAGTCTAATATGCTTCTAGACGATTCATCCCAATTCAAACTTGATTAAGGAATGAGTGAAAAAGCACCGTATGTGTATTTGCCAACCCTTGTGTCACAAAGGGAAAGTGAAAGAGAGAACCCCAACTTTTTGTTGACCACCAAACGCAGTCCCAGGCAGAAGGGTTAGTTGAGCTTTTCTTTTTTCTCACATTACCAAGAAATATTAATGTATTTTTGCCCTCCACTATAATTTGTGGTGATATTTCATACAAGCATTTGTAAACTAATCTCAATTAGTAAATGTATATATACACACATATATCTTTTTAATGTGAAACATTTAAATGTATTTCCACTAACTGAAAAATATGGAATTTTTCCAGCTTCTTCGAGATAAAAGCACAGTGCTGGCACCATAATATTTCCCTATTAGCTGGAACTATGAATTCAATACATCTGTTTGTCTATTCAAACTCACATACGTAAAAATGCTTTCCATCAGCAAATGTTTTCAACTTACGAAGCCCTGTTTTTTAAGTATGTATTCAAGAGGATAGCCAAGGAAATGTTCAACATGCCCCAACCGAGATTGGTGGGTTTTGTAACAAAACAGGAAAGAGCTGCTGCCGTAATGACTTAGGTTAGATTGTAGATTGTAATAAAACTCCTTCCTAAATGATGCCGTAAGGGACCCGTGAAGGTGACAACAGGTTTTAAGAAGCAGAGCATGTTTTTATGTTTTTAAAATAAGAACAAATGAGTCACTGTCAAAAATGTTTCTGGTTAATAATTATTTGCTATCAACACTCTGTTAAATTAGGATTTTCTCCTTCTGCATGGGCGATAAAAGAATTGATTAGTTGTCACTTGCAGGTGCTGAGTGACACCTATCTGAGTTGAGAAGGGCCTCTTTCTGCCGTTTTGTTTCCACAACTGTAGGCCCTCGGACTGAAATTCTATTCTGAGTCTCTCCAGCTTTGTCACTGAAATTCTGAGGCTGCGTTCTAGAAAATACACACGCAGGGATTGTTCTCTCCAAAAGCAGACACCCTTAGATCTGCGGGGCCTTATTTCACATCACAAAAGAGGAGGTCAATAAATCAACGAAAGGTAAAAGTAAAATCTGTAATAACCCGTTACCGCTTCTTCCCCCTCCCACATCGCAGCACATAAAACTTCGTGTCAAAAGGTCTCACATCACGAGAATTAATCAAAAAACTCTTAAAATACTCAATGTCCCTACTTCTGATGGCTAATTTGACTTCCCTATGGCGAAGCACTAATTTCTTATCTCAATCAATTGGTACAATATTCTTTTCCATCAATCACGGGGGGGGTGGGGAATAGTAAAACTGCACTCTTTTGTTGAGTACAAAGCAAAACGAAGCCGAAAAGGAAAAATGGTTTTCTACCCAGGAAAGCCTGCTGCAACAATGGAAAACAAAGAGAGTGTGGGAAGAAGAGCGGAGAAGGGGAAAGACAGCAGACGCTTCAGGGGACCCAGGGGAAGTTACAAATAGCTCCACCAGAGCAGAAGGAATCTCGAAAGCATCCAAGGCCAAATGCAGCTGAGAGGAAGAGCCGATGAGAAAGTCAACAAGGTGCCTGGACCAGATGGGTCTGACGGGGTGGGTGTGAACAAGTCACAGCTCGACAGGGAGGATTACCGCGGCCGGCAGAAGACAGATTGAGCTTTCCTTTCCCAGGAAACGAACGGGAAGTGCCCAGAAAGGCTGAGAAAACACACGCCTTCGTGGAGAGGAAAAGAAAGGAATTGCAAAAGTTACCTCGGGCTCTTGAAGAAGCCGGGAGAGACTGGAGCTGTGGCAGGCGGTAGGGACGCATGTAGGGAGGAGAGAGGGCAGAGTTCAGCCACCCCCGCCCAGCAGAACCCACAGGTGGGAAGCTCCAGCCCCCCCAGCCGAGCCTCAGGCCACATCTGCCCACGGCCAGCCCTCCCTGCCAGCCTGCCTCCACCTTGCCTGTTGGCTCCCGGCCCGAGCAGCCTTCCCGAGCCTGCGAGTGAACGCAGAGCCAGAGCTGGAGCTGTCCCACCCGCAGGTCCCGTGCCGCCATCTTCTAGAAGTGATGATGGCTTGCTTCATTGCTTATGTGGAGGAATAAGACACCGTGGCAGCTGGGGACAGGGAGCTCTGACTGGCTTTTCTACGTGCCAGGGCCACAAACCACGTGCTCCTTTTGGCAGGCTTAAGGGGCCAGGTACCTCGGTGACTGCTCCAAAAATGGAGCCAGAAACCCAGCTCCTGCAAGCAGCAAAGCAGATAAAAACAATTTTTTCATCATGCATGTAAAGCCAACGTGAGACATGGAAATCTTAAATCGGGGGAAAGTAGGTTGTATCAATACTTTTTGTTGGAAAAGATGCCTGGTCAAGCCATTGTATTGCTGCCCCTGGCCACCCATTCCAAACACAGAGGTCAAGTAGACAGCTGTGTGTCCCAGAGCAAGGCACATGGGGGTCCTGCTGCGTTAGATGCTTTAAGCATCCCAAAAACTTAGATCAGCTTGTTGGGCCCTCACTGCAACCTTGTGGAGTGAGCGCTGATGTCTATCCTAAGGCTAAAACTGGCGTACGGCAGGGTCAAATGACTTCCTGGACACCCAGGTAGAAAATCACATGCTAAGGTGGATCCATAGCTACAGCTGAACATTCGGCTTCTGACTTCACGTAGAACCCCATCCTGTGTCACAGCCAATGGCTGGGTTCTTGGGTCCTGCTGGGACACCTAGAGAGAAGGAAAACCCTTCTGGAGCAAAGGCGAGATGGCTAGGGTTGCCAGACTTAGCCATTGAAAATACAGGATTCCCAGTTAAACCTGAAACTCAGATCAACAACAAATATTTTTTAGTATAAGTATATCCCACGTGATATGTAGGCTATACTTATACAAAAAAAAAAATTATCCATTGTTTACCTGAAAGGCAAATTTAACTGGGAGCTTGGCATTTTATCTGGCAGTCTTAGGGAAGGCAAATGTTAGTTCCTCCAACCTTTCTTCCAACCCAAGGGGGAAAGCCCTGGAACAGGTGAAAAATACCCAGTGACATGCCCTTCCCAGAGGCCAGGCACTGTAGGGCATTTCATTCTTTTTGAAACGCTTCCTCCTATCATCACATCAGCTCCTCCCTACAGAACTAGGACACGGGCATCATTATCCCCACATCATGGACAAAGGAAACTGTCACTAAGCTCAAAGCGACTTAGGAAAGTTAGTGACAGAGCCAGGGCACAAGCCCCCTGAGCGTTGACTCCAGGGCTCTCTATTTAAAATAAGAATTATGCCCTGGCTAATCTTCACCCATTGGACCGATACCATTCAGCACCTCTTAAGAGCCATAGACGCAGTTTCCTTTCCACGTTCTGAATCCAAGAGCATGCAAGCGTAAACCACACAGGTGAGGCCGACGTCCTTGGTCAACGCATCGTCTACGCAGCAGAAGGGGATCCGTGTAGCAAAGCTAAACTAAAGTAGCACAGGAAGTGCAGGACCCAAACTCTTCTGAAGGCCCAAAAGCTTAGAATAGAAATGATTTGAAAAAAAATTTTAGAACGAGGTAGATTCATTATTCTCCTCTCCATATTCCAGGTCTATTAATTCAGCCTCTAAAGTAATCTTTGTCCAGGGTGCGCAACTGTGTCAAACACTCCTGCTATCGAAGCTTTCTTTCCTTAAAAGGCAAAGATAATATGGACTGGGTATTCTTTTCCTACACATAATTCATTTAAGTCAGAAATGTTCTCAGATGGCTTCTTTTTTTCCCACTCTCCAAGTTTACGTGCGCCATGATCCAGGAAGATATAAATTACCAGTGGGAGAAGGGGGCAAGACTGCTCCCTCCCATGACACAAACACCGCGATTTCATTTTCCTGATACTTTTATTTTGCTGCTAATAAAATTGGGTGGTTAAACCTCCATGGTAGAGTATGAATATAACACCAGAGTTAAGCTTTAACACCAGCAAAAACTCTATTAAAATGTTGCCCCAGAGACTGTAAATTTGAATTCTGGTGCTGCTGGTCAGGTTGGGCCTGAAAACTAAGGAGAGGAAGTTCCTAAGTCTTGCTGAACAGGCCACACAGAAGGATTTTTTTTTTTTTCCTTTAGACTAATTTCCTCACGGAGAAGAAAAATATAAAGAGGTAAGGACTCCAAATTCCGAGCTGACTTATGAGAAGAAATGAGCCGTAAAGAAGCAGAGAAAGGGTCTCGTGGTGCACCTGTGCTCGGCCTGGCAGGGGAAGCCCCAAAGGATGAGGGCAAGGAGGAAAGAGCACAAGTACACGTGATATCTTGTGATTCGGATAAAAATGTATTTCATGGGAAGAGCTGCTTTCACAAAGACGGCACGAGAAAGAAGTCCAGTTTGGGAGAAACAAACATCATTCTGCATGGTCGTGGACATGGGGTATGACATGTCTGGTTCTAGAACCAGCTTGACCCTAGACACATCACTCGTTGACCATCCAACCCAGAGGCTCCTCGTCAGCCAAATACAAGTCATAGTCCAAGGTGACCGAAAAGGGTCACAGCTTCAAAACATATATATTTATTAAAGTGCCTAGAGATTCTTGGAGAGGAGAAAGTAGTTTATGAACATGGCAAATGGTTCAAATTCAATGTTTGTGGAATTCACTTCCTCAATGCTAAAAATGTCCTTTAAAGTAGACTAGGGAGAAAAAGTCAGTTACTGACTTTTATCAGCAAGAATGAGTTTAAAGCTTTATTTGAAAAAATAGCATTCGTAATATCAACAAAATGTCAAGAATAATAAAAACAAACAAAAAAATTCAAGGAGGCTTGCATCTTATATGGCATAACCAGTAGCACGAAGATCAGTAAAAAACTATTAGAACTGGTGAAAAATTCAGAGAAATTCTGTAGTCGACTTGGAAACTCATCGTCTCTCCGAGAGTAAGAACAAATTAAAAGGCAGGTGATAATTGACAGCCAGGTTATCAAACTTCTTCTGGTCTTGGCGTGAAGGCTCTAGCAATATTCATGTTACGGCATGCTCACAGAGCGACCGCTCAATATACATTTTACTAACACAATCAATGAATTTAGCAAAGATGTGTTTAAGAAGAGAGTATTTGAGGATTAGGAGCAGGTTTTAGAAATGAAATGGAGGCTAAGCTAACAAATCTATCAGAAATAAGATCAACAACTTAAAATTTAAACCAATCTTGAGCATATATTTGAACTTGGATATGCAGAAACGGTACACAAGTCCCTACGGTTCCGTGATACACCGGAGGCTCAGCAGCCCTATAGACGGTTAAATTACTCAGAAAGCCAGGGAATTTATCAAACATGAATTTCAAAGTGGATTCTGGCCTCCAGGAAAAATGGAAGTGCCCATTAATGTACATACAAAATAAATGTTGTCTGCAAGCTCTTTCACACTATTTATTTTTGTGGCCGCAAATTGGCTAAAGGTTTTTAATTTGCATAAAGTGGGACAAAGAGCCTTCTCCCTTTGGTAGAAGTCTTCTGGGTCCAAGTTGGGCAAAACTATTCACAAATACTAAAAGTGTAACCGCTGCCCCGACAGGTACAACACAAAGAAATAATTTGTCCCATTTCACATCTCTCCGTGCATTATTTAACTAATTACTAACTCCAATTCGAGAATGTTAACATTAAATAGGTTTCACACATGGAAGATATTCGTACAAACCCATCATATATTATGAATGAAAATTATAACAGCCCTGCAAAATTTGTTAAAGCAGATGGGCTGGAATTGACTGAACACCCAAGTATGCGATAGTCTTTAGAAATTTAGACAGCATTGAGCTCGTAGCCTCAATATTTGTTTTATTGATCAAAAGAAATGTTAACTTCATCTACTGTTGACAGATAATTCATCAAAAAATGTTTTAAATAAGAGAATATTTCATATCTAAGGTGGCTCGGGAAATTAGTGACTGGCCTTTGGGCCTGAGCTGCTCCCCGCCCCCCAGGAGAGAGGGGAGAATCCTATGAGGCAACGGGACCCCAGGCAGACCGGCCAGGCCGAAGGGTGGGAGCAAGTGAGGTTTCGCTCCTCAGGGTGACTCCATAGGACCCCCTCTTCCTTCCCCCAAGAAAGCTTGACATACAAAGGAACAGGACTCCTCTTTCTGAAGATGACCCTTCCAAGCCCAGGTGTGCCGAGCACTTGGGAATGAGTCCCTCACAAACCCCCAGCCTTCACATGCTTTGGCCCCCTCTCAGAGTAACTCATGCCGACGTTTCTCTTTTGTTTAGTGATTTCCATGGCAAGTCCTTCTAATGGAACATGACTGTTTTCCCTCTAATCCCACAGCCACTGCCCGATAGCGGAGGACTGACAAAGCCACACACGCCGTGGGTCCAAACATTCCAACCCCTACCATTCACACGTAATGGCATCCAGTCGACGGAAGTCATCTGACCTGATACTGAAATTCCCATTGCCTGCTTCTCCTGGGGACTTTAGGTTCTCCTCATACGTCCTTATAATGTCACCCTCCTCCACGCAGATGAGTGAGGAGAGCAGCTCACCTCTTGGGGCCTCTCTGTCCCCCTGCATGTGAAACAATTGGGCATGGTGCTCTGGAATGTTCTTTCTGACATGAGAGTCCTGGAAATTGTGTGTTTTTAAATGTTCACACCCATTTCCCTCTGGTGCATGAATGTTCGAAGTGGCAACCCCTTTGCAAAGATGGGGAGACTTACCCGTCAGCTCTGCATCCATCATCACACAATGCAAAGGACAGCGCCAGTTGGGCTGCAAACGGACCATTTGCTTGTAATGTGCCCTTGGACCACGGCTGTGGTCATTTATTATTGGCCCTGCTATCACATATCAGATTTCAGAAGTCCTTCTTTGCTCTCGCTGCCTGCATGAGTCTCATATGAATCTCTCGTCTGGGGCGCCTGGCCCTGGCAGAAATACAGGCACTTGGCTGGGATGGGTAGCAACCTGAAAACACACTCCATCCTCAGCTATCAGAGTTACCACCTGCGTGGTCAGCACAAAGTGGGTGCAGTAGCAGACATCTAGACTGTATCTGCCCTGGAAACAGACGTGGGCCTCACTCACGATGGCCAGCCTGACCCAGGACCCAGCCGCACTGTGCAAATCCGCCTTCTCGTCAACAGGGTCTCCAGAAGGAGCTGAAGCTTTGGATGCCCTCTGTGACCTGTGTTGGGGGGGTGACAGCAAGACCTCTTGGCCCTTTGCCCAGTGAGGGGACTGGGAAGTAGTCTCACCCCTAGCCCTCCCAGCCCCACCCTACACTCATGGAATGCTTAGGAGACGCTGTGAGGACACGTTCTCTGTCCCCTGCCACCAGCAGGACCAAAAGGTGTCATGCACTCTGCTCTGGCTACTCCTTCCTGCTCTCTGTGGACCAGGCCCTCCTTCTGTGCCAAGAAAGCCAAGTGAGGCAATACTGTGTCCAGACACCAGTGTGAGACCCCAGCACCTCGGTCCTCAGGCAGTTCTCCACTAACACGACTGTACTAGTCTTCTCGGTGAGTGTTAACTCAAGGCTGGTTCTCTTGAGGCCTCTCTCCTTGGCGTGTAGACGGCCATCTTCTCTGTGTCCTCACATGGTCCTCCCTCAGTGTGCCTCTGTGCCCTCACCTCCTCTTCTTCTGAGGACACCAGTCACACTCGTGAGCCGTACTGGATTAGGGCCATCTATCTGACCTCATTTCACCTTACCACTTCTTTAAAGGCCCTCTATCTAATTGCCGTCACGCTCTGCGGTACCAGCAGGACTTCAGCATGTAAATCGGTGGGGGGGGCACAATTGAGCTCATAACACACCCTGACCTGGCTTCCTGTCCCCTTCCTGGAAGCTTGTTTATGCTACCGAGAGTTCATCACCAAACTGGCCGCTTTCCATTGGAAACGACATCTGCCCAGAAACGCCAAGTGGTAAAACCGCGGCTGCAGGAGGAATCGGAGGGAATTCTACCCCCGCGAACAGGACAGCCTGGGGTGGCAGATCTCACAGTACAAAGCCCGCTCACATGCCTGGAGTCTTTGATCCTCCAGCCTGCTCGGCGAGGGAGGCTGGGGAGGTATTAATCAATGAACACAGATTAATTTATGAGATGACGAGATGCAGAGAAAGTTGCCCAAGGTCACACAGCTAATTACGGCCCAAGTCTTGCGACGCCAGGAACATACTCCTTCCACTACCCCTCGTGGTCCCCTGTGCAATGAAGGGACGCCTGGAATACGATTTCACAGCACTTCCTTCAAGTTAAAATGCGTTTATCATCTTGCATAAGTTATGACCCCAACCTTCCCACAAGAAGATCATATCACAATAAAAAACACACATGGTGCAGGTGGGTAACATGATTTATTAAATTTTCTCAATTTCATGTATAGGAAGTTCCTCCACACAGGAAAATTTTCTAAATATTGAAAACATATGTACATAGGACAAAGCTCAGAAAGGAAAAAAAAAGAAGGTTTATTATAATACATCACACATAATAAATGTTTTTTTAACAAAGTCTGTATGAACTTTCCACATTAATCAAAAGTGAATGCTGCATGATTCTGTATAATTAACCAGGAAGTCATATTACAAGTGATAAATATCATAGACAATAAAGTGCAGCGGACCAATATTGACCTTAAGTGCTCATTAATAACGCAGGATTTCGGATGGTCCACAATGCAAGTATTACTTAGTTAATTGAAGGGTCAAGTTTCCGAAAGATTAATAATTAGACTTCCAGTGGCCTGTTCATCAGAGGTTTAATAAATGCTAAAACAGGCCCCTTTAGGCTGCCCTAATATCTGAATCACAACCTTTGATTCCCTGCTGTCCTTGCCAAGCTAGGGACTTGAGAGAAGGAAACACATTCCATGTTGAGAGAGAGCCCCCGTCACTAGAAAAAGATGTGCTTAGGACCCACACCAAAGCCTCGAACCTTGACTTTGGGAATGAGGGGCTATCTCAACCACATTCACGGGGGCAGGGGGACAGACAACACAGCCTCCACTGGGCCTCGCCGGAGTCCGGGACCTCCAGGATGAGCTCTGGCCCCAGCCGTGGTGAATTTGAGAAAACTAAGAAGGATTCTAATGGCAACTAAAGAAATACACAAAATGACTTTGTGTTTACAAGATGTGGGAAAGATGACACAAAATATATGCTTGTGAGTCAAAATATTCCATCTCCTTTTCTGTACCTTTTTGTCCAACAAGCTCCATCATGACCCAAAAAACTCAGAATGCCCTACTTCTTCAGCAGTGGCCCCTCCTCACTGTGGTGACGAAAACCCTCCGTAGTGGGATCCAGAGCCATTTGCACTACCCAGAGAGACGACATGCCCAAGGAACCTGCATTTTCAGGCCTTTGAACTTGCCTGCTGAGCTCTCCCAACCTTCCACCCCTTCTTCCTGCTCTCATGCCTCCTTGACCCTCATCCATTCTTCAAAACTCAGTTGAACTACCACCCAGTCCAAAACACTTCCCAATGAATCCCAAAATCCAAGTGGCCTCTTCTTCCGTACCCAACAGCACGCAACTTGTTTCTCCCTTACGGCAGCTCCTTGCATGGTAGACATGGGTCTCTTCCTCCTTCTGCCTCCCTATACACTGGGAGCTACTTGTGGGCTGGGCTGGGTGACCCTCACTCCATCCTCCACGTGCACAGCCAGGTGTCCTGCTTATGGTAAGCGTGAAGAAATGCTTGCCGAGTTGGAGGTGTGGGTGGGGAGGAAGGTTGCAGGACTCCTTCCAGAATTACAGTGGCAGGTTGAGTGGAGTGCAGATGAATGGGGGCCCCAGGTTCCATGACGGGCAAGAGCAGCTGGGGGTAGAGGGAGCTAGAGCCCTGCCGCCGATGGGCTCCGCAGGGAAGCCCAGGGAGAGCAGAACACACCCAATTTGGTAAGTCAAAGATAGCTGGGGACTTTAGGAAGGCACGAAATTGGAAGCACGTGACTGCCCAAGGGTAGGGGATTGGTATCATGATTATTGCAATTACACTCAACATATGCCGTGTCAGCGAGTATAAAACAGCACGTGGTAGGACCACAACTGTATGAGGAAACACATAGCCAGAGGACAGACCGATGCACAGAAGTGCTAATGGAGGCTGGGACCAGGGGCTGGGATCACCGCTGACGTTTTCTATTCTACAGTTTCCGCTTCTCTGCGTGCTGCGAGGTTCCTCAAATGAGCCTACAATGTATGGAGGGGAGAGAGGTGTGGTGGGATTCGCCCTCAGCTCTGCGAGGCGACAGGGAGCACTATAAAAATGTGAGGAACTGGTCGTGCTCTCTGAGCCAAAGCCCGTGTGGCAGCCGAGGAGCTGCCACAGCTCCAAAGGCCCGGCCACAGCCTCCCGGAGCCTCCTGAACAATGTGGAACAGCCCCTCCTTGCGTGAAATACAGAGGTGTTTCAGAAAAGCCAGAGCAAAGTGCAGGAGTCCGGACCCCCCTGGCCTCCGCCCTTGCTCCTTCTTCTTCCCCTGTGGTCCCACTCTCCTTGCCCAGAGCCCATCCCAAGCCAGAGGCCCCGTGCTAGTACCTGGACCGTCCCTCCAGTCGCTCACCTCTGTCCCTGTCCACCTTCTCTCCAGGACACCCGCATTTCTCCTGCCAGATGTGAGCGGACTCCCGAGAGCATCGGCCCGAGAGTGCCTGCTCATTTCACACTTCCTTCTCCCCGCACTTAAGAACTTAATGTCTCTGTCGTGGTGTGTTGGAAGCAGTGACCCAGAGGTGAAAATTCCTTGTCCCGTGACCAATCCCCGGGGCCGCCAGTCACCTTTATTTACGGTTCCTGTAAAAAGAACCTGCTGTGAATTTTCACTCTGCCCTCACACGCCCACTAATGAGATTTCATTTCATATGGACGTATCCCCACTTTTTGGGGGACCGGCGACTTCTCAGCTGGCACAAAAAGTCAGCAGTGCTTTGCAGAAGGCTCCCCGGGCAGAAGGGGTCCCGGTGATCTGTGGGGAGCAAACTCGGACCCCTGTTCGGTGGCACTGAATACCTCCCATGCCCATCCCGAGCGTCGGATTTCAAGCTGAAACCAATGGCATCCTGGCAGCGCTCTATTTTATGTCTTGTTTTTATTTCCCTTACTCGTCTTTCAGTGTAAACAGTCGATGTTGTTCTAAGAGGTCAGTTTTATACGCCGGAGCACCGCCAAACTATTTCGGTTTAAAATGACACTACTGTTTAAGACCCAGTGATTTTCAGAACACATGATTTACTGTTGTGGCATTCCATAAGACTCATTTCATACCTCCAAGAAGGACTAGTCGAAGTGTTAAATAAACATGCAGTCCGCGCCTTGTTTTCTTTCCAAAAGTGCAAACACTGTGTCGCTCTACGGATTAAATACTGGTCCACGCGCAACCAAGTAACTATTTCACAGCCGCTCTTTCCGCGGCTTCATTTTATGTATTAATTATTTTGTGTTCAGACAAAGACTTTAATTAGGAGTCATAAAGGGTTTCTGAAGAGTGAATAAGTAGTTTCATCTGCATTAAACTGATAATAAACAGACATTTCTACAACAAGGAGCTGCCCACGTGTAAGCCCTAACTAAGCCTGAATCTATTAACCACTAACTAAACCCAGCCTCATAAAATATTGTTTGGGGAAGTTACATGACAGTAAAAATGATTCAGATTGCCTTTAGGTCCTTAAAGAGGAAATAAATTAATTGAAGTTTGGTGGATATTAAAGGCTGAAACTTGCCTTTGAATGTGAAAAATTCAACCAATATTATCTTAAGCTCCTAACACTGATTATTAAAAATTGTTCGATTCTTTGAAATGACAGTACAAAAGCAAAAACATTTTAAATGTAATGGCTTTCTAAGGACAAGAGGCAAATATATATGTGCTTGATTACAATGAATCCGGACAAAAAGGAAAGAGAGGTTCGTTCTGCCCGTTAAGTTGAAACTCCAGCCTCCGTTCTCTGAAGCAGACTACGTTACCAACAATGTCCCTCCAATGGAGACTCCGAGGAGCAATGCATCATGCCTTTCTGAGCTACTTGTGTTCAGAAGGCTTGATTTCAAGCCTTCGAGCAGCTTCTCTTGTCCAGATGCTGCTGGAGACAGAGGCCCAGCAGCCTCGCTGTCAGTTAGCAGCCCGCGCACTGAGGACCTATGGGTGAGCGTGCATTTACCTTCATTTTCGGCTTTGTTCCGCATACCCACCTTGAGCCTGGCGCCATCTAGTTTGTCAGTGAGGGTCAGGTGCTGCTGGCTGGTGCCCTAAATTCTCAGAAGCCAGCAGGTCCTTAAGGGGTGTTTTGTCAGGGTCTTCGGTGTTGGGAGAGGTGGGTTGTCTTCTATTTAACCTTTAGGAGTCAGCACACCTGGGGATTACCTGCCCTGGGAGACTGACCATCCTCCAGGCCAATTCGAGGTCCTCCCCCCTCCCAAAGCTCCTGGGTCTGCCCACCCCCACTCCACCCCAGAGCCCACCTGACCCCCCCCCCCACCTACCACGTGGCTGTGCACATTCTCCTGCGAAACCATCAAGTGGAGGTCTTGCCTTACTGACTTGCACGTCCCCAGCCTCGCCTACACTTGGCATGGAAAATATTAGTAAAATGAGGGGCACCTGGGTGGGGGGGCTTAGTTGGTTAAGCGGCTGCCTTCCGCTCAGGTCCTGATCCGGGGATCCTGGGATCAAGCCCCATGTTAGGCTCCATGCTCAGCAAGGAGTCTGCTTCTCCCTCTGCCCCTGCTGCTCCCTCTGCTCGTGCTCATTTGCTCTCCAATAAAATCTTAAAAAAAAAAAATTAGTAAAACGAATGGAACTGAATTTCCTTCAGCCTCTGACATCATACTGGTGATATTTTGGCTGAATGAAGAGCAGGGAGAGGGCCGGCTACCAGCGTTTACCCTGTAAGTGGCTCCTGTCAGCATCCCCACATCCACGCACTCCTGGTCCTGGGTTTGCTTCCTCACGGACAGTTTCTTCTTCACGAATGTATCCACCCTTCCAGATGGGCCAAAACTGGGCGAGGCAAACAATAGTTCACCAGATGGCAGCTATGGACAGGCTGGCCGCTCAAGCAACCGGCGCTGGCCTGAGCCTCCAGCCAGTCCAGGACTCCAAGTCGGGGGGACAGCCACCCCCTCAGACCACATCGGTCTGCAGTATGGGGTGCAGGCTGAGAAGGAGACCTGCTCAGCCCCTAGAGGGGCAGCAGGTCCCCAGGGACACTGGCGGCCAGGACAGAGGGCACATCCTCCGTCTCCTTGCTGCCGGGCCAACCCAAGCGTCTTTTACCTAGAACAGCCTGTCAACCTTGTCATTGTCCTCAATCTCATCTTTAACGATAAATGCATTGAAGGACTGCATTTCTGCTGCAGAAATCCCAGAAGGAATGTAAGGGTGGCAGAACCCGCCAGGAGAGCCAGGGGCAAGACATCTCCTGACCTTAAAATCCTCCTAAGCCCCCGCTGGTCTTAAAGGTGTGGCCACAGCCACATTCGAGGGAGGTGCAGACTGGCCCGTCCCTCACACCACCTTCCTGGCGCCAGCATGACCCCCCTCTGCTCCACCTGTGCACTTCCGGTGCCAGGCCCAGCTGTCCGAGGGTGTTCCCTTCCTCCTCTCATCCCGAGCCACCCATCCTCTCCGAACCCAAAGCTCCTACTACTTCACTCCCCAAGTCACCCAGGACATCGGGCCTCAGCCAGAGAGAAAAGGGCATCTCCCCCAGAAGAACTGTGACGTGTGAGGCCGCGCCTGGCTGAGCACAGAGGCCCTGGGGCCTGGGACCCCAGCGCTCAGGAGGTCACAGACAGGACACGTCTCCACGTGCCCATGTCATTAAGATAAATCCAAGTCCCCAAGGATGTAAGCAAGAGATGGACTGATGGCTGAATGTGGTTCTGCTGTTCGTAAGGGACTCTGGCATCTTCCAAGATCATAGGATCTTCCCAAGGGTGATCATTTCCAAGGAGCTGCCGATAAGGACGTTCCACTTGTCAGGTGAGCACCATTGGATGCTGGCGATTGAACCCAGAATGTCACTTAAATACACTTGGCCATCAGCAACGACGGGCTTTGTGGGAGAAAGAGCTCAGGATGGGACCCGAAGAGCTGGGTGCCTGAGACGAGCTAGTAAGCCTCAGCTTCATTGTCTATAAAAAGCCGATAACACTGCCTACGTGGGACCCTAGTGAAGAATACGGGAGATGAACCCAAAAGAGCCTAAATCAACAGATGGTCGCCTCCTTAAGGGCGCAGGCCGGTCATCTGCTCACGGTTAAAACTCCTAAAGGACATTGTTTTGCATACCTCTCTGACCCTCTAATCTGTGGCATAAATGCGCCCCACAGAAGTGACCTCACAAGTGCCCCCGATCATGTGCGTAGATACCCATGGCAGCAGCTTTTGGAAGAGAGACGGTTTCCTCAGGAGGGCCTGGAGAAGAGAAACTCACTCCGTGGGCACGCTGGGCCATCAGTGCAGCTGGCAGGGAAATGGGCTCATGAGGGATAATGTCCAAGTGAGGGGAGAGCAAGTTTGCAAAGCAGGATGTACAGGAAATCCTATTTGTTCAGAAAGACAAAAAGAGACAGAATGACAGATGCAGATGCACTCGTGTACACGCACACGTGCACAGAAAGTAAGCTTACCTCTCATTTTACAGCTTTCCTGTTGTATACAAGATACAGTAGAGCCAAAAGTGAATTTTCCTACAGTCAGAGCAAGATCTTTGCACCTGTCGTCATCGAACAGAGAAAGACCAGGTTCAATGTAGGAAAGAAATTTTGTGGTGACATATCCAGGAGAGAGAGGACGAAAGGAAGAGAGAGAGAGGAAGAGAGAGAGAAGGATAGAGAAATGGAGAGAGAGAGGTGGGGGGAGGAGAGAAGGAGAAAGAAAGAGGGAAAGAGAGAGGGAAAGAAAGGAAGTAGGGGAAGAGAGAAAGAGGGAGAGGAGGAATGAGGGGACTACAGACCAAACAGCCGGGTCAGGATATGGCTGTGCTCACACAGAGATTCAAGACATGGTTAGTAAAATGTCACTGTCTTCTTTGTGTCTGTGAGACGTTTAGGCTGTGGCTAAGCCCCAGCGACACGTACACCCATGAGTACAACGAAGCCAAGCATGACACAGGCCTAATTAGGAGCTCAGAGTGGAGATAAAAAAAAAAAAAAAAAGTATAACACAATGGTGAATATATTCAGAAAATGTCAGCCGCCAAATGTTTGCACTTCAAATTTCATCTCCAGTTGGGTGAAAATGTCCACGGATCCCAGGACGCTGGAATAAAACTCCATGTGGTTCCATTTTTATGGGTGAATCTGAAACCAGGTGGTTCTGGAAACAGAGTTCCCACAGCCCTTGCCCTCCTGCGGTTTCTCCGGATGCTTAGAATGTTTTCCTAAAATGAAATTACAAACATGAATCTCTTCTATGCAAGCGAACTTTCATACCAAGTATGCCAATTACAGGCTTGTCATTTTCCCTTTGTAAACCCCAATTTTTAGCCATAAAAAATGTGCTTATGATACAACTTTTTGAGCTCAAAAGAATCAATTGTGGGGCTTTTTGGGGAGGAGGGGGATGGGACTTGCAAATGTCTTCTTAACTCCCTTAAGGGAAAACAGTCATACACAAATTAATCATTACTTGTTTGATCACAATTCAGTGATTCTCTATCAAATTATTTCTAAGTTAAAAAAAATGTTAAGTCATAAGGTAATCTTTTCTAAAATTATTAGTAGAGGGCCTCATGAAGATGGAGAGGGAAAGAGTAAGTTCATGGCGAGGGAAGCAAGGATTTTATAAGCTAGGGCAAACAAGGCAGCGTGTGAAATAATTTCATGTTGTTCGAGAAAGAGCATACGGGTGTGTTGATGATAAGGCTATGCTCACCGCTAGACGGGCCCCAGCACTGGTTCTCCGATACGTGGGCACAGTGACGTTGGGTAAACAACAGGCTTTGAAACCAAAGCTGGGATTGTCCGTCATTAGGAGCATGAAGCCTTATTCCTAACATTCTTTCAACGGAGGGTCTTCCGCGTGGTTTAATATAGCTATACCTTTTTCTAACAGCCGCACACTCTAACTTTGACACATTTGAAGATGGAAGATCTACAGGGAAATGTAGAATCAAGAGCCATAAGACACTGGGTTACAGTTCATGAGAATTTGCAATTTAAGTGTATGATGACTGAGAAGGAAATGTAGATGCATCGGGAAATGTATCTTTCAGCCGGTACATCTACACGTAGGTTAATTAAGTCACCAACGTTCTGCAGAGAAAAGTGTAAAACACCGTGATCAAGTGAACTCTTCTCCAGGGTTACACAATTTATAACCCACACCATCCTCGGAGGGGGAGCAGCTCCCTCTGCCAGGCTTTCAAAGAGCTGGCTCCAAGGCGCTCAGCTCGCCCTGTGGAGGAGGAGGGGGACGGCCGGGCGAAGCTGCCCTCCCTGCCCACAGATGGCCCTGTCCTCGGCTGTGCTCCGGCCCTGCACTCAGCCCCCTGGGTAGTCAGGGACAGAGTGCGCTCAGAAAGCATGGAGAATAGCCAGAGCAGGGTATGAATCTCCGGAAAGCAAGCAAGAGCATAGGGGCACCTCCTAGCTGGCATCCCACATGGGGTCACAGAGGACACCTGCCACCTTTTGCCCCAACAGAGAGAACACCTGCAACTTTCATCCAGTGCCCACCCAGCCTGGTTAACATGCCAGACCTGGAATCTGAATTTAAGACACACAGCCTGGGGCCGAGGCTACCCTAAGAGTTTCTGGTTTAAATTAAAACACATGATTCAGCATTGGCCTCCATCTGGTGCCCCCAGAGTAACGAAGGTGAAATTGTATTTATCGAGCAGTATGCACGCATCCGCCCTTGAGGGATGCACCCAAACCACACCCCCAACATGTAGCCTTTGCAACGCTCCTCAGTGTAATCTGCCCCAATTCCTGCTCTCAAAGGTCTAAAGAATCCCCACAAACTAGGGACAACAGAAGCAGAGATCCCTCCAAAGACCTTACATCCAAAAAGGGGGCTGGGGGTGAAATGTAAAACTGTCAAGACCGGGCAGCCCTCTGTGGAGACCAGAAAGACAGTGGGACTGACATAAATGGCTCAGCTGTCCGCAGCAGGTGAGAAAAGGAATCTGTGGGACCAGGGCACACCCTGTCCAGGATACCCCTCAATGCCCCACGAGAAGGCTTCTGCCTCTTACAGTCAGATGCACCTTGAGACGGGTGCCCGGAACAAAACCTTAGTTCACAGGGGACAACAACCAAATAAGGGAAACAGAGGCTTGTACGAGACCCCACACCAGCCCATTCACCATCTGGGTCCTGAATCCCAGTCCCAGCTCCCAGTCCAGCTTTTCCATTACACACACAGTCCTTTCCCTGTACCCACCTCCTCCACAGTCTTCCAGGCAATACCATTTTCCTTTCCTGGCTGAGCAAACAAAACCCTTGCCTAGTGGGAACGGCCCCACTTACAAGCCACTCTGCCACGCCAACCTCACACACAATAAAATGGACGAGTCACGGAACTGCCCCAAGCCTGCATATTCTCTGCAGAGATAAGCTCTATGAGGCTGCTGTCATAGAGTGGGGGCTCAACAAGTGGTAATGATGAGTCTACAGGAGCAGGACAGGGGTCAGCCCCAAAACACCCAACAACCTTTTGTTTTAGACAAATGTCTTAATAATATATCCACTCTTCATGGGGACACATGTCCCATCTGATTTGCCTGGCAATGCCACACACGTTCTCGGGCCACACCAAAGCTGCTGGTCTCCAGACAGGCCTCCAAGACACGTGGACTTGCACATGCATAGCAGGGGCTCAAGACATACTTGTTAGGGAATGAAATGTTGTCAGATAAGAAGACCTACATCATGAAACCCATAAAGCCAGGGCTGGTGGGAGGTCCCATACAAATGGATGGGTTTGTGAAAACGGATGCAGATTCACAAGTTTTTTTCAAAAGTCATACATAGAAGTAAATACAAATAAGTATAAATGATCACCAGGAATGTGGCGATAGGATGCAAAAATTGGATTTTTTTTCTTTTTTTCTTTTTTTCTTTTAAAGATTTTATTTATTTATTCAACAGAGACAGAGACAGCCAGCGAGAGAGGGAACACAAGCAGGGGGAGTGGGAGAGGAAGAAGCAGGCTCATAGCGGAGGAGCCTGATGTGGGGCTTGATCCCACAACACCGGGATCACACCCTGAGCCGAAGGCAGATGCCCAACTGTTGTGCCACCCAGGCGCCCCCAAAATTGGATTTTTTCATACAGGAAAAGACAACTTGAGTATAAAACTCAAGAGACGAAGTTGAGCAAATGAAGAGCACCCACCGTTGCATTGTTGTTGCCTGCTGCAAAGAACGAATGAGCTGGCGTTTTAATACTCCAGACAGAAAAAAAATGACATGGAATACAAGACAAATGCTGGATGGACACAGCGTGGAACAGAACCATGAGATAGTGCGGGCAGGGGCATCCAGGACTTAGACTCCAATAGGATGAAAGGGACCATAGAGCTTCACCGACAACAGGAACATACAGCCAAAATCTTGCTATTGAAGGTGAGGGGGTGCGGGGATGGTTGGTAACTCCACCTCTCCCTCCACTCATGAAAGGAGACTAAAAAGAGGTCGAGACCCAATCTTGCCCCTCACTGGCTTTGTGACTATATCAGCAATATGCCCAATATCAGAGCAGAGCAACAGTTCCAATCTTCATGGAAGATATGGTAAGCTGTGCACAGCAACAGACAAAACATCCGAGGGAGGACAGGGCAGAAAGAGAGAGAATAGGAATGCAAATCCCAGAGACATGAATCTTCTCACTGAAAAGGAGCCCATACACCAAAATTCCAAGACACATAAAACAAAGCTCATACAAAGAAAGACGTGTATTAAAAAAAAAAGAAACTTAATAAAGACAACAGTGTGAATTCATTTGAGATATAACTAAGTTTATAGAAGAGCCTAGCAAAAACTTTAATATAACCATGTTTAAAATTTTAAAGAGATAATCAAAACATCAATCTCTCCATAAATGATTTTAAATTATGAACAAAAAGTAAATAAATGAAATAAGAATAGATGTATATGAAAGAGAATCAGTTATAATATCTTGGAAATGAAATATATAGGCATTAAAAATGTTTTAAATGCATAAGGTGGGATAAACTCTAACAGGAACACAGTCTAGAACAAAGAGTAAAATGGAAGATAGAACTGAAGGTCACACCGAGTGCAAAGTATGCCACTGATTTTTTTTTTTTTGATGCATGAAAAACCTATTGAAATTCCAGAAGACTCTATGGAGATCATTTTTTAATGTATAAAGGTATCAAATCACTATGATGTTTACCTAAAACTAATAAGCTTTTGTATATCAATTATACTTCATATTAATTATTTTTTTAAAAAGAGGCAGGAATAATAGATTGAGAGACCACGATTTATTAAATTGGAGTTCTTGAAGCTGAGAATAAGAGCAAAGTGATATTTGAGAACTTAAAATAAATAATAGCTAAGAATTTTAGAGAATTGGAGAAAGACACAGTCTTTAGATTGCAAGAGTGACCCACCAGAATAAATTAAAAAAATCTATGCCCAAGTAGCATAATAATATGTGGAACATTGAAAATAAAGAAATAACCTCAAAAACTTCTAGGGGGAAAAAAAAGCAATTGGTTATAAAGGAATGATAATTACAATAACAATACATTTCTCATCAAGAACAAGAGATTCCAGAAGACAATGAAGTAATACCTTTAAAGTTATGGAGGAAAAAATAAAAAATAAATAACCTTACCCAAGGATTTCGAATCAGTTGAACTATCAATCAAGAGTGAAAGCAATCAACAACAAAAACAAAATTATCTGATTAAAAAATAGGCAAAATACCTTAAAACAATTTCTCCAAAAAGATATATAAATGACTAATAAATGAAAAGAAGCTCAACATCACTAATCTCTAGGGAAATGTGAATCAAAATCACAATGAGATACTCCTTTATACTCATTAAGATGGCTATTATCAAATTAAAAAAAAAGTGTTCATGGGAATGTGGAGAAATCAGAACTCTCTTATTACCAAAAGAATGAAAATACAATCTATAGCTTCCAAAGTAGCAAGGCAGGGGCAGAGAAATTACCATAAAACAATCAATTTTCCAAGTAATAGAGAAGATTAAAAGAAGGCAAAGAAATGGGGGAGGGGTGAAAGAAAAAGAAATAAACCAAAAAAAAAAAAAAAGAAGAAGAAGAAGAAGAAGGACGGGGGTGGGGGGGGGAGAAGAAGAAGAGGGAGAAGAAAAAGGGGCGGAAGGAGAAAGAATAGAAAGAAATTGATATTAACAAAAAATAAAATAAGATGGTAGATATAAAATCAAACATGTTCATTAATCACAATATATATTAATTGATTAAATTTACCTATTAAAAGAAGATGTTATTTGACTGGACTTTTAAGAAATCTAGGTATATGTGTCTTATAAGGAATACACGTGGGGTTAATCCACACAGACAAACATATTTCTTATGTAATGTAAGTAATGTAAACATATTTCTTCTAAAATAAAGAAAAAGATATAACATGCACATATTATTCAAAAGTAAAGGGGGGCGTAAATAAAATGAAATGTAATTTAAGCCAAAACGTTGTAACTACTATAAAAAGTGACACTATATCATAGGAAAAAAATTTCATCAGGAAGGTATCTACAACTGTAAACAGTGTACACTTCTAACAACATAGTTCCAAAATGCAACATCAAACCCAAATTGGCAACATTATAAGGATAAATTAACAAATCCATCATGAGAATATTTATAAACTATAAACTACAAATAGTAAGGAAGTTCCTTACCTGACAAAGGACAGTTATTCAACACCTACTCAATACATCACAAAAACATTGCATGAGACTATAAAAGAGCTCCTTAAAACAAGGATAAGACAAGGATGCCTGCTATTGACTACTTATATTTAATATTGTTCAGGAGGTTCCAGACAATGTGATAAGAAAAGAAAAATAAATTAATGTTTTAGAAATAGCAAAGGAAAAGATGATATGATAGCCCATTTCTAAGTTCAAGAAAATCTATCAATAAATATTAGAAATAGTGGAAGTTCACCATGGTGACTAAATACCAAGTTGTGGAGGCATAGTAATGGCCACCAAATATGTCTATGTCATAATTTCCAGGACCAGTGAATGTGCTACCTTACATTTGCATATATGATGAAGGTATGAACCTGGACATGAAGAAATCATCCTGGATTATCCAAGGTAAGCCCAATCGGATCCCATGAGTCCTTAGAAGTGGAGCCATGGCAATGGGAGGAAAGTCCGAGAGATGCAGTATTGGTGGCTTTGAAGATGGAAGAAGATGACCATGGGCCAAGGAATGTTAAGTGGCCTCCAGAGAGTGGAAAAAGGCAAGGAAGCAGATTCTCCCCAGAGCCTCCAGAAAGGAACGCATCCCTACTACATTTTCATTCTAGCCCAGTGAGACTCCTGACCTACAAAACTGCACAATAATAAGTTTGTGCTGTTTTAAGCCACTACGTTTATGATGCTTTTTTACAGCAGCAAAAGACATCTACACACAAATAAACACATAAAAATCAACACTACATCCATGACCAAACATCCTAGTACACAATATAGATGTTAAAGGTCTCTTTCACCATAGCAACAAAACATGGAAAGTCCTTAGGGAGAAATCTAAAATGGACAGGTATAAAAACAGTATAAAATATTATCAAAGAGGGGCGCCTGGGTGGCTCAGTCGTTAAGCGTCTGCCTTCAGCTCAGGGTGTGATCCCAGAGTCCTGGGATCCAGCCCCACATCAGGCTCTCTGCTCCGCTGGGAACCTGCTTCTTCCTCTCCCACTCTCCCTGCTTGTGTTCCCTCTCTCACTGGGTGTCTCTCTGTCAAATAAATAAATAAATAAAATCTTTAAAAAAATAGAAATATTATCAAAGAATATAAAAACAGGACCTAAATAAAGGAGAAGACATATCATGGACATGAATTAGAACACCTTTTGTCATAAATATGTAAACGCTGCCGAAATTAATCTATAAAGTCAATGTAATCACACTTATAATGCCGACAGGATCTTTCATGGAACATTACAAGCTTATCTTAAAATTCAAATGAAAGAGCAAAGGGTCAAGAATAGTCACAAGAATGCTGAAGGAGATAAGCAATGTGAAGAGACTTGCCCTCACAGGTATCAAGGCTATTTTTAAATTCTATTAGATAACACAGCAAGTTCTTGCCATAGGGACAGAGAGAAGAGCAACGGAACAGAATGGAAGTAAGAGAATAAGACACATGTTATATTTCCATTTATATAAAGTTGAAAGAAAGGTAAAGCCCAAGAATATATTGTATAAGGATATATGTACATGTGGAAAACAGTAAAGAAAACCAAGAGAGCAATTTTCACGAAAGTTTGGAGAAAGGAGGGAAGGGGATATGATCAGGGTGTGGCCACAGAAACATTCTAAAACACTGGAAATGTCATGTCATAGTACAGCCAACAGTTTCTTATTTTGCTTTGTTGTTTTACTATAATCCTTAATTATGGGTAGTGTCCCTCTCCTGTTTGCATGGTAAATTTTACAATAAAAATATTTTAATGACAATAGCGTTGGACTGACAACTGGTCATCCCTAAGAACAAGGTAAAATTAGGTCACTACTTGATGCTGTATATTCAAATGCATCACAGATGGATTTTAGACCCAAATGTGAAAACCAAATGTTATCATTTTTAGGGCAACATTCAGAATATTTTGCTCTTATGGAAAAGAAAGTTTTCTTAGACACCAAAAACATAAGACATGTATTAAAAGATTAATGATTTTGACAACACTGACATTAAAATATCTACCCATCTAAAGACAGGGTAAGGGCGGCCTGGGTGGCTGGGTCAGTTAAGCATCTGCCTTCGACTCAGGTCATGATCCCAGAGTCCTAGGAGCAAGCTCCGTGTGTGGCTCCCTGCTCAGTGGGGAGTCTGCTTCTCCCTCTCCCTCTGCCTGCTGCTTCCCCTGCTTGTGCTTTCTCTCTCTCTCTCTTTCTGACAAATAAATAAATAAAATCTTAGAAAAAGAAAAAAAAGACAGGGTGAGGGGTGCCTGGGTGGCTCAGTCAATTAAGCATCTGACTCTTGATCTCAGCTCAGGTCTTGATCTCAGGGTTCTGATTCAAGGCCCACACTGGGTTCCACACTGGGCATGGAACTGGCTTAAAAAAAACACAACAAAAACAGACACATTTTATTTTTTAAAACCTCTTTCAAATCAATAAGAAAAAACAGAGTTTGCAACAGAAAAAATGACCATGTAATATGAACAGGCAGTTTGCAGAAAAGGAAAATAAATGACCAGTAAATACAGATAAAACAAGAGCCTATATTTATAGTCCATATTTATATTTGTCTCAGCCTCATGAGTAATTAGGGAAGGGCAAATTACAAAAACGAGCTACCAATTCACACCCATCAAATAGGCAAACATACTAAAATTTGGCAATTACAACTGTTGGTCAAGTATGAAGGGAAAAGAAGCAACCTCTATACCATGTAGGAGGAATGCACCGTGGTACCTAATTTTGGAAAGTAATTTGGGAATATCTAACAGAGTTGAAAACACTTATATCCTGTAACTTAGCGACTTGACTTCTTGGTAGAGACTGTTGTTCGCATGTGCAAGCATCTGAATGAGACATGTACCAAGATGTCTACAACCACATTATTGCTCAGACGGATCAATGGGAAACAAGCTAATACCCATCACCAGGAGAATGGAGAAATTGTGTTAATTCCTACAATGAGAGAACATAATGCAAATAAAATAAATGTAGTAGAGTTAAATATGTAATCTCAAAAATACCATGTTGGGCGGGAAAAAAGTATATAGCTAGTGTAATACCATATATATTTTTTTACTGTAAACCTTTATCATAGGTAACATGTCTTGATATATAAATATGTTGTAGAAATGTAAAACTATACACAAGAATGACAAATACTAAATTCATATTGGGGTGCCTTCTGCATGGGGGAAAGGATTGGTTGGCATCAAAGAAATGTACACAGGGTCCTCTGTTTCATCTCTGATGCTAAGATTTGATAAGGATGGCTGGTATATGAGTATTGGTCTACTACCCTCTATTTTTTTGGAATGCTTGAACTATTCCCTAATTTTAAAGAATGTATTTTCATAAAGAGAACTGCAGCCCCTCTGCAGGAATATTTGTCCACAGCTGGGAGCATCAGCTGGCCCCTGGCTCTATGGGTTCACACGGGTACCTTGTAACCACTAAGACACAACCTGCCACAGAGAATGGGGCCCATATTTTTGATAAGACATCAACTTGCTTTATGCCACAGCCAGGAATGACAAGTAGGCAAGATGATACAAATTTTTCTCTAAAAACAGAAGGAAATGTTGCTGTTTATAAAGCAGTCCAAACGTAATGAATATTTATAGGTAACGAAATCCAACCTGCCAAAACGATCTGATTAATAATAGAGTGGGAGAGCTAAACCTGGTAACCTTTTATGATAAATTATAGGCTGTGTGTCAGTGGTCCTGGGGCTGGCAGAGGGTGACTCATTGTTCCCGGCCCCTCCTTTTGGAGGACTTCCTATCAGAACAGCAGGCTCAGACGGAGGTGGGAAAGGGGGTGCTGCCACCTGAACTTGTCAGGGGTCAGGGAGAGTGTAGGAAGTTTCAAAACTCGGGAGCTGTCAGCTGGAAAAATAGAAGGATTTGGGGGAGGTCTGCCTGGGATAAAAATGCAGTGAAAATGTAGTCTGTGTGCAGAAATTTGCCATCAAATCGCCTCTCCCCTTAATGGTATAAAATGCCACGGCAGGCAGCCCCTCTCCTGCACCCTGCCAATCTTCCACATCCGCATCATAAGCGGAAATAGATGGTCGGCGGTTGATACGCGTATTTTAACCCCTGCGAACATTAAAGGGAGTTTTGTGCACATATTGATTGCCAAAGAAGCCTAAAGTGTAAAGCATTAATTCTGAATTCCGAGATGTTTGCCAATTCCTCCTGGACTCTTAGTCCTAATCAGCACTTGGTATTTTGAACTCCTTTTTATCTGCATATTTTAAAAGAAGAAATTTAGGGGCTTATCTAATCTGATCTTGTGTCTCTGAAGCCTTAGTCACTTAATGGGTACGTCGATATACACCCACATTTAGGCTGAGATGAATGAGCACGGTCGCGCATTTGCCTTGGCAGCAGGACCGGGCATCAATCACGAAGATGACTCGTGCAGACACATCAGCCGTGGGCATCCCGGTCCCCACACCCCTCTCCTGATATGGTTGAAGACACTTCCAATATATCAATAATGATGTGTGTCCAAAAACTTCTCAGGGGGATCACATGAGCCAGGAGGGAGATATATTTACCCAAGCCCATATTACATTCCCGTTGCCTCTGCTTTGCAGGACCCCAGATGTGACCTCCCCAGCTCTCTGAAATATGGAAGGATTTAGCTCACGTGTTCACATGTCACTGGCCGCAGCCGTCCTCAGGCAGACTGAACAAGGTCCAGGGTCAGTATCAGAAGGAGCGTACCTCAACAGCTCTGGTTTCAGGGTGCACTGCAGAGAAGTGTCCTCTGACCCCACTGTGGGTTCCTACAACCACCCACCTGCAAAGCTGTGACTCCCACACCCCGCCGGCCTCTTGGCTATTTTAACTTTCAGAGGCCCTTCTGGCAGCTCTGAGCAACGTGGTTCTCCAGGTGTGTGGGCTTCGCAGAGCTCCCTCTGATTCCTTCACAGTCAGACCCGTCCCTGGCGGGGACCCCGCTGCTGCCACCCACCTCACAGCTCCCCTGGGTCCCATGGAACCCCACCCTGGAAGGGCCCCTCCTGCTTCCACGCGGCAGCTCCTCGACTTCTACCCCAGCGGCCTTGGGTCAGGGACCCTTGCAGAGGCCCAGTTACATTACCCCCCCCAAATGAGGATTAAACTACCCACCTTTGGTGGGACCCCAGGGAGAACTGGATCGGTAAGACAGGAACATCTGTGTGTCTGCACGTGAAAGCTCGTCTACACAGCCAGGACCAGAGCTATTGGTTTCTCCCTCCTAATATCTTCAAAGAACCTGAGAGCAGGGAGATGGAAAAATGAAGAGAAAGAGAAGAAGCCAATACAAGTTTTATGAATTATACAGAACTGCTGAAGGTGCATTTGCGGGGTCTGTACCTTTTCATGAATGACTTTGATCCTGGCAGAGGGTGGCCAGATTCAACAAATAAAAACACCAGATGCCCAGCTGGACTTGAATTTCAGATAAACGATGAATAATCTGTTAGTATAAAAAAAAGTTTTTAGTATACTTAGAGTAGAAAATTACTAAATTTTTTTGTTTTAGGATTTTCTCATTTATCGCATCCTGGAAAAGAGGGAGGCAGGGAAAAGTCAGGGTCTCTCCCTTCACAGGGAAGAGAAGGGAAGTCCAGGGACATTCAGGGCCCTTATCCAGCTTCACCTTCTCCGGTGTGGCGAACTGGCTTTGGGGAGAAGAGTGACTCTCGGGGAGCGGGTCCCCAGGCTCACCCTTGTATGTGATCCCCACAGACACCACCCTGCCTCGCTCAGGCGAGGACCCAAAGCAGGTGAAGTCGCTGTTCTGCATATGCAGGTAAAGGCCCGGGCAGAAAAACTAACATTTTATTTTATACTTCGATGAATGGGGAAACTGAAGGAGGAAAAGAGTTTGGTCTCCTACTGAGGAACCTATCTGAACATAAGTACTGGAACCCAGTCAATACTGGAAAAGGTGCCCTGGTTCTCAGTGGCTCTGCTTCCCTCTATAGTACTTTCTTCCCCAGCCCCTCCGGTTTCCTTCCTCCCTCTGGGGCTTCTTCCTCTGGTCTCTTATCTTTCTCCTCTGAACACCAGAGTTTCTCAAGATGCCTCCAGCTCTGACTTTGCTCTCTCTGCCTAGATGACCTCACCCCCTCCTTTAGCTTCAAGGATGCTATATGCTGTTGGCGTTGTCTAATGAAATACCAGCTCGGGAGGAAAACTCTTCCCTTGTTCATCAAGTGTCAGCCACATTTTTCTCAGGCCTCACTGAAGTAATTAGATTGTAGCTCTCTCCTGAAAACCTCCAAGAATTCCTTCCTGGAGGTAAACACTGGCTCTCCCATCAGTGGCCTCCCCATCCCGCCGGGCCAAGCCCATCTACATTGTGGCAGCCAAGGAAGGCTCCAGAGCAGATGCTCCGTAAATGTTTATGGATTCAAGAGAGGGTCCTGACAGCAAAGTACATTTGGTGCATAACCAGAAGACATAAGGACTTCTATAAGCAGAACTTCCAAAGGAAGACTCCTGTCACTTCCCTGTGTCTAGTTAAAACCTCTAGACACTTTTTGTAACATGGAAAAGTAATTCTGACAACATTTAAAATGACCATAGAGCTAAGTGTGGAGGATGCTTCTGTTTGTTGGACTTTCCTGGCTGTGTGACTCCAGGAAAGTCTCCTACCTTGTCTGGGCCTCAGGTTCTTCAACCACCAGAGGGAGACAATAAAAGTTGTCTGTCTGAGTTATCAAGAAACCAGATCACGTCTGTGGTGTCCCGTGCTAAGGGTGGCATGTAGCACATAAAATGCATGGAATGAATGATAGTGCGACTCATTCCCCAGGACAAGTGAAATAAAGAAACAGTGCAGCAGGAAAAAGAGGGGACATTCAACAGGGGCTCTGCCATGGACCCAGACAAGGACAACAGCAGTTTCATAAAATAAAGAAAATGCCAGAAGGCTTTCTTAATTCCTGCTAAGTAGTGATGGCTCACCCCAGCTCCACGCTGACCCAACAATAAAACCAGGAGACAGACTAATGCTGTGTTATAACCTAACAATATTAGATCAGGCTTTCATTATATGTGGTGTTCCAGGGGACACGTGGCTTAACCTGTGGTAAATTTAAATCTGTTTAATGACTTGTATTATAACAAGCTCCCACCATAAATAAAAGTTCCCAGGAGAGGAGGGAGGCTCAGGTTCCATTACCATGTCATCCATGCTGATAACTCACAAAGCAATGGATGAACTGATCAGTGGAGTATTTCTCAAACACGTGTGTGTGCGTCGCGGGGTGCTGGACGCTGACCAAAAGGATGTCAAGGCCTTGTCCCACTGGCGATGGACAAACCCCCATTAATCCAGGCCAGGCTAGCCTCTCATGCTGCAAACCCAGGCCCACGGAGCAGAAGGCCATCTCCGGAAGCCCTAGGCCCGGGGTCTGCCTAAAGCCAGAGCAGGCCTAGAGGAGAGACCCTTCTCCGCCCTGCTCACAGATGAGTAGGACAGCAGGTCGGGACACGGAAGTTCGGGCCTGAGCGGCTGGCCAGGCCTCAGGACCCCTGCGGCACCAGTAATTTTACGCATAAATCTCGCAGGGACTCCTGACAGACAAGCCCCGTGACAGCCATGCAATTACTGCTGATGGCCGACCTTCCAACGAGGTTCCTTTGAATTATAGGAATCTTATTAGAAGCCTCTGACCTCTTGAATTTGTGAGGTAGAAATCGCCTGAAAATCCAATACTCTTATTTATGCGGGGTCTGCAAAAAGGAAACGAAGTGACTATATGCAGACAGACAGACACACACGCATACGCATTTTCGCACGCACTTCTGAGCCCTGACTTGTGGGACCCCGCTTACCAAGAGGGCTCTTCTCACACCAGGGCCGGCCTCTTTAATTACAGAGGAGAGGACATTCGCAGGAAAGCGGACAAACAGAACGCAGCCACGCATGCTCTGTTTCCCTGTCCCCTGGGCCTGGGAGCGACCACGTGGGTGGAGGGCAGTGGGACTGGCACCAGGCAGGAGCCACTGAGGGAAGGTGAGAAGAGGGTGGGGCTTTGCCAAGGGGCGGGGCTAGCTGGGGAGGGTGGGGCCAGTGTGGAGGGGTGGGGCCAGGGATGAGGGCTTCACAGAGGGAGCAGAGTGGGAGAAAAAGGGGCGGAGCGGGGAAAGGGGTGGGGTGGGTGGAGGGAGGGGCAGAGCAGAGCAGCTATTTTACAATTTATAAGAGTGCGGGAGGGTGTCTTTTTATTTTTAATAGAAAAATTAAAAAATTGAAATTAGAAAATATAAAAGCCCGGAGGAAATCACTGGATCCCCTGGCGCCAGCGTGCCGCATGGCCTTTAATTTCCTTTTCCTGGTGCTGATCCGTTCAGAATTCCGGGTACCAGGCCTTGGGCCTCGCGCCTGCGCCACATCAGGCATCCCAGGAACTCGGCGTCCCCGCCCCGAATGCGTCGCCAGGCTCATCTGCATCCAGTCCGTTTATGTGATGTAAGCTGTTCGGGTTCAAGGGTGTTTCCACCAGCACCGCGTACTGGGGACTGCATTTTCTCTGGGGTGCGCAGTGAGCTCTACATCAAAGCCTGATTGAGCAGAAAATATGTGCTAATGTTCACAGCAGTACTCTATTATGGTATAAGTGTGCTTGTAAATATTCACTACATGTTATTACGCCATTTGAACCAAGAATATTGGGAGGTGAAAGGTCGGCCTAATGCTCTCTCCGGAGGCAGCAGTTTTGAATATAACCAAATGGGATAATGGTCAGGAATACCCAGAGGGGGCAATGTAACACGTCGTAAAGAATTGTGCTGTGAGTTTTAAGTTTTCAGGACAACAAAGATGCCAACGAGATGGCTCATAAGCAGTCATTATTAATGGAATGACAAGGCTAATGTTAAGCAGAATGTCTTTGCGACAATAAATCTTGTCCCTGTGCCATTAGTACTCCTTACAACTGCAAATAGCAGTTAGGTTATAACCTAACATGGCAGAATTTTATCCTCTCAATCTCTAATGTATTTTATAATGCTGTTAAAGTCAGGAATCGCAACTGTTTAAGCTCACTTAATCTAGGAGAAGTTTAAACACGAATTTCAAATGCAAAAAACTGCTTTGATATTAGTTTTTCTTAATTAAATAGATCTTTTTAAGAAGTAGATCTTTTTACACACGCATCAGCCTGTAGTAGATAAGCATTGCTGAACTTTAAATGCCATAGTCTATTCAGGCTCAACTTTGCCTGTTGTGATGAGTCTTTTTTTTTTTTTTTTAAAGAAAAGAATTATCTTCATGGGAGTAACAGGTTGCACTCTTATTTGTTCAACCTTCAAGCTCCTATTGGAGACTTGGTCGATCTTTTAAAATAACTCTGTACACTTTCAACATAGTTTCTTTTTAAAACCGTTAGCTCATTCTGCCGTCTTACTTGATTTCCTTTAAATGTAACAATACTTTGAAGAAAAGATGAACATTACACCCTCCTTTTTTTCTTCCAAAATGACCGCAAGGACACTGAGAAGAGGAAGGCAGCACTGAGCCAGAGTGTACCCGTGATGGAGACAGCAGCTAGTATAATGGGGTTTAAGCAGCCACGGCCGACCACCCACCTGGGCTCCCTGCAGTGATGGTCCCGGAGAAAACCGTCCATCGCGCAGGTGTGGGCGGCGAGAAGATGTGTAGTGGGGACTCCTGCTGGGAGTAGGGGGTTACCAGCCCTGTAGTTCTCTGAGAGGAAGACCCCATTTCTTCAGTGCCTACCCTGCCTCCAATTGTACATCTAGCCTCAAAACACCTGGGACACCGGGCCACCCATACTCCCAGAGTGACCTGTAGAATTTCTAACATTCGCCAAGAGTGCTCTGAACCAGCACAGGGCTCCACGGTGCTGCTCGTTCTGGCCGAGCGATCCTCCCCCTTATGAAGGCCTCGCATCTCCCTCGGAACGGGGTCACGAACAGCAGACAGGTGTGACCTCTCAGAACTTTCAACATGACAAGACAAGCAGGTCGCTGAAGGTGAAAGCCCCCTAAAGCTTCTCCAGCAGCTCCTTTTGGGGAAATGGTGGTTGGCTGGTCGATTTCATCGTGGGAACATGTCCGATTACCGTCAAGCTTCCTCCCCACTCTCTGTGTCAAACATTGTCTTTATAGCAATGACTGCCACTGTCTATCTTTTCATATTTACACACACACCCTCAAGCGCATGGCTTCATTCTCTTGTCACAACTGTGTGAGACCGTTCCATCACACGGATGAGCATACCGAGGCAGGAAGTGGCCGAGACCACATCTACACACTCAGTAAGTGGAGGTCCGGGCTCAAACCCTGGTCCTCTGAGTTGGTCTGGCTCTGGGTCCAACTGCTTCCCGTCATGCGCCGTAAGGTGTCACTGATTCCTAAAGTGGGAAGTCACTTTCGGATACATGCAACTGTATCACATTTGTCCGTATTACGATGTTAACCAAATGGTACATTATGATCATGATCGATCCTATTTTTTTAAAGAATAAACATAAAAATAGTTTAGATTCTTTCAAACATAAATTTTCTACATATCTCTTGACTGTTCCATCAGAAAACTGTTTCTGACCGAGGACCACGTAGCTAGAGGAGCACCAGGGAGATGACGGAAGGAAGAAAGTTAAAACGCCAAAGGCAAGGGGTGGCCTTCCATCCCGGGAGTGTAGTGTCCAGGCCAGTGCGGGACCCCACGCTGGGGTGTTGCTGACGTGTGTTCTCCTCCCCCGACCTGGCCTCCTTCCCACAGGAGCCGCGGCAGGGGTGAGGCGGGATGGGCCGATGTGGGAAGGTCTCCATCCAGCGAAGTGAGAAGAGCAGGCTACAGAATGTGCCCAGTGTCTCCATCTCACACATGCGTGTGCACAGACACACATGTGCACACGCATAAGGCACACACATGCACACGCACACACACGTTGCGTCTCCAGGTATGCATACCTGCACGGGCAGGCACAGCTGAACGTCTAGCGGGGCGCACAGAGTAGGCACGTGTCCTGAAAGGGAGGGACGCCGGGGCGGGGCGGGGGAGTCAGAGAGGGCTCAGGCGGATTTGACTCTACCTGATTGTTGAGCGTTCCTAAGTCCAGAGACTTTAAAAAATTGTTATACAGATGATCGTGTAGCTTTTCAGATCACTCTGGCTAAAAACAAGGAGCACAGGGCCTCGCTGGACCCACATTTTGCCGAAAGTGCCCAAGTGTCCCTGGGCCTTCGCATCTCTCCAAGGAACCTCAGAACCTCATGCTGAGCTGACCAACTCTGAGGCTGCCAGTTCAGAAGGAGAGAGCCCTCCCTCGGTTTTCAAAGATTCTGGCTGGGCCCTGCGAGGTAGGCGTCTCTGCAGAGCCCAGGGCCCCTGTGCCCAGGCCATGACCCTGCAGCAGCAGCGACTGGACACTGAGAAGCTCCCGGGCAGGCCCTGCCCAGTTGGGGTGGGGTCTGCCACCCACCACCCAGGGGGCTGTGCTTTAACTAGAAATTTATGTTTCATTGAAGAGTCACCTGTTCCATGTGCCATCTGAATGTGGCCTCCCCTCAGATTTGTAATGGGGACAAGAAGTGTCGGATTGCATGTTTATTTTCTGAGAAACGGAAGTTTCATATTGAATTCATACAAGAACCCCGTGGCCAGGAAAGAAGGATTTCTAAGAGCCAGGCTCACTCGGATATTTCAAACCCCCCACATCTTCATCATAGAAATTTCTGTCCAGGTAGCTCCTATGCTTCTGAACGTGGCGTTCAATGGAAGGGAAGAAAATAGAAAAGCTTCACTGTCCCGAAATCATTTAAGAATTACTGTAAGCTTGAAAGCCACTTCAAAATCAATGCCATTAAAAAAAGAATAGGCAGAAATACAATGAAGGTTAATATCTTCATGATATAAATAGCTCCTACAAATGGGGAAGAGAAATGTAAATGTCCCAACAGATTAATAGAAAAAGGACAGAAACAAGCAGTTCCAAGAGGCGAGAATACAAATTTTAATATGAAGAAAAATATAAAATATAACTACAAATATAACTGCATAGTTAATCAAAAATGAATATTAAACATGACACAATTCTTCACCCACCCAACTAGAAGATATTTTTCATGGTAATGCCCAAAGCACAGATGAAATGTCAGTGAAACAGGAAACATCGTATATCGTTAAGTACAAGATAAACCACGGCAGAGCATTTATAAAACAGTTTGGTGATAAGTGATATGAGCCTTAAAATATTCATGTCCTTTGACCTCATAATTTTGTTCTGAAAATCTCACCAAAGAAAACTGTCTAAATATGTAAACGTTTCCATAAAGATGTTCACAGAAGTGTTATTTATAGTAACAAAAGTTTTAAAATAACGTTTAAAATAAATAAATGTCGCAAAAATAGGGAACTGGTGAAGCAAATTGCTACATTTCTTACCTTTGATGGAATATTATGTAATCATTAAAAACTCTATTTATAAGGACAGTAGTGTGACATTTTAAACTTCTGTTACCATCCAAGGAAACATAAATTGAAGTTTTATTTCCTGATTGGTTACAACAGAAAAACACACCTACGGAGAAAAAAAGTCTGAAAGAAAATATACCAATAGAGTCATTGCATTTGGGAACAATGGATGACTTCAATGTCTTTTTTTGTTGTTTTGGATTTCCACAAAATCCGTCATGATCGTGTATTTCCTTTAACACAAACGTGAAGGCAAATATTCTTCATGTTCTTCCATTTAAAAGAAACTGGAGCAGCAGGTGACAGTGGGAAGTTGGAGACCGGCTGTTCCGTACTGGTCAGGAAGAGGAAGCCACGGGGGTCTGCCCGGCTCCAAGTCACAGCGCTCATTAGAGAGGTGCCTCTGTAGGATTTGTCACTCAATGTTTGTTAATTGTATCAACTCCCATTAATTAATTAATTCTAGAGGGATATTATTTTCTAACCAGGAGCGTGTCCTGGGGAAAATCACCACTTCTTTCTTTCACCCAACAAACACACCGCGGGGCTCCAGCCACAAACACAAGACGAGAAGCGAGGACGGTCCCTGGAAAAAGTCTATCACACCCCACGCGTGCAATACTCCCAGAGAAGAATTTTCAAAAGAAAAAATAACTTACCAGCTAAAAACGAAGTGCCTGCCACATAGTAGGGATGAATGTGTTCATTTGGTGAAAGGAAAATGTCCGCTGTTCTTAGTAGGGCATGTCACTGGTGGGCGTTCTGTGACATCAGCACACCAACAGAATGGCCCAAAATACAGTTAAGTTCTGTGGACCGGGGCATGGGTGAATCAACGCCATAGGCAGTCCTCCGAGGTGCAGGCGAAGAGCCTCCATGATTGGGCTGCACCCCCTTCCTCCAGCACACAAGGAGCCTCCCTTTGGGGTCCTTTACTCTCCATTCTGCCCCATCCCCGGGGAGGCCATCTGGGGACAGAGGCAGGAGCTCCAGATAGGAGGGCTGGGGTCCAGGGCCCCCATCCTTCCACTGACAATGCAGCTGATCCTGGACAAGCACCTTAGTCTTCCTCTGCCTCAGTTTCCCCATCCGTAACATGACTACAGACCCTCATGAGTGAGCTCTTTAATTCTCCACTTCTGGGGCTTTTTCAAAGCTTAACACAACGAGAATAATTCCACTAGATCCTGTCAACTCAACCTAAATCACTTGCTGGTATAAAGATAAATTAGAAATACTAATGCTTAGCGAATACATTACTCTGTACTTCTTTTACTTAGTGAAACATTTAATTAGTATTTACTAGAAAATTACTATCAATTACTAAAAATGACTACAAATTACTAGCAAAATGGATAAATTTTCTCTCTACCACTAAAATAAATTCAATTACTAACTTTAAGTAATTGTGGGTAATTTATTTCTCGGAGGGCAGAGAGCTATAGACAAAGTGGAAGGGGATGATTGAGGTGCTTGGGGTGGCTGATTTATGAGGGAAACTTAAGTAGCTATGTCTGGGTGGCTGAGCCGGGGAGGACAGATGCACGCCGCAAATAGCTCCGGCAACATGCAGATCGCTTCTGCGGCCTCGCACGGAGAGGGGGCGGCCACGGTGCCGAGGAGATCGGTTTAATCAGGGCTTTCCTGCTGAAACACAGCGAGGTTTTCTTGATGGTGAAATCTGAGACCCTGGTGTGGTCTCCCAAAGGAAGTCCGCAACACCGAGTTCTCACACAGGACAAAGGGAAAGAGAATGCTCTGCAGAACGATCCCAGAGGCTTTCAGAAGGGAAAGCGAAGATTTAGATGCCAAGTTTCAAATAATTCATTCCCCCTCAGGTTTCATCAAGAGGAAAAGTCTTCTGGCCCCGTGCCAGGTCACTGCTGCCTGGGTATTTGGGGGTGGCATAGGCCCCACGGAGGCTGGGGGACTCCTCCTTTGTGCAGACCTCTCTGGCCAGGCCAGATCCACCCCATCCCACGTGCACAGCCCAGAAGTGGCTGCCCAGAGAGCCTCGGCACCGGATCGCATTTAGAAAGCAGTGACCACCCACCACTGATGCAGAGAATAAGTCACACGTGATGACTCAGATTCCCCCAGTCTAGGGAGGAGGGCAGCAGAATGGTGGATTTGGAGTTGAAAGACCTGGGTTGGATTCAAATCCTGTTGCTAGATCCCCAGAATGGTGTGGCTTGAAGCGGAACCCTCTCTCTCCAAACAATGGAACACCATTCAGCAATGAAAAGAGATGAGCCATCATGCCACAACAGGGCATGGTAGAATCTTAGCTGTATGTTGCTCAAAGGAGGTAACTGGGAAGGCTACTTACTGTAGGATTCCAGCCATATGACATTCTGGAAGAGGCAAAACTATAGGCTAAAAAGATCAGTGGTTGTCCAGGGTTGACCCTGGGGGACGAATAAATGAACAAAAGCTCCATGGCATATTATTAATTGATGTCCTCCGTCCACCCCCAAGCCCCCCAGGGGCCCCCTGTTGCGTCCCTTTAAGGCACAGAGGAACTTCAGGGCAGCGAAACCATCCCATGAGGTGCTGTGATGATAGACACAGCCCTTATGCATTCGTCAAAACGCACAGAGCAGAGCACAAAGAGGGACCCGAAGGTAAGCGGTGTGTGATCGTTAATAAAAAGCATCGGTATGGAGTCTACCAACCATAGCAAGGCCACCACACCAACAAGATACGAACCCTGGCGAAAACCAGCGGTGGGGAGAGAGACGGTAAACCAGACGTCTCTGTACCTCCCATAAACCTTAACTGTCCTACGAAAGAGAATCTAAAAACCAAGTAGTGGCTTCCCATGGTGGCAGTGAGCCCGGACCAGGGAGGGCCTCTACCTGAGGGCATCCCCAGCATTTGGGAGGGGCAGGCAGAAGCCAGAGGGACCGCGTCTGGGCATGGGCTTGGCATCGCGCTTGCTCACTCTTCGCGGGTCTGGGCCGTTGGGTGTGGGGCTGGCAAGCAGGATGCACGGACCGTGGCCCCAGGACAAAGAGCCGTACACGCTGCGAGCCCACGGCTGAGAGGCGAGTGGGACGGTGGGTGCCGAAGCTGGTGGCCTACTGAGGAGCCTTGGCCTTGCAGCCCGCGCCCCGCACACCGCCCACGGCTGGTGGGTCCAAGCTTCTTCCCGGGGCCCATCTCTCCACCATCTTGAGGCATTTCTCACCACTTCCTCCAGGAAGCCCTCGCACTGGGACGAGTGTGTGTAAGCGGCCTCTCCTAACGCCCCTGCCTCCTGCTCACACCGGAGTAGCCCCTCAATCAAGTGTCCCCGCATCCCGGGGGAGGACGCTGCCACCAGGTCATGGCGAGTGGGAGATTCTCTGAGGCATTAAAACCACACCTGAGAAGAATCTCTGTCCCTTTCACTGTTTTAGTGGCAGAAGACGTGCAGTAATCGGTTCTCCAGAGCCACATGGACCGTGCTGCGGGGGCAGGGAGGCCAGGCAGAGTGGGCTGCAGTCCCATCCAGCACGCGGTCCGGCTGGCCCGAGCCCGCGGGCGCCCAGCACGCAGGCCATCAAGCCAGGCAGCGGGGGGGGGGGGAGGGGACCCCAGGAGCTTTGGGAGGGACGGAGGGCATCACTGAATAGTGCGGAACGGGGCCTTTGTTCATTTATCTTAGATTCTGCCCACAACAGAGATAGTGAAACAGGAAGAAGATCTGCCTCCCAGCTATGTAGGCTGAGAGACCCACACAGACGCTGTGGGCACCAGCCCGGCCCGCCTGGTCCTTGGGGGCTGAGTCAAGTCCCCAAGGGGAGTGGAATTTCTGTAAGTCCAATGAAGACATCCTAAGGTTTGTACCATGTCACACAATATCAGCTTAACTTTGGTGCTTCTGGAAAATGTTACCACCATCTAGAAAAATCAACCCAGACTAGTTCTGTGTAACTTGCGAAGGCATTTAAATTGGCTCTGAGTACAGCCTTAAAACAGGTTGACAGATACCCTCTGCCAACCGTTTAGTTTTGACTTAATACCACAATTACATTCTGCAATGAAGAGGAAAATGCTCCAGTGCAGTCAATCTTCGGTTCTCAAGCTACAATATCAGCTGTACGGAATTTGCCTGGAACAAGTTAATAAAGAAGAAGAAAAAACTGAGTTAACCAGGTAGAGTTGGCCTCTAAGTAGGCCGGGTTTGCTTTCCCCTGGACTAAGGGGAACCGTGTGGACAGGTGTCTGTGTGGTTCTCTGTGGACAGAGAGGAGAGGAGCTGGGCTCTTGTCGCCTCACCCCACCAGCTTGCACAGGGGCACCCCCACCGTCTGTGGAGGGGGCCTACTTCTCCACCTGTGCGGGCAGGTGGCAGAGTCAGAGCTGTGGCAGCCGCTACCTGCTTCCCTTCCCAGAACGGGCCACCAAGGTGCTGCTTGTGGGCTGACTCAGGCACCGCCCGGGGCGGCTGTAGCAGGCCTGGCCCACCTGAGCCCCCTCCCCTTGTGCAAATAGAGCAAGGAATGGAGGTCACCCCCTCAACGCCCTGTGGACAGCAGGCCCTTTTTCAGGGCCGGTCCTCCTTTCTCCTCCAGTTTCACAAAAGGTCAAAGTCTTGACTATTGCTAACTCCTCCCAGCACAGGATGGCCGGATAAAATACAGGACACCAGTTAAATGGGATTCACAAATAAAATACAAATAATTTTGTCAGTGTAAGTATGTCCCAGTACTTTTTAAAAATAATTTACTATAAGTATCTTAGATATAGTTGTACTTTTTAAAAATCTCATGTAACTGAAACTCAGATTAGTTGGAGGTCCTGTATTGTTATTTGCTAAATCTGGCAACCGCCTCCCGGGCTCCTCCTGGAGCTGAATTCGGTTTCTGAATTCCACACTGTCATTGTACGGGACCCGCGTTGATTAAATGGACCTTTTTGGACCTTCTCATTCACGGGGTTGACACTAACCTTGATCGTTACTGAGTTTGCTACAGATGTTCTTCAAATCAGGTGAATCTCAAGTCAAGAGGGGCCACCAACACACCCTTAGTCCAAGTGCCCGGCCCCCCCCATGCCTGGGCTCATGGACCCACTGTGAACGTACGCATGGTGGCCTTCTGGGAGCTCAGACGCAAGTGAACAGCCTCAACACAGGTCCACGGTCCTCACCAAAATCCTGTCTGGCCAGGTGTGTTTTAGAATTCGTAATGCTTCGGGTTTGAGAAAGATAGTATGGTGGGTGTACCTTATATTATATAAATTATATTTGTGTCATATTATGCATGCTATATATAATAAGCACCCCCAGCGTAGGGCACACATACCTACCAGTACACCAGCAGGCACCTGACACAGGAGCGGGGCTCAGGAAGCCGGCGAGTGCCTGGGGCCCCTAAAGAGAAGACAGTATATCCCACCTCACCACTCAACTTCACCGGGAAATTGTAGGACAAACCATTAAGATTTCGTAGCAGGAACTATTTCATCCAGAATGCTTTGTATTCTGTGAGGTCCTCCAGAAACTGTGGCGGTTGAAAGATGAGGACCTTCGTTCCAGGATCTCTGGGAAAGCAAACCCAGGTTGAGAAGGGCAAACTGCTCCATGGACACCACCCCCCCTTCGTGAGGGTTGACATGGGATTAGAGCTGCACCCAGGAATGTCGAAACAGCTGTCCTCATTGGCCCTCATCCTGGTGATAGAGGGATCTGCCCGTCCAGCTAAGGGCCAGCCAGCTAGAAGCTCTCGGAGGCGGTGACAATGGCCAGCTCTCAGTCACCTTGTCTCCACTCAACAAGCCCTCGGTGGCAGTGCGGGGACCCGGGCTCCGAGGGTTCAGACTGAGCGCCGTCGATTGTGCTAGGATACGATTGTAAGTCCTCAGAGTTTACACAAGGAAGGAGCAAGGGTAAATTTCTCTATTTAATATGCTGCACCCTTTCCTTCAAATCCCTTCACACTCAGAGAGTTTGTCTAAATGGACTCTTAGATAAATAGAGCGACATAATTGCTTTGATGTACCAACATATCTGAGTGTCGGGCTTATGAATACATCCTCAGTACATCGAAAGGAAGTGTGTTCTAGGAGTAATTGCTTGAAGTCAGTATCGTATATTCTTCTTTTAAAGAAACCACTCACACCCTCACGCAATTATTATCTACAACCTCACGGCCCGATACAGGAGAGCCATGAGTCCCACGTGGCTGTTTTTATTTTTAATTTTAATTCACTAAAACTGAACCGATTATAAAATCCCATTCTTCCATTGCACTAGCCACATTGTAAGCGTTCAGTAACCACACGTGGCTAGTGGCTACCGCAGGGGCAGTGCACGTCTGCCACCATCCTATCGTGGCAGAAAGTTCTATTGGACAGTACTGACCTGCAGATACAGGGGTCACTCTATTCCTGGCAGGTGATTTCCTTCTGTTTCCCACAGGTCAGGCTGCGCCCATGTCATTCTTGAGGCTGTTACTAAAGCTAGAGAAATCACCAGAGGCCAGGGTGACAAGATTACGCACGTAAAGTCAAGACCCGGTTAGGAGAGATTATCCTCGTTGAACGATGGCCTTTGGCTAACTGTCCTCAGCCTGCAGCTTGATGGGCACACAGACCAAGAATGAAGCCCACATCACGAGAAAAAGCAAAGGAGTGCCAGGTTCTGACTTCGCTCATTCAACGAGTTCAAGTGTCCACCTGCTGGTGGTTAGATTCGAAAGACGTGACAGAGCCCCTCTCTCCTTTGACGTCTCAGCAGCATTTGTGACTGTGACTACCTTCCCTGACACACCTGTTCCTCCTCATCTCTGGGGTCCACATTCTCCTGCTCCTTCCCACTTCCCTGGCCCCCTTTCCTCTGTCTCCTTGCCATGGCCCTCCATGGGCTCAGACTGTCTCCCTCCCCTATACTCCCTCCCCAGTGCTCCCACCCCAGTGCTCCCTTGTCAGTGTTCCCCCCTCAGTGCTCCCTCCCCTGTGCTCCCTCCCCAGGCAATTTCCACCACCTGCAGGCGCCACTCACACCTGCAGTCTGGTGGATTATAAGTTAGATCCTTCCTATCTCCATACCCATTTGCTTCTGGATACCTGCCCTTGACCAGGAACCTCGGACTTGACATGACCAAACAGAGCCATCACCTCCACCAGCACTCTCAATCAAGACCACCTGCTCACCTGTGTCCTCAGCCATTCTCTGAGCCAGGACTCTGGCAGTCACCAGCAATTCCACTCCCACCTCTCCCCAAACATGGAGTCACAGCCAAGTATGGTCACTTCTGAGGACTACACCTCCCTCATCTACCTACTTTTCTCCTTCCCCACTGCTGTTCTGACCTAGGCCCCTGTCGTCTGTCTCTCACGTACTTTGCTATGTTCATGCCTGGCTTTTGATTTATCCCAGGTCTAATCTATGCTTCCCACAGTATCCAGAGAGATCTTCCCAAAGTGCAAATCTACTCTTGTCAGTTTCCCTAAAACCCGTCAGTAGCTCCCTCCTTCCTTTAGGATAACATTCCAGCTCTTCAGAGCAACCCACGCGTCCCCTGTGACAAAGACCCTCTATGCTGGGGTCAGCAAGCTTCTTCTATAAAGGGCCAGAGGGTAAATATTCGGGTCTTTGTGGGCCATATCGTTTCTGCCACTAAAACTCAACTCTGCCATCATAGCGTGAAAGCAACCATATGTAAAAAAAAATGGGCATGGCTGTGTTCAATAAAACTTTATTTACAAAAACAGGTGGCTGACTGGATTTGGCCCTCAAGCAGTAGTTTGATGAGTTCAGCTCTGTTCTCCTGGGCCACCCTTCTCCGTTCTCTATGGAGCAGATATACCCATCCCCATAGGACCCCTAGACACCCTGTGCACTCTCAGGCCGAAGCCTCTACACCCATCCCCACTCTCCCATTCTCTGCTAACTCCAACTTGTTCACCTCCCAGGTTAGGTGACACTTCCCACAGGAATCTCTTCCTAAAACCTGGACCACAGTCTGTTTTTAAGTTGTGCCTATTTCAGGAAAGTAAATATTTATTGTAGAAATACAATACTTACTGGAAAAAGCGTATGCATACATACATCCTAAAACCAGATATAACTTTGCACTTTTCACATTTGAAGTCTCTTTTCCAGACTTGTTTCTATTTATCTATTAGTCATCTAGCTATATCTACATCTATTTTTACATAACTTGTAAAACAACATACACAGGTTGAAATCGGATTTTTAAATACGTGTTGTGAGATTTTTCTCATGCTATCATAAACTATCCAGAAGAATGCCTTGAATACCCACGCAACAGTCTATCTTACTCTTGCCCCAGAATCCACCTCCCCATGCCCCTTTTGGGATAGTTTTAATCTTTCTCTATTAGGAGTAACACTCAGAGGAGCCTCTCCACACGCGGAGCTTTGAGCAGTGTCACTTAGCATTTCCAGAGGGTAGCAGATACCCGGACACACGCCGTGCCGGGCTGTGCCGGGGCGGGCCTCCTGCGAGCACCGCCAGCTGCCTGCCGGAGCAGTGAGGGTCCCGCATTCTCACCAGCGGCCCCTGCCAGTGCCCGGGCCTCCTTACCTTTGTGCACCTCCGATCTTGTCATTTAGTTCATCTTTGCTGAGCCACCAGATGACAATGGCATCCCACTGACCTAGTTTGCTTTACCTCTGTCTCCCTGGTGAGGTCCAGTGTTTCTCCTAAAGGTTCCTGGCTGGGGAGGGTTTCCTCCTCCTCCCCTTCCAGCACATGCTCCACGGCAGGTTCCCTGGGGTTTAGAGGCGCCTTGTATGTCTCGGGACCCTAGGTGCCCGACTGGGGCTCTGGGAGGACTGTTTAGAAATGGGCCGATGGGGCACCACTGGTGACCCAGTCCGTGGCTTTGGAAGCTACCCCACAGCAGACACTGGGCTGAGTGCGTGTCCTTCGGGGTAGAATAACAAGGCTCAGCGTGGCCCACGGGGGGTGCACAGCTGCAGCCCATCAGATCAGAGCTAACATGCACGAAATCTTGATGGCAGGGCTCGGTACCTGAGGCTCCGGGGACCATTACATGGGTGGCCCAGGTTTAGAGGAGGAAAGGAAGCTACAGGAGGTGAAGCTGGGCCTTCTAAGGCGGCCTCCTTAAAATGCGTGACCAGGAGGTTCAAAGAGAGGCAATTCAGCCACATGGTGTCCATGGGGAGGAGCCCTGTCTAAGTCACATGTGAGTGGTGGACGGCTTTTCCCTGAAGATGCAGCGGACGGAGAGGACTCTGCCACCCTTCGACACCATTGACGAGCATGTGAATTGGTACAGGTTTGGGGAAGCAATTTAGCAACGCCCATCAAGAGCCTAAAAATAACCAAATCCTGCCCCGGAATGTCTATACGATCTTTAAAACTCTGTAAGTGGTTCTGGTGCTCCCTGGGGTGGAGACTCACTGATGGGCTATTGTACAGCCGCTCAAAATGACACTTACAGAGTTTTTAATAACAGGAATGGGCTTCAGTTTGCACGTCAGATTTGAAAAGCAAAACACAGAACTATAAAAATTTTACATACACAAGAGGGAGCCTGGAAGTGACATCAAAATGGGAACTTCAACTGAGTCATTCATTCCTTTATTCAACAAGTATTTCTGAGCACAGGCTGTGGTCTCTGCCAGCAATTTTCAAACTTTTTGATCTCCAGATCCTTTATACTCCCCCGAAATTTTTCAGAACCACAAAGAGCTTTTGTTTATATTGGTTGTATCTATTGATATTTACCATATCAAAACTAAAGTTGATCACTTTAGAAATATTTATTCATTAATTCCTTTCTTGAAGAAATAATAAATCCACAACATGCCAATACAAAGAACACTTACAGAGAAGGATATTGTTTTACATTTTTGCAAATCTCTGTAAGTCTAGCTTAATGGAAGACAGCTGGATTCCCATATTTGCTTCTGTATTCAATTGGTTGTGATATCACCGTCCTTGAGGATGTTGGAAAATTCCGCCACATATTCATGACAGAATGAACATGAAAAAGGCAAACAACATCTTAGTTGTTCTGAAACGAGCTTTGACCCACTGTTAAGGAAATAGTGTTAACCTCACAGACCCTGGAAGGGTCCTGGAAATCCCAGGAGACCCCAGATCATACTTTAAGGATGACTGATCTGAGCGTTTTTCTAAGTTTTAGCTGTAACAAAAAAAAAAAATCACAAAACGAAACAAAAGCAAGTTCCTGCTCTCATTGTCTTGTTTTCTATTAACAGAAGAAAGAAAACAGCGTGTCAGCTGCAGGTGGGGAGCGCTGGGAAGAGCGGGCCGAAGGTCAGGGAGGCCGCTAGCCACTGGGAGGATATTCCTCTGGGTGGCAGCTTTGGGATCTTTCTGCTTCCCTCCAATGTTCACATTTTCTATAAGGAACAGTCTGACTTTACAACTTTTTAAAATCATTTTCTAAATGCAGTCCCATTGCAAGGAGGCATTCATCAATGCAACATCTTGAGGCAGAATTGGAGCCCCGTGTGATCCACCAGCGTGTCCGTCAGGCACCCTCCAACCACTCTCTGCTGTTTCCATCGTCCCTAGAGAAGGGTCTGGGGACACAGGTGCTTAGGGCCAGTGTCAGCCTCCAGGAAGGGACCATCTTTGTTGGGAGACAAGCATGCAGACAGAATTAAAATGCACATCGTTCCTCTTGTTGATACTAATTTGTTTCTGGACCTCACCGGCTGGATTTCTAGTCCCCTGGGCTCCAGCCCCCTGAACACAGAATGTAGCCCGACCTTAGACGGCGTGCATTTTCCCCATGGACCCTTCAGCTCCGTCTCCTACAAGGACTTCTGCCCTCCTTCCAGACCTGACCACATAGCTGCCTCCACTGCCCTCCCAAGGCTGTGATACACAAGAAAAGTAAGCCATGCTTTGTGCAAATGACACCACAAGAGTTTACTGTGTATAAATAATAAGGTTGAATTTTCTGAATGAATCAATGAGAATGACCCTTGTGTTGCCATGTGCTTCAGCACAGGGGAGAAGAGGGTCCTCAGCCTGAAGGACTGGTACTCCCGCTATACCTCGGGCCCCTGTGCCTTAGGAGCTCTATTCATTTCCTGGGACTCCCATAACCAGGTACCATGAACTGGGTGGCTTACGACAATCTAAATTCATTTTCTTGCAGTCTGGAGGCCAGAAGTCCAGAATCAAGGTGCTGGTGGGACCATGTCCCTTCTGAAGCCTCAAGGGGAAGATCCTTCTTGCATCTTCCAGCTTCTGGTGGCTCCTGGCATTCCCTGGATCTGGGCAGTGTCCCTGGAAATTCTGCATCCATGGTCACATGGCCTCTTCCTCTGTGTTGTCTGTGTCTTCTCTTCTTAAAAGGCCATCAGTCACAATGGATTACTCCAGAATGACCCCATCTTAACTCGATTACATCCAAACAAATTTGGAGGGATACAATTCCACCCATAACAGGAGCCAAACTAAGGAGGGGAAGACCAGAGGTGAAGGCAGTCAGCAAGGCCGAGAGGACCACCAAGGTCAGGGCAGCAAACAGGGCTTTGGCCACGCCAACCGGGAGGCCTCTGTGGAGCCTGACATGAGCATCGTCAAGGAGGCGAGCGATTGGTCAGAGTCAGGATCGCAAGGGGTGGTTTGCCCTCGGAGCTGAGACAATACCGACAGTAATTGCGTTCTGTCAAGAAGCTCATTATAAAGGGAAGGAATAAGACAATGCGCCAGTTTGAGGGGGACACAAGATTGAGGAAAGAATTTCATTTAGTAATGGTTTCTGTTTGTTCACCTTTGGGCAATGGGAGGCGAGGCCTGGCTCGATCTGCCTCTATACGAATAGAAGCTTTCCAGTTAGCCCTGCAGTCGAGCCTTTGCTGGTACTGAACTTTTTTTGAAATGCTCTTTATTTACATCCTTATTATTTACACAGTGAGTGTATTGTCTTAATAGAAATGCCACAAAATTTAGATTTAAAAAGGTAATATGTTAAAAAGTAATCATAATTAACAGTTTGGTATCTCTCTCTCGAGACTATGTATCTGTATGGACACGTATTAATATATATTTTAGATAAATGAGTCGTACTTGGCATAACATTTTCGTAACTTGCTTTTTTCATTTAATAGTATATTGTGAACATTTCTTAGACCAAAACATATAATAACAGTACGTTTGTATACACACACACAGGGTACGCGTTATTTTAAAATCATAGCACGTTTTCCACTCTGCGGCTGCATCGTAATTTAATGAACCAAGTCTCCACTCCTGGGCTTCAGTTTTTACCAAGCATCCTTTTTCTTTACAAATTAGTCTGATTAAGTTTTAAGATAAATTGCTGGATCAAACAATATCACAATTCCAGTCCTTTCTCGTGTATGCGTGCCCTTTCCTAAAACTAAACATATCTTACCCAAACGCTATGAGGGTTGTCTGAAATTTGGGAAATCCTGCAGAGACAGGAAGGTGTGAGGCTCATGGAAGAGGTCACAGGGGACCAGAATCGGCACAGCCTCCCCCCCGCGCGGGAAGGGAAATTGCGTGCAGCGTGTGCAATCCTTTAAAATGATGCTTATTTTTTGTCTGGGTTCTTTTCTAAATAAAAAATTAACATGAGGGAGTTTTTAAAAAATGAGGACTGGTTAAATACATAGTGATACATTATGCAGAGTCCATTTTGCTCTGTAAGAGAAAAAGGAAGCAGAAAAGTGCCTCTCCTATGATATGAGATTACATAGCATGCAGGATTGGTCAGAAAACAGGAGAAAAATGTAAACCCAGCCTCTTCCTTGCCATGATATCCTTGCATTAATTCATGAAACTGTTCAACAACTATTTACTGAGTGGCAACATAGGCAAGGCTAGATTAGACAGGCAGATGAAAGATCCTTTTTGGGACGTGGGGCACGGAGTGTGGGACATCTGGAGGTGAGGCTCAGACCCACGTGCCAAGGCAGGGGTCCCTGCGGGGACTCAGGGGTCAGGGCGCTGTGATAAGAGCAGATATCTTAGGGAGTGTGGAGCCCCCAGATCAGGGAGTGCAATATGACGGCCAGCAACCAGAAGCCCCCAGGCTCACAAAGAGCCAGGGAAGGAGTTGTGCAAGAATTCACTGGCCAATCACGACTCTTGTTTGCACAAATCATTTTGGCAAAGGCTTCAAAGGCTAACAACCCAGTATTGATAGCAGTTTAGGGGTCAGGAAATTGCAACTGTTGGCGGGACTTTAATCCGAAACCACGTCCGAGGATAGTTTGGAATACCCAGTCAGACGCTGAGGGTAGTTACCCTTGGCGCGGGCAATCCCACTTTGGCCCACAGAAACAATCCACGAATACCCTGTGTCTGTAGACCGTGTGGACCTTAGTCTCTGTGTTGTCCGAAAGAGAGAAAGATTAGAAACCATCTAAATGTCCGACCAACCAGCGGGGTGCTCTGCAGGGTGGGCAAGGAGGGCACGTGTGTGTGCAGGGGAAACAGCAACGAGCCTGTTTAAGGAGGGCCACTTGCGCGAATAGAAGCACGTACCAATGTGAGTGTAGATGCGTCTGCACGGATTAGGCCAGAAAGTGTCTGAAAAGCTGTTCACAGCAGTTTCCTCCAGGGAGGCAGGACAGGGGTGATGGTCTTTGCTCTTGCTTCATAGGGGTCCGTGTTTTACAAGTGAGGACCTTTGATTTTTGTTTAGTTAAAAACAATCACCTGAACAGGAAAGGACTGGGGAACTCCCCCGTCAGGCCAGACCAGCGCTGCCAGTGCCACAGGAGAGGCCCCAGGTGCGTTAGTCACCACTGGTTGGCGGCAGACAAGAGCTGCTGTCCCAGGACTTGATCACATGGTCACTATCCATGTCCAGCACATCGAGGTGCTATTTTGACACTGGAAAGAGTAGGGTCGTCAAAGACTAGGAGCTATGGCCCTTTTGTGATGTAAGATCTGAAATCTGGGCTAGAAGGTGCTCAAGCACTCCCAGACCCCTGCACCAAGTACTGCTCGTACATCCTGGGCTCGTCCCTCTCCAGCTGGGACCCCTGAGTCTGGAGAGGCTAAGAGACTTGTCCAAGGTCGTCCACAGAACGTGATGGAGCAGGGTAGCGGGTTTGCCTCTGGGCTGGAGGGCAAGGCTGCACAGATGGGGCCCGTAGAGGACAGGGGTTCTGAGGTTTATAAGGGAAAGTGGGAGCAATTACAGGCTATCCATAGCCCCTTATGCCAAAAGGATCCGATTCCATGGCGCACAGACTCTTCAAAACAACACGTATTGTTTGATTTTGCTTTTATTCCTGGATATAAAACTGACATGGGAGAGAATTTTTCCAAATCTAAGGACTAATTGAAAAAATAATAACACATTCACCCTTTCATGAAGTTCTAGAATCTTCTGTAGGTGCACACATGATACCCTGAGCATATGTATTGAATACTGATACAAATGTAGTCAGTCATCATCATACTACTACCGTAAGTGGGAGTCTTTTTTCTCCTCTTCAGGTGCTCTGGCAGCGACTGTACCAGGTCCGCAGCCCACTTCTGATGCCTTGATGGTGAAGGTCCCAGGGCACACGTGTGCCGAAGGAGACCGCTTCTCACCCCTGGAGACAGCCCTGGTCCAGGTCATGACCTGCTTCCCAACACCAGTGTCCAATCCTGGTTCCGTTGCCATGAGTGCCCGATAGCTCTTCATTTAATGAAATTTGGCAAAAATTTAAAAAAAATTAAAAATGCACAAAGCATAATAGTGTTTTGCATGCAACTAAAAATGGAATCCATTGAGCTAGGATGGAGCTCTTGCCACCTGCAACTTTTTAAATATGTTGATGGTCCAGGGAAGAAGATGTGAGAAAGAGCAGTGCGGGCCCTTTGGATTCTGCTGCCATCTCTCACACTTGCCATGGGGTGCATGGCCGCCTGATCCGTCCCCACCCTGCGTCCTAGGTCACAGAGGCTCATGCGCAGCCCGGGCACTGAGCTGACATATGTTTGCAAACACTGCCTAGGACCCTGCTTCTCACCCCACAAGCCTTTCTTGCAGTGAAAGCTCTATGCGATCGCAAACATTTTGGAAAATCGCATTGATGCCGACATGATTCTTGTTTCGTATTTGGTCGGTTTTATTACTCCATCCATGGTGTTTCCCAGAGCTTTAAATCCCTTTCTATGATCAGCGAAGATCGCGGTTCTGAGGACGCGGAGGTCGCAGACTCTCTGGGTAAAGGTCAAGCTCTCCTCCCAGGCAGCCAGTGTAAACATTAAGCACACTCCCCTCTGCCACTGAGCTGATTCGGGCCCCCCGCCAGGGCCTCCCCGCCCCCCACCCTCCCCAGGAGCAGAGCCAGCCTGCAGGCCCCATCACAGATGACATACAAACAGCAGGCTCGGCTCCCCAGATGTCATGCACCCAAGAGGTCAGCCTCGAGTGTCCTCAAGACCTCGCTGTCCTCTGCCGGGGTGGCCGCGAAGTTCATGATCACTCATCTTCTCGTCCAATTTTACTGGCAGAAGTCTACCGCCACCCGACAGGACCGCTCTTTGAGGCTGTTATGCGTATTCGCAGAAGCCATCATGATCTCTAATTCAGACACGGCACTTATCAAAGTGCATGTCTCAAGTTTTCAAGCGATTTGCTTTTCCCATAAAAATCATGCCCTTGTTACTAAAATTAAGTCCTTACGATGTATGTAAAAAATTTATTTCCGAGTTGTGTCTACTTTTATGAGCAAAAATAATCAGGAAAAGCCACTGGCTACAAAAACTGCAAACAAAATGAACCTTTAAACAGCTAATGACTTAAGGGTGGCTGTACAGACATATAAAGTATGTTGGGGGCTTACGCTATTTGTCATTAACACGTAGTCTGAGAGCTTGGCTAATATAACGTGACACAAAATTAGTCAAACACAATTCATGCAATATTGTTTAATTTTACTCCTCATTTAACTTGGTTTTAAGCAAAATCATTATGTCACATGATAACGTTCACTTGAACAAGAAATATTTCATAATGGTCGCTGCCTTTAGAAATGAGTTATTAGGGGCTCCATGCTGAACACATTCTTAACTATGAAAACTATAAAGCTAATAGCTTAATCATATTTTGACACCATCTACATACTTTATGCATTATTTACAAGAAAGATATAAAAATGAAACCACTGAATATCTCACACAATACTTCACAGTCATAGTTAACTGGTTAAAAATATAACACATTTATCTTCCAGGGGCTTTATATTTGCATATGGATATTTGCATACCATGTTGCAATGTGCTGTTAATGTAAAATTTAACCTTTGTTCTTTCTCTCTGATGTGCAAGGTATACTCATTAAGTTAAAAATAATGGCAAAAATAAGTCTTCTGGTGATATACATTTCATAAATTATTCCCCAGAGCAGTGAGGAAAGGTAAAATGTGGGTGGGAAAATGTTTAATTGAATTAATTCCTCATTTTCTGTATTTTTATTTTACAACTCAGAGACAGAGCAATTTGACTACTATATGTCAACCCTATGAATTGCAAAGGACCTCCTCTCAATTATTCAAGGTGTCAACCCTCTTAATCCTATATTAAAACAATTCCACATTCCGGGACTGAGATGAATGTGTGGCACCATTTTGCACACCTGTTAAATGGATGGCCTTTTATTCAATGGTGGGAATACACAACCAATATGCATAAAACATATTGCAAGATCATTAGACGTTGGTGCAAAACATAGCAAGTTTTGGGCTTGCAGGAGGTTATACCATGCAACGTCAGTTTCTTATTAAGTCCCATCTGCATATGAGCTTTTACAGAAGTGAGACAGATACTTAGAAATCTGGTAAGAGACTGTTACTTGCGTATCTAAATTCCAAATTCTCTTTCCTTGTTGATACATCCCAAGTTGAAAACGCATCGTTGGATGAGACCCAACATCTGAAGTCATACTGAGGCCAGGCACCGCCACGGTACTGCTCGTGGAAGAGAAGGAAAAGAAGAGACAGAAGGACCATCCACGTAAAGCCACTGTCAAAGTCCTGGAATGAATGGTTGTGTGGCAGGTGGCCTCTGCCCAAATGGGTCCAGTTTGGGGAGGCGGTGACGGGCACCGTGATGCATGACTGCCCACACAGACTCCAAGTCTCAGGGGCAGTAGAGGCCACGAGGCCACGCAGCCCTACAGTGACCAGGCAGAGCTTGGCAGGACAGGTGGGCTGCAAGGACACAGGCCTTGGAAGAGATGCAGGAACTCAGCGTGAAAGCAGCTTCCAGCCAGAGATCTGAGAGGTACAGAGCTAGGCATCCCAGGGCCCTCGAACCCCGAGACAGAATCACTCCCCACTCTTCTTTAGTCCCATAGAACGTCAGAGCTGGGCCTCAGAGACAGGACATGCATGAGAAATCTGGCAACTAGCAAGGGAGGGACAGACCTGAGGTCACACAGCCCTCAGGGGCCAGTGGAGCCTGGACCATGAGCTCTTGACCCCCAGGTTGACGCCTCATTTCCTCATGGACTGTGGTGATAGCCCTGGGGTTCCCCTAGATTTCCAGAAGGAGCGCAGGAGCAGTGGCTCTGTTCTGCTTCCTCTCTCCAGGGCAGCCTGAAGGCTTAGCCCTTACTGAGCCAAGCCACCCACGACTTCTGTGCTGACCCACCTCCATGCACCGCCTCTTTAGGGGAAGAGCTCAGTCTCCATGGTGTGTCTCCTGGGTACAGTCAAAATTACGTCTGCTGCGTCTGGGACGCCGGCAACCGTCTTGGCAGCATTGCAATAATGCAACCTTGCCACAAGTCACCTAGTTTGGCTCAAGCAATGGCCCTCTGCCACTGTCCCCAGTGCGTGGCCCACCCACAGCTCCCGTGCTCCCCGCGGGGCCTCTCTTTGCTCCTTTAATGAACATGCGATTTATAAGCGACACGAACCCTACGTAAGCTGTGGGGACATATTTGTTTAAGTGCATTTAGTCCGATCTTCCAGAGACATTTGCTTCCTCCGTTCGGAGCCACTGCAAAGATAAATGCACCGTGATTAGACCTCATTTTCTGTAGGAAAGGAAAGAATGACCCCAAAATGCTAAGTGCTTTTGCATAAGTGGCGGTGTTGGCTCTTCCACTAAACGTCTGGGCCGCTCGAAATGGAGGCAGATCCATTCCTCAGAAACACAGTATTGAACTTTTACTGATTTGCAGTGTTTTCTGGACTCCTACGTGTGTGTGATTGTTCTTGGAAAGGTTCTTACCGAGGTAAATAAAATCGTAGCGGCTTGGAAACACACTATTATTACAGTGCAGAGCTAAGGTGTGCAGAACGGGGAATAACTCTCTGAGGAATAAATTACATGTGATGAGGGCTAAAAGGATACAGCTCCTATTTCAGGAAGGCTTCTAGGCGAAGGCAGAGATTTGGCAGTTTTAACGCGCCTTTCAAGACAATGCACGTACACCAAAAACATTATTCTTCACAGAGCGCCCCAGAGGCCACGGCGGTCGCGTGGACGCCATGGTTATTCCATTCCCTCAAATTCAACACAGATCTTCTTTATTAATTTTAATTTGTCATCAATAACCTGACAGGCACTCTTTCGGCAAGAAATACCGCATTAACTGTTTCACTCACTGTGGCAGCTATTAAAACGGGGATGGTGATTAGCAGGAATGAGGTCAAACTGAATAATGTGCGTATAAGTCGCTACCAGCAAAATGTATAACACTGGAGGATTTATTATGTTCACTTGCTGAAATGTAATTTAAAAACAGGATATCACCACCTGCTAGGCTGGCTTGTAGTGTTACTCAGATCATTTAAACATTTCCTGCTAATATGTTTATTTGCTTCTGGCATATATTACCATTTACTGTATTTCTAATAACTACAGTGAAAATAAACTTAATTGTTGCTATCTACTTCATGTAAACATAGCAGGTAAATAAATCATCCCATGATTAGCTCAGACAATGCAAATTAGGGTGATTTAATCATCAATATTGGCAACAGAAAAATTAGTATTTATAACCTCCTTGCAAAGAGCTAAATCTGCTTCTCTTATTGAAGAGTCCGTGCTAACTAAGGGTGTCACAGGGATGCTGAAAGACTCCACTCGGCTAGAAACAACGTGACATACCATCAAGTGCGCTGAGAACACTGCTAACTGTGTACAGATGCTAGGCGTTCGCACGTAAACTCTACGTGTGCTCTTTTTGTAAAACCGGAAGCCCGGGCACCTTGGCGGGAGTCATTGCTGATCTGGAAATCGAGATCCACAGCCTCTGGCCGCACTTTTGAAGGAATTCAGATCAATGCAGAGTTCCCTATAATGGTTCAAGACTTCCTTTTTATTGGGAGGTCATTTAAATCCTGGGCTAAAAGTAGAGAATATATATTTTAAACCTGCAGCATATTTTAAATACGAAGGTTACTTTTAGGACTGAGTGCCCAGCAGACGAAGCAGCTATCAGTAGTCTCTGTCTGAGTGCTACGGGTCAGTTAGTCCGGCCTGGCGTTTCATCCTTACACCAAATATCACGGAAGCCACTTCATTTAAGATCTTTGAGACTCGGGCTCCGCTGTGGATGGCAGCACAGGGCCAAACCAGCAGAGCCACGGAAAGCCATCCCGATACTGTGGGCGAAGTGGTTCTGTGGCCCCGCCTATGGCCGCGAGTCTTCCACCGTGACCCCTGGGGCGGCACTGGTTAAAGGCCATGCCTGGTGTGACACGTTTTCCCCACAACTTTCACACCTGCACGTTTGTACAAAAAATGAAATTTTAGCTTAGGCATTCTGGAGTGGTGCGGCGAAAGTCACGGCTTGGCACGAAATTTCAGAAAATCATTGTTTTATTTTGAGAAGTATCAAGAACTATTTTGAGGAATAATGTAAAAAATTCTTTTCCGGGCAGCCTGTGCCTCCTAGGAAACAAGATACACCCCATGCAGGAGAGCCGGCATTCATCGTCCGGGTTTGCAAACTGTTATTAATAAGCCCCGCTATATGTCTTTTTTTGAATCTGAAAAAAAAATGCCAATAAATACTGCCCTCTCTCAACAATGGCTGTCCTAGATGCCGGTGCTCTGTATGAATGCAAAGCGAATATGCAAAAAAAAAAAAAAAAAAAAAAAAGCCACAGCAAAGGATACATGCCTTTGCCTCTTTTGCTCCTCTGAGCTGCCTCTGGCCTAAATCAAGCAATCCTCCAGGAGGCAATTCCAGGGGCAGCGTCTCCGGTACCAGAGCTGTCACGTTAGACAATCAGAGAACTTTTAGAAGAAAAGCAATGAATGCTAAATACCGCAGTCCTGCGTGCAGGGCCCGGGCACCCACCTCACCCACGGCAAAGGAGCGGCCTGGGTCCCGCGCGGGAAGGCACTTTGTTCCTGCCTGCCCCGCCCGCCGCGCGGGAGGGCTGCGCGCACCCCCTTCATCTCCGCGGCAAGTACGGGGCTTTACATATCAGGTCCATTTGAATCGATGATGGGAGCGCTGTTTGGCTGTTTGTAATTCGACATCAAGCAGCCCCAGTGTCTGGCGTTTATTTCTGCTGTTGTTTTGGCAGGTAATCCAAGGGCCCCTCTCATCCGACATGTCAAGTCTACAATCACACAAAGAGGACTGGTGAATTCACTTTTACAGTCAGGCGAGCTGAATGCTATTACCCGTGTATTTGTCACCGACCTGCGATCCCAGCCTCTCATCTGCCACCAGGATGGATGCTACAAAGTGAAGCGTCGGGGACATGCGTTTCCCAGTAACTACCTGCTGCCAGCTATTATTTTAAGGATCCTGTGATTTTCTTTTATTTTGAGTAGAAAAAACAAGGCAGCTGCGGTAATAAAAAGGCGTATCAACTAGTCACTTCCTGGCAGATTTGTCACTGGTGTGGATACAGTGCAGCCTTTTTTGTTGTTGTTGCTAGAAAATGTATACACTCGAATGTAATATTGTAAATCTGGAGTATGTGCTTCCAATAAAACCCTTTTTAGTACCTTGCATACCGGTAAACAAAATACAAATATATGCATCTTATAAAGAACTGCCGATACATACATATACACGCAAGATGCCACCTACAAATCATGGGTTGACAGGAGATATTTTACGTTATATGATTTTGGGGTGAAAGTTATTATTTTTTTATTCTTAAATCACATTAACATAGCTACACAGCCATATATTATCGCGGCTCTCCGGTAATGTTCCTAAATATTTCCTAATGATGGATTGTATTTTAGGGCCTCCCAGGACCCAAGTTTAACTATATAATTCCAAGTTGTGAATTAAATTGCAAAAAAACCCAGTGCTTCTGGTAATTTCTTTATTTCTGCACAAGGCATGGTCACCGCGATCTTCTCCCCGGTTCAGTACCTAAGAAATCCTCAAACATCATCAGTCACCAATAAAACCTTAGCTGTTCAGCGTGTGTTTTGAAATTAATTAGGACGGAGCTTTTCCGAGGTGACCGGTCCTTTGGTGACACCTGGAAAATCGCCACTAGGTGTTTGTCAAACTAGGTGTTTGTCAAACCACGTAATTACAGTCAGCATTCACGCTTTTACCGCTTGTATTTTGGAAGCTAGACACGGCTTCAGCCTCGGGCTCGGAGGCACAACCGAGTCAAGAGGCTGCGGCCCCCCGCTCGCCAGCCCCCGGCCCCCAGGTGTGTCCGCGGGACTCGCGTCCTGAACAAAGAAGGCGACGCCTCGGCGCGCTCCCGTCCGGGGCAGGAGTTGGACAATTCCGAACAATAAAGCCCGGCCCGAACAAAGCGTGATTAATGACTCGCGGGCCTGCCGTGCCATGCCGACCAGATCGGCTCAGAGTGGGTCTTTGAAGGAGAAATGAAAAGAGTTTCGGGCTTTAAATATTTACTATTTCATTCATCAGTGGAGCATGTAAACGCAGAAACAAATATCCAAACATCATTTTCCCCAGACTCCATCGTACTCACATGTAAGGCTTGTTTAGGGCCATCACCGTAGGGAAGGTGCGGGAGGACCCGGGTTACAAAGGCGGCCGCCACTGCTCAGAGGGGGCCACCGGCTCTCCCCCTGAATTTTGTTTGTCACAAGGGTCTCTGGAAGGTTCCACGGTCCGTGGAACCCACCCAGTGTTCAGGACCAGAGTTTGAGTCGGATGGGACGTTTTCTACACAGTGGAGTAGGCAAAAAGTTGTCTCTGTGTGAAAAGAAACACTTTTGTTATCATCGGGAAAGGAAACCAGTGGGAAATGTCCCTACAAATTAAACATCCGGCACTTCAAAATAGGTTTTAAAACATGTCTGTCGTTACAACGGTGGTGAGGTGTGACTTCACAACGGTCCATGGGTCACGTTCCTCTTTGTTGTGTGCGTGGAGAGGGGGCCGACATGGTGTCCACGCTGGGGGGACCAAGGGTGACAAAATAGCTCCTACCCGGCACCTCCCACCCAGGGATGCTCACGGAGCCTCTGCTGTTTCCATATGAAACCTGGGGCTTGCACCGCACGCGGCCCTGCGTCATCTGCCTGCACACCCCGGGGCCCCTTGCGAGACACACGCCCCCAGTAGGCTGGGCTAGGCCACCCTGGCCTTTTTCTGTGCAGGGCACTTGTCCCCTCGTCCTTGAATAGCTGCAGATTTGGTTCCCTGGTCAGGAGTGCAGCTCCCCTCTCTGGGCCTAGTTTCATCACTTAACTCAAAGGCCACTTCCTCTAGGAAGCCCTCCATGCAGATCCTCCAGGTCAGGTGCCCTCTCGCACCCCTCGCTGCACCCCGCAATCTCTTCCCGGGCTTACACAGTCTGACTTCCGGAGCCACCCCCTCACAAGGAAGCAGTTTCCCTGGTCAGCCCTAGTACACAGCCCGGCATGAGGCAAGCGCCATGATAATTTTTTGAATGATGAATGAACGAATATGATTTGCTTGGTCTTTATAAACAGGCAAACAGAGAATTCAGCCTGCAAGGTGTACCAGCATTTCATTTTCAATCTGAATCCTTTAAATCATTTTGTCTAACAGTCTAAATTCTCACAGTACTCAAAGCTATGTGACCTCAGCTTTGAGATCCAGAAAAAGCAGTTAACTAAAAATGCAAAAACAGCATCCACATACAGCCACGTACGCCTATGCATGCACGCACGTGCACACACTTCTTGACACAATTTAGTAAAGAAACCAGCAAGCAGAGGGCTTTGTGACCATTCGGCGAAGATATTTCTACTTTGCACTTGTAAATTCAAGACTCTGCTTTGGCTATGACTTAAATTCTGTTGGATTGAATTTCAGGTATTTCATGAAGGGGAGAGTGCTTCCTCTATTGCTGAGCATTCCACAGAGGAGCCCGTGAGAGCGTGTGTGTGTGTGTGTGTGTGTGTGTGTGTGTGTGTGTGTTAGGGAGAGAGAGAGAAGGGGGAGATTGTTGTAGCTGTTGTGATTTCATATATATGCTTCAACAGACCTGCTGATTTCTCCCAGCATTGCTTTTCTGGGAGAAAGGCCAATTTTTTTCATTTTTAAAATATCATAACATTTGTGTTAGCGAAAACTACTATAAATGCCATCAGCTACAGAATTCCAGTTTAATTTCTATTTTGACTTTATCAAAATTTGAGAAAAATATCTTTGGGGAATACAATTATCTGTGCTTAGCCTCAGCCCACAAATTAACCCAAACCAACCGTTCCTGCAGCAGGGAAGTCCCTCCTAAGTGTGGATGACGCCGCCAAGGCGCAAGCTGGAGCCGGACCCCACAGTGTAATCTAAACAACATAATTCCGATCCCATGGACTGCACCATGTGGTCCAGCATATTGAATTTGTAAAAATCATACTAGCAGGGTACACAATATTTATAAAATACAAATACTGATTTCTCACATTGATTCTTACCTGAACATGGGTCAACTGCTTGTCTGATTCCTTCTGATAGCTTAATTAAACAAATAAGAGCATTTTTGAAAAATGGAAGACCCTGACGTAAGAAATCACAGCATTTTAATATTTTAATATCTGAGACTGTCTAATGCTTCAGTAGCGGCTAAACCTAGTTAAATTCCCATTGATGGTGCTGATTATTCCAGGATCTGATTTTCTCCTCTGGCTTCATTTAAAATTATAATGTTTCTCAACAGCTATCCACTATTGTTATTAGAATCTTACTTCTTGGATATTAATAACTCTCTAGGGTTTCCAAAACTGTACTGGAGTGTTTTCACAAGTCATTCCAAAAATATACTTGGTAAACTAATGAAACCTGGGATATAGCTTGGATTATTCACCTGGAATATCAATGCTCATTCATACTACTAAAATCACAGGCTGACTTGATAGTATATTTCCCATCAGGAGGGTAAATTGGCAGCCCCACCTTCCAAGCAAATATCCAGGGTGAGATATACATGTGACCAGCAGTCCCTGGCCCCTGGTTGTTAATTATCACTCTTGGCTGGCACCTTCCCAGCAGGAGAAGGAAACTGATACCCTCCAAGTGTATCAGCAAACACTGATCAAGTGATGAAAGTGGTGCAAATTATTGGTAAATTGTCTCAGTTTCTCATGAAATCCTCACAATCAGTATCAATGGGTATTATCCTTTCTCGTTTTAGAGATAAAGAAATTGAGAATCAAAGAGCTTAAGTAACTTGCCCCAGGATATGAGCTAGGAGGTGAGTTGGGTTCAAACCCAGTTCTGTTCACCCTGGTAAAATGAAAGAGAGGCAACAAAAATCTAACTCTAAATTGTCATTAAAATATATCACCCAAGGAGGGCCTGGGTGGTACAGTTGGTGAAGCGTTAGACTCCTGGTTTTGGCTCAGGTAGTGATCTCAGGGTCCTGAGATCGAGCCCTACATCGGGCTCTGTGCTCAGCAGGGAGTCTGCTTGAGATTCTCTCTCTTCCTCTCCGTCTGCCCCGCCCCCATCCTTCTCTCTCTCTCAAATCAATCAATCAATCAATCTTTAAATATGTGTGTGTGTGTGTGTGTGTGTGTGTGTGTGTGTATCCCCCAAGCCCCATCCATTCCACCTTGATGCATAAGTAAGTAGAAGACAGGCTGCCCCGTTATTCAGGGATCAGTGACACGTTTGGGTAGGAATTCCTCTTGCTGGACAGAGAGAACATGGCATGTCCTGAATCAGTCATACCTTTTCGTCCCCTTCTTCATGTCACTGCCATCTTTGGATGTGACAAGTTCCCTTCCTTCTTATTTCTCCTCCTTCCCCTGAGCTTAATCTGGTTGAGTCCCTTCTCCCACCTGGTTAGATTTCTCAAATTCAATCAAAACCCTTTGCAAGTCCCTGTTTTATTTGTGTTTTCTTGGGGCTCTGCCCTGTGACTGAGCACTTTGCTTCCTTCCCACCTGCGGGGTTCCTGGACTTCTTCATGCCTTGTGTCATCCTGGGAGCCATTTGCCTTCTGGTCCTTTTCGGATCCTTTGGCAGAAAAGGTATGGCTCTAAAAGCCACACGTGCAATGCTGAAGAGGCAGTCTTTGTAAAAATGTTTCAATGTTTTAGAACTCCCAGGGCTGAAAGAACCTTCCCCACCCAAACACACACCACTGTTGCGTGGTGCAGGATGGTCCAGAGACGCGCTCAGGGTCCCTCGGACGGTTGGTGGCGCGGCCAGGGCCAGTGCAGGACGCTGGGGCTCTTCCTCATGCATCCCTCCCCCGCACAGCTGCTAAGAACAATTTCCCGATGCAGGCATCACCCGGCATCTGCAGGGGGAGCAGCACTTCTCCGACAGTGGGATCACATACACGGTACCATCTCACAGTACAAAAGGAAGCCACAAATACTCCTGGAATTCAATGAGTTATATTCCAAAAATATCTAACGGTGGGAACTTGGAACAAGAGGTATAATTTGCCCGGGTCCAGTGCTTACTGCAGCCCCCTAAATAAACACTTGGGCACTAAAACCGTCACCTGTCTTGCCACAGAAATCAGCAACAGCCCCAGTAAAGCACATCAGCATCGGACACTGATGGAGTGATATTTGCGGTGCAAGCTATTGGCAAATTGTCTCAGTTTCTCATGAAATCCTCACAGTCAGTATCAATGGATATTATCCCTTCTCATTTTGCAGATAAATAAGTTGTGAATCAAAGAACTTAAGTAACTTGCCCCAGGATGTGAGCCAGGCGGTGGATGAGTTAGACTCCAACCCAGTTCTGCGCCCCCACCCCGGAGCCCTTCGCTGCCCCATCTCCCTGACTTGGCATAAACGTCCCCTTGGTGGGAAGCCCCATTTCCATGATGACGTCATCCTCTCGTTCAGCCAGCAGACGCGGAGGGAGGGCCTCCTCGGTACCAGTCTGTGCCCGCCGTGAGAACGCAGGGCCAGGAAATCCTGGTCCTCCCTTTATTTGCTTTGGAGAACTGTGGACTGGACAATTCACCTCTTCTGCAATTGCTACTTCTTATCATTCTTTACACACCAGCCTAAGGAATAAGAAAACCTTCCTGCTGAATGACTGGAGAATACAGAGGTTGGAAAGAGTCTTTGAAAAAGAAAAGCGTTGATCATTTACCACAGAGAAAGTCTGTTAGTGGATTAAAGCATATTCCCCGGGCCTTTAAAGATATCTATTAGTAACTTACAGAAATTAGGAGAGCTAAATGCCTGTTGTTTCCAGAATTCAGAGCTCAGCCTGTGGCCTCGCACAGATGACGCTGAAAACCAGCCTCTCTGGGAATTCACATCAAAGTCCGGTTCATAATTTATGGAATGACATATACTGGGACACTGATTACCTACCTATCAGCTCTGTAATAAAGGCGGCCTAACCCCTAGTTTATCATTCATTTATCTGAAGTCATTTTGAATAATATCACAAGATTGTAATGTAATCATTATGCTATACGGCAGTCCTGGGCCTGCACACGGGGCCGGGAGGTCAGAGCCCCGGCAGGGTTCACACCGCTTAATTTACTCACTTCTTACACGTTTATAGAATTGGAGTCAACAGTGTGGTATCGAAGTTGGACCCGCGAGCAGGTGCTTACACAAATGGATACTAAGATGTTCAACAGGAAGCGCAGGAAGACTTAATAACTGTAATAATAATCTTTTCCGAGAGTCAGGCTTGCACTTGAGTCTGAAACAAGTCATTCAGTGCTCAGTGACTAGCACGGATTTCCTTTGACTCTGCCCGACCTGAAGGGTTTATCGACAACCACTTTGCTGCTATGAAACGCTCTATTAGGAAAACTGTGTCTTCGGGCCACAGGGAGGATGACGGCAGGAGGGTCGATTCCTCCGGAGAAGGGTGTGCTGGGAAGACTGCAGGCACAGCCGCGGCAGGGGAAGAGGGACTCCAGGGAAGTCAGTGGCTCACGGCAATGCTGGAAAACTCCACTCCGGAGGGGCCGAGGGGCTAGGGGAAGAGGAGGGGTAGGGGCAGGAGGAAGGAGCTCTTCTGGAGCCCTGGTGAGGAGGGCCAAGGGGATGGAGCCAAAGGAATGGGGTTCCTGCTGAAGGGTGACATGGTCATTTATCGGTGTCGTCTGCCCATTAGGCCACGCCCATTTCCAAAGGCGACGGCTAAACCGTAGGCTCCCGCGTTAGGTCAGTTTGCACATTCCCCCAGTGTCATGGCCCATCCGCCACCCTCTGTCGGAACTGTCCTGGGTGCATGTGGGCCCCAGGGATGCGGCTGCTCCCGGGGCCTGTCAGCACCCAGAATGTGAAAGAGAGGAGGAGAAATCGTGACGGAAAATTGAGAAAACAGGTTTTTTTTAAATGACTCCGTAGGAGACTGCCAGCAGACATCTCAGCCTCCTCGTACTCAGACTATGTCCACAGAGCCAAGAGGACCGACTCGGGGCCTTCCTGCCGCAGGTCCCAGCACAAAGCCTGAACGCCGCAGTAAGGGGAAAAGGCCCGTTTGATAACAAACACAGTGGAACCACATAAGAGTAACAACAATTCTGCTGCAGCACATTTCCAAAGAATACCTCCGTTTAAGTAAAACGCAATACGGAAAAAGGTAATGAATGTTCTAGCAAAGTTAGAGTGAAGACATCAAATCATCTTCCAGAATGTTTCCATCAAGCATCCCTAACTTCTATTCAGACTTTAGTTTGGCCAACCCCACAGGGGACCCCTTGGTGGCATATACAAAGGATGAGTGTCCAACAGTGACCAGTCCAGGGGATCTCCTCAGTCCGTCCCACCCCCAGAGGCCTGTTTAGTCAAGTCCAGAGAGAAGGGGTGTCTGCAAAGGGCTGGAAGAGCTGCTGCAGGAGGAACAGCAGGGAATAACTCAGCAAAGGGCACAGGGCACAGAAGAGGCTGCCAGGTCCAGGAGGAGAGGCAGGGTGCACGGTGGGCAATAGCAGGAACGAAAGTGCCAGACACACCAGGTCGTGTCCTAGGGCTGACCTTGGACAAGGTACTTGACCCCGAAGAGCCTGTTTCAGATGTGTAAGAAGGGATAATATTGGCATATAGTGGGTGAGATTCCTATGAGAGATGATGCATGTGCCGTTCTCACCAAAGAGCTTGGCCCTGTTAAGACCCCAAAAATGCTTTCTTACCGAGAGCTGCCACTGGAAATGCAGCTACTTTGAACTCTAGAAAGCAGTGCGCCTTCTGGTCAAATTTCCTCCACAGTAGGGTTCTTAGCCTGGGGTTTTTCCTGATTTTCAGAACCCCTGAAACTATATTCACAGTGTGTGTGTGTGTGTGTGTGTACACACACTCGTATGCTTATGTGTATATACCACACACACACACACACCATCACATACCTACTGACAAATGTGCGGTGTCTATAAATACATAAAATACGCATTTTCCTGGGGGAGGGTAATCCCAAAATTGTGTCCGACTTGCAACAGGGTGTGCTGAACAAAACAGGAGAAGAGCAAGCCCAAGAGTTACTTCATAATAGCGCCGGATGCGGGGACGTTGTTTTCCCCAAACACGAGTCCATCATCGTGTTGCATCCCACCCACCACTCAACCTAAGCCTGATAATTTCCTAGAAAGTCAGCCTTGTCGGCTGAAAAATGTTTACAGATAGCCATGGGGAGAGAGGAGAGCAGGGAGCTGCTTGCTATTTGCAGAGGCCTAAGGACGCAGGTTTTCCAGACAAGCTAGAATTTTACGGAAGTCATCCCGAAGCAAAGGCAGCTTTAGGATGGGCTTTTCCCCAAGGTACATAGATTCCAAGACTCAGCACCAAAGAGATCCATCAAAGACACTTTGCCAGAAGGTGACAAGACAGCAGAAGAGTGGTTTCACCATTCGCTAGAACCAGGAAGGTGCGGAGATGCTGACCAGAGACACCTGCGAAGTCCAGGTGGGGGGGACGTGCAGGTGATGAACTCCAGCCCCAGGGGAAACAATCACTTTCCAAATGACTATGTTCACAAGGGGAGTGGTCGATGGTAAACACACACGGAATTCTTAACAGAAACGATCACTCCAGTTTGAAGGAATCAGAGTCACAGTAAACATGATCAGATCTTTTCTTCTCTATCGTCCCAGAGAAACACTGAAGCATGCAAACAAAAACGGCACCCACAAGCACTGACCTTCCACCTCTTCCACCTCTCCTACGGTGCTGGAATCTTCCAGCTCTTCTGTCCGCTGCTCACTCTTCAATGAAGGCTCTGCGCTGACAAATGCAGCCAGTATGTTCTGCCCAAAGAGCTAAGCTCTCTGTATTATTTTCATCTTTAAGAGCATAAAAACATAAAATATGATGATTTATCTTTGCTTCTGTTTTCATGATAATGAAATGAATCAATGACCAAAGGGAGGGAAGGCTGGTCCTTAATTTCACTGGGAGGATTAAGAGATTAAGACTAGATAAGAGGAGCGCTGGGTGGCTCAGTCGGTTAAGCGTCCAACTCTTGATTTGGGTTTGGGTCATGATCTCAGGGTCATGGGGTTGAGCCCCGTGTTGGGTTCCATGCTCAGTGGGGGGTCTGCTTGAGAGTCTCCTCTCCCTCTGCCCCTCCCTCCCCTCCTAAAAAAAAACAATAATCATAATGGAAGACTTGTCTGATCAGATGTCAAAATATACTCTGAAGCTATGAGCATTGAAACATAGTGATACTGTCCCAGGAGGGACAATGAACACAGTTCAGAAATATGACATGTGTCATATGTTAACTTCCATCATGTTATAAAGTGGCATTTCGTATCAGTGGGAAAGGTACATCCTTTCATAAACGCTATGGGGAAACCTGGCTCTTTACTTAAACAAAAAACATGTAGATACATTCTTCATATAATTCATCAAATTTAAGTCCTAGTTTTAAAGACTGAACTATTTAAAAATATTAAAATAACCAGACAGAAATTGTTACATTATGGGGTCAAGAAAAGCTTTTCTAAACGTGGAAAACAAGAAGACAAAGTTTGGCAGACTTAATAGACAAAGAGATTAGGAGCCAGCTTATGTAAAGAAGACCAACAAATCAATAAGCAAAAGACAAACAATTCAATAAACAAATGTGCAAAACACTTAAAGGGGCTCTTCACAAATGAGAAAAATCAAAACCCCAATTAAACATTGGAAAAATGGCTCATTTGCATTAATACTGCAGGAAATAAAGATTAAAACCAAAATGAGAAATGACACCCTCCAGATTGGCAAAAATATGGAAGTCTGACAATATCAAATATTGGCAGAGATTTGGAAAGCAGGATATCACATACCCCCTGGTGCAAGTACCATTGTTATAGCCACTTAGAAAAGCAAGGACACTGGTCCCTAAAAGAACAAAGAACACACCTATCCTACAGCTCACAGCCTTCCCATGCAAGTGTCTGCCTGGAGAAACTCTTCAAGACATGCACGAGAGTGTACCCATCATTATCTGCAATAGTTACAACTGGGAAACCCAAATGTTCATCAATACAGGAGCCTTAGAAATAAACTGTGTGTATTTATGTGTCAACATGAATACATCTCAAAACAATGCTGAGTTTAAATAATAAGTCGCCAGATAAAACCATGATAGTATTTATGAATTTTTAATGCACACAAAACAGCACCAGGTAGTTTTTATAGTATCTACGTCTCCAAGTAAAATAGTTTTTTACGACCTCCTAAGATTGCACAAAATTCACTGTAGTAACTTGTACATGTGAAGGGAGGCAGGCAGGCCTGGATACAGCAGCAACGACATCAACATCATGTTTATATTTCACATAAAATTTTAAAACTTGAGGCAGATATATTAAAATGCATATTTTATGCATCTCAGTCAGGACCCAATTGGTTTAGAAGAAGAGGGTGTTCTTGGCTCACATGCCTAAGACCAGAGCCAGGCAGGCTCCTGCATAAGCTTCATCCAGTGGTCGGCTCCTTCTTTCTATCATTCTCCCAGCCCTGCCTCCTGTGTTAGTCGGCGTCGTCCCTTGTCTGGCTTGTCTCCTGGCAGCAAAATGGCTGCAAAGGATCCAGACCTCTCATCTTTATAGGACACCTTAGGGACCCCAGTGGAAGCGGGGCTTCTAAGAAGGGGAAGGAAGATATCCACCAGGAGGTCACCAAAAGATGAAAGGTACCTGGAGCTTCAATTTGTTTATACTCCAATTTCAAATAAATTCTTATGACTTTACAGATTGTAAGAGGTATCAAAGGGACAATAGGTTGACACTGTTTTCCAAAGGCTGTGACGCCAAGGTATTGGTTTACCAAAGAATGGGTTGAAGGCCATCAGAGGGAGGTCCCCGGTCACGGAGAGGAGTCAGAGTCAGGTCCGGGTGAAAGCTGGCGTCGAGCTCCGGTCCTACAGCTCCCAGAAACCTCTTTCCTCCCCTTTAGAGTGAAAGGGCAAGTGTAAGTCTCCAGAAGTCTCATTTTGTCCTTTTAAATACAGGTTAAAAGACCTTGTGAATTGCTCTATTCTCAGAAACAGCACCTTACACACAAGGTAATTTAGCTCCCAGTGTTGACTCATCAAGAAGAAAAAACTGCAACCATTAACATCTAATTTAAATTACTTTATAATGAATGAAAACTTTCCAATTTGTAAAGTGAGTGCGCAAAGTGAGAACTGAATAGAATGTTGTCAATATCTAAAGCTCATTTTAATTAGAGCACATCTTTTTAAAAAATTTTTTTCTCAGCCTTTAAAAAAAAAATGAGCAGTTTGAAAACTCTTCCCTGGGACTTGCCCCTTTGGCAATTTCGTGTCATTCTCTGGGTTCCAGGCTCCTCTTGCTAACCTGGCCATGAATAAAATATTAATTAGTTGTTTAATTAAAAAGGCCACAAATAAATAAGCCAGCAAGACAAAGGTAAAGGTGCTACGCAGAACTCACAGCACGACTGAGCAAGGAGAAGGCATAGAACATGAAAGAATGAAGACTTGGGAAAGGACGGATATGAAAAGCTCTCCGTCCCTGAGCGTGGGGACAGGCAGGTGACACGTTCTTGCACGGCGGCACGCCTTGGATGAAGCACCCTGACGTGGAGATTTCCTTCTGGCACACTTGGCAGATACTGGCTGCCCTATTTCCTTTGCTGGATACGGAGAAATTAATTTGCCATCTGACTGAAGCTTATACCTTTAAAGAGAAATCGTTATTTTAAATCACCATTTTTTTAGCCTTTATAAGAAAAGCTCTAGAAAAATTTGAATGTTTCTTAACGAGGCAGGGCTCATCTATTCTGGGACTATCTAGTATATAGCTTCGAGAATGCCTTTGAGTTTCGTCTCCATCCCCCGTGTCAGCCTGCCAGCCGTCACTTCTGTTGTCATGGTGCCACCTTCTAAAAGTCCTCTCGGATTCCTTCCAGCCTGATGCTTCCAGCAGACCAGGAGCTGGGAAAGCGAGATCATTATGAATTGAATGTGAAAGCAGGGTCAACGACATGAGCTCGGCTTCCCCGCTGGCCTCTGGCACCGTTATTCCAGGACTTCAGAAGTGGCCCTCCTTCCTTCTAAGAGGCAGGGCCTGCAGTGCAGCCCCAAACCCAGCCCTCTCCCTTACTGGCTGGGCGACCTTGAACACAGCTCACTTCATCTCTCAGGGCCTTGGTGGTCCATCTGTAAAATGGGGGGAATAATGGCACTGACCCCATAGTGAGTATCACAGCACGTGGAGTGTTCATGTGGGCTGCTGTTACTGGGACATTGGGGGCTCAGTTTGGGGATGGAGAGTAGAATGGGGACGGGACGGCGGGGGGAAAGTGGCAGGTGCAGAGATAAGAAACAAGTGTAAGCTACTTAAAAACTGTGCTCTTAAGTAACAGAACTTCTCAAAATAAGATTTTTGACATTTTACTCAACTGAAATCTGCAAGCCACTCTAAAGTGCATTGTAGGGCCACCGGGGTGGCTCAGTCCAGGAAGCATCTGACTCTTGCTTTTGGCTCAGGAAGTGATCTCAGGATCATGAGATCGAGCCCCGCATCAGGCTCCACACTCAGCATGGAGTCTGCTTGAGATTCTCTCTCTCCCTCTGCCCCTCCCCCTGCTCTGCGCTATACATACATAATACATACATACATACATAAATCTTTTAACAAGTAAATAAAGTGCATTACAGACACAACTATAAACCCTATTCCTCTCCCTGGTCTCAGTTTCCTGCCCCGGCTGTTTGGAGTGTCTCCTCCCCTCCTCCGACACTATCTACTGAATATCTACCAAGTGCTGGATTCTGTACCAGGCACCAGAGCTCAGAGCCAGCCCCTGCCTCATGGAGCATAAGGTCTAGGAAGGCAGACAGATGGGGCCAAGCAATTACACGTGCGGCGAGCACAGCAAAAGGGTGGTGCCTGTGCATTGGACAGAGTATGTCTGGAACCTCACCTCATCCATTCATCCTGAGATATGAGTTGACCTTGGTTAGGCTGTGGTGGCCGGCCGTATTGCCGGGTGGGAGGGGTGGGTGAGGTGCAGGTGGAGACCTGGGGTGCAGGAGCCCTGAAGGAGGAGTGAGCATGGCCAGAGCTGTTGCAGGAGTTGCAAGAGTAAGGTATGATGACAATGGTGGAGGGCGGGTGTCAGCCAGGGTCTTGCGGGGTGCCATGGGGGTTTAGCCCTTCATTCTGATTATCTTTGGAAACTATGAAAAATGAAAATACATATACTTGATATTTCACCCAGTTTTATTCATTTACCTAAGACTTTGGGAAAACCAGAGATGTTTGCTTTACCAAGTTCAAGGCAAGGAAGTTTTCAAGGAAATAATACAGAATCAAAAACCACTGAGTAATATATTTCCTTGGACATCTATAAATCTGATGGGTATCATTTTCCTAAGTTCATTTTTCTACCTTCAAGGATAACAATTCAGAAGCCCAGCCAGACTGCATTCATGGTTCAGAGAACTCTTTAAGCCCATTTATATGGGGGGAGATCTTGAAATCTTTCCAAAAATGTGAGTGTATAAATTACAGCTGCAGAAGACGTGCCTCTCCTTGTAATATGTTCTTGTGTGAGAGACCCTGTCTGCTTCCCTTGACTCTGGATGCCTCTCTCAGGGCTGGGGAGGAGCACTCCTTCTTGAGCAACCTTCTTCCCTGCTCCTGTTTCTTTCAGACATCCTGTCATTTGATTTTAATTGCACCCATGCACTTGTCCGCTTACTCAAAACAGCAGAATAAGAAAAGAATTGTCTTGTGTCATGTCCTGCCATCTATGTTCTCTGGGAAAAAATACTGCCATGTCTGCTTACAGATTAGGTCCCGGCTAGGATATCCACACAGCCCGGGGTCTCTCAAAAACCTCTCAATCTCTAAAAGCACTAATTTCACTTTTTTTTTTCCTGGATGAGTGTTTTTCTTTTGCAAAGTAAGAAAGGATAAGGCCAAGAAGCTTTGCACTACTCCTCGTGGAGGGAAAAAAAATGGGAAATTGATCCCAGGGTTTATGCAGCCCCCCTTCAGCACCTGCCTCCTACCTCCCACCAGAGTCCCCATGAAGCTGTGGAGTGGGCTACGCTAGCCTCCCAGCTTATGCCAATTCTCCTCAACTTAAGGTAAAACAAAATAAATTGATTTAAAGATGTCCTACTTTCCAAGATCTACAGACTGTCTGCAGAACATTAAGGGAATTTGGCCATCGGCCAAAAGTTTTTCCAAACCACCTCTTAAATATTTTCTGGCCAGAACAATGTATAAAGCCCACACTGTCATCTCAGAGGAGGAAAGACGGATGCTCTCCTGTTGCTCAGAGCCTCTGTTTGGCCCCAAAGCCCCCAGGTACTGTTAAGTTTTATTGTGATCCAATACCCATCTGCCAGACTGGAGCCTTGGGGTGCTTTCAATGCCAAATTTATACAGGCTGATATTTGCATGCAAATATGTAGCTAGAAATGAATACTATAATTAGCATCCATAGAATTTGCAGGTCTCTGTTCTTTAAGCCTCCTGCACAATTTGGGGAGACACACAAATTATGGATTGAAGTGTAGATTTTTCTCATTTGATCAAACACCCTTATAGCCTTGCTTTGAGGACAATTACAGCTAGATTTGATCCTACATGTGAAGACATAGGCATTCAGAGATTTCATGTTTATTTAGGGAAATTTCATTCAGTCTGAGAGTCTGGAAGGTCAGACTTATAAATAAGTAGTAACAAAAAGGAGGGATAGTCTGCTCCGAAAAGCTCTTGAGACAACAAATGAATATAATCAAAGGAAACCCATCGTTTTCTATCACCTGTGTCAGGTCTTAAATCTGGGTCGCAGTCCAGTAATTAGGTGAAACAATTAAAACCTGGATGTTTTTGTAAAGGAATCCAGCAAGAATTAATTCAAACTTAATTGAAGTGAGGCAGCCGTTCTCTTGGATGAGTTGACTAGAGACGAACGGGGGCTTTGCTCCGCTTGAGAAATGGGAGGGGGCTCAGGCAACTCCGGAGAGAACCCCTCACCCCACGCCAGCTTTCATGGGGAGGCAGTCCTTTCTGGCATGGAATGAATGAATGAATGAACGAATGAATGAGTCAGTGAGTGAATGAATGAGTGAGTGAATGAATATGAATATGGCAAAATTTAGCCTGACTCCCTACTTGTTTCCGGATTGGGATTTTAGGTAGATTCGTTGACTGTGCCCATATGTATCAGATCTATGGCCCAAAGCACATTTTAATACATATAAGACAGGTCTCTATAATGTCGGCGGAAGCTAAGGGGCACCACGGTGCAATTGTCGGGGGCAGGCTGTTTCACGCAGGGACTGCGACTCCACCCTGCTTGTCATCTTCACCCCGAGCCACAGGGCCTGGCACAGAGCAAGAGGCCCAAGCCAACTTCTCGAAAAAACCATTCGCAGTCTGCCTTTTGTAAGCTCCCCCTCAGACATAACCTTGTGTCCTTACTAAACTCTCTGGGATTTGTTGGCTCTTCTTTCTCAATTGGCTGGTAAGCAAATCAATTAGAGGAAGCTCTATGCTGTGGGAAAACAGAAGGAAAGCTTATGAAAATCAAGTTGAAATAAGAATAAAAAGTAATAATATCTTCGTTCAAGGCTATGTTCAAAACCTGCCTGGGACCTTTCCTCTAGACTCGCTCTCTCACTTGTCACCCGAGCTCCACAGCATCTCTGCTAAACATGGGGTGTACACGCCTGACCCTCGGGGCCACGTTTGGGAGAGTGGTCGTTGAGTCGGAACGAAGACGCTCCCAAGGAAATGGCCCACGATGGGTATAGACACTGCCTGGACTCCCTTGAAAAACTTTCAAAGCCTCATTAAAGCACCAGTTACGGAATGAATTTTTGCGTCCCCCACGCAGTTCCTATGATGAAGCCTAACACCCAGCGTGACGGTGTTAGTTAGGAGCTGGGGCTTTGGGAATGATGTGTCATGAGGGTGCAGCCCTCGTGAATGGTCGAATGGCCCCATAGGAAGAGACAGGAGAGAGTGCTTCCTCTCCTTGCTGTCCACTGTGAGAGGACACAGCCAGAAGACGGCCATCTGCAAGCCAGGAGGAGGGTCCTCACCGGACACTGGATCTGGCGGCCCCTGATTCCTGCACTTTCCCACCATCAGAACTATAAGAAATGAATGTTGCTGCGTAAGCCCCCCAGCCTGTGGGACTTGGCTCTAGCATCCCGGAGGACCGAGGGCAGAGCCCATCCCCAGAACCATGGACGGTGGAACGCACTGGGCAGCGGTCAAACCAGAGCCTCCTGGTAAAAGGCAAAGAGAGCGCTCTTCACGTGTTGCCTGGTTAATGTGTTTTCGACACTGACACCTGCTGAACACACCTTGAAAACCCAGTACCAATAGCCCCTTAGACACCAGGGTAGGGAGAAGACAGATTGTGCCAGGCAGAAAGAAATGCTCTTCAAAGTTAACCAGGCAACCCAGGGACAGTCTGGCCTCCCAAAGTCTGGCCAAGGCTCTTTCCTTACCAGGCCATCCACCTCGTCCAGCGTGTGGCTGGGTTTCATCTCTGTGCTGAAGACCATGAAGCCATGCATCTCCTAATCTTCACTACCATCCCCGTGAACTAGTTCAACATGAAGGATGATGGTCCCAAGCCCCGGGGGTGCTGTGATCCTGGCGTCTCAAGAGCAAGAAATAACTCTCCCTCCTGTGCTGGCCCTTGGTCACTAGAGGCAGGGCAGTCTCTCTTGGTGGGAAAGGACTGGTCGTGAACTGTCATGCGAGGCTGTCGTAGACTTGTCAACAGTCCTAAGTAGATGGGGGCAGGGGCATGGTCTGGAAGTGAGAGGGATTGGGGGCTGAAAAACAGGCTCAGCTCTGGGAGAATGTGCAGGACACTTAGCAGAGGTGGGCTGGCTCTGCCCGATCTCACACTGCTCCCTCGGCTCTTGACGCGCGCTTCTCCATTCCATCTGTTGAATGGAAGCCTTGGTTATTTCCATTCTCAAGTCACACAGAATGACACATCCCTGTCTGTCTATACATCATAGTCACCATGCCACCGCGGTGATGCGCATAAATCAGGCTCCACGCTGCACGCCCCCCGGTGCCCAAACTGCAGACGGGGCGCCTCCGGCCCCGCACGGCCCGCTGCACGTTCCCACGGATGTCCGTGGAATTTCCACCAAGGGCGCCGTGAGCTGATGAAGACCGGGGACGCTTCTTCCCCCTGACAGTGAGATTTACGAGTCCAGCCTAGGGACTGCTTCGCGCCTCCCAGTGCCCTCCCCTACTTAAGTGATAGAAACAAGTGGAACATGACTCTGGGGTGTCATGCTGTCAAAAAAATTCTTAATGAAATTAAAACCCTCACACTCTAACGAATGCTATTTCTGGCCGTGGAGCTGGATGCTGCAATGTGTGACTCTCTCCACACGTCTGTCGGCCTGGTGGCTCCACGTCAGAGGAGCTGCCGCATGTCAGCGAGTTGCCCCAGGGAATATGGGTGGAATATTTTATACCTGAAGTGGCCTTATTTTCAGGCAATGGCACACCATGAAACGCAACTCCAGTGTGTGCGCGAGAAGAAATGCCACTTGAAAAAAAAGGCAGGGAAATGGTGGGAAGGGAGCCAGCGGGAAAATGCCCTTGGAATAGAAAAGCATGTCCGATAATCTCCATTTCTAATTCTGAAATTTTGGAGGGGCCTCCCTGCGCACTGCAATCTCTCTCTTTCCCTTCAGCAGCCCTTCGTCGATCTGAGGTGGAGACCTGTTTCCAGGGCAGTCCGTACCATCGTTCCGAAAACCGTATTTTCAGATGGAGGTGCAGGTTACAAAGGCACCTGCATTCATTAGGGGCTTGTGGTTGTCGCTCAACGCCCCACCCCCATGTTAAAAAAAAAAGGCCCATTTAAAAGAAAAATTGGCAACATGATGCTTTCTTTAAATTCTTATACATTTATTTCTAAACTTCCCTTGATTTTTTTTTTTTGCGTGTGTTGGAGTTTGCTCGTTTATTTTAAATAAGAATTTTCTCTCCACCAAAGGCAGATGATGAAAAATAAATAAATACAGAGTAAATTCCACCTCAAAACCTGAGCCTTCTCTAGGCACAAGACTCACCAAATGCCTTACCCCGCCCGTAACACAAATGTCAAGTCTGGTTCATTTAAAATGAAAATTCTTACAGTGGAACTTACTTTATCTGTTCACTCTTCCTTCTCATGTCCCCAAATAGTATTAAAGTGCTTTACGCAAAGAGGCGCATGTCGCTTTTCGAACCATTCCTTTTATTTTCTGCTTAAGTGTTTTTGTTAAATGTCACAGAGGCGAGCGTGTTCACTGCTGGAGTTCATGAACACTCTGAAATGTCTTATTAATTCTTCATAATGCATTGACAGGCAATGCTTAAAAACAAAGCCCGGACGAGCGAGCTGTGGTGAGTCACCCCGGGGGCCGCACGCGGCCCAGCCCTGCCACGGCGTGGGGAAACTCGCTTCTAAACAGGAAAGGCATTTTTAACCCTGTTTTCTTATTTCGGCGTTCAACTATCTGACTCACATCCCTGGTGCTTGACACTTTGTTTTAATTGAACACATACTATTAAACCCAGACTAAAATTCTGAGTCTCTCAATTACCTGCAATTTTTGTCTTTAAAAGGAAAAAAAAAAAAATTAAGGCCAGGGAGTCACCACTGCCCGTATTTATTGGGAACCATCTGTTACGCCTCTAATTAAAACCTACTTGTAATGAGCTTGTTAGTGCACAAAATGTGGCAGGTAGAGAATATTACTCATGCAGCAGTTGTGTTGGTGGCTGAATGATGCCTTAAAATCCTATTAGTTTAACAAAGTAATGTATTAGTATTTTGACCCAGTATACAAGAGACTTCAGAATGACCTGGCACTCTGCTCTAATATTTTTTTTTCTCAAATATGTTGCTATTTCTACCTGATATATAGTCAGATGGCCTCTTATAATTGCAGTATCAAATCTTTGCCTCAATTTTCAACTGCAGGTGATTTCAAATGATTAAAGATGCACAACAGGGAATAAACAAAAATGCTTACATGCAATTATTTTTAATTAGTATTTGGCTATAAAGTGTATGCCTTCATAAAAAAGTCTGTTATTCACATAAACATCTGTTACCATACACACAAGGAAACACTGTAAGTCTGTCATCACATCACCAAAACAGAAACACGGAGGGAGGCTGGGCAGGAAAGCCAGCACTCTGAGTTTTTAAACAAAAGATATAAGTCTAACTGCCAAAACAGACGCCGAGCCACACCTTTAATTAACATCACTCACAATCAAAGGAAGAGCCATTACCAATGGAATTACACTTGAAAATGTTAAAATAGATGGAATTATTCTTTGAAAACAATAGAATCTCTGTGCACAAGACAATTTCAAATTCTTTTCCTAATTTTGCACCCGTGCACATAATCAAACGGCTTCCTGTTTGCACGCTCTCCACTGGCCGCTCATTTTCCAGCCTCTCTGCTCTCTTTATTTCTGTTCATTAACACATCCAAACTTTGCGAGATGCAGCAGCTGAAGTCCCAAATGCCAAATATTGGCCTTGTTTCACCAAAGCCTCCAGCAAGGGGGAAAATATCTGTATTTTAAGTGAGTGTGTCCCCACCAAGCCCGGGGAGAGAGAGATCAGGAAATAAATTAATACCGCCGTACGGGCCGTAATTGATAGGTGCAGACACGGCTGCTCTGTGGAATACGAGAGGCAAAGAAAGGGGACGTGTGAGAATACCTTGCCCGTGAATTACTGATCAGTGGGAATTACTGGGCTCCAGTGGGCTGAAGCACTTGGAAATGCACAGCTCCAAGACCACCCCCACGACCCGAGTTAACACATTCCGCTCGCAGTCCAAAAAGCTGCAGCTTTTATTAAACGCACAATTCACGTGCCAAAAGAACTTATCTTCATTTGCATGAAAATGCAAACAATAATTTAATTGAATCACACAAATCTGTGTCTATACTGTTGCTGCGCTCGGTTGTCTGTGCTCAAATTAGGCAGGAATCATGACCCCTGGCTGTGCTCCCTTAGGGACCAATGAGCAGTTGTCACAGTAACGCCCCCTGCACCAGGCACCTGCTTGGCCCTTGCAAGGTGACGTTCCCGGGCCTCACCTGGGCACGGCACCCCAGGGGGACGTTGTGTTGGAAACTCTTACGAGGCTGTCTCATTAATGTTGGAAGGCATGAGGCCAAGGGCAAGTGGGCAAATGGGCAGAAGGACCTTGGCATCTTGCCCTCAGTAATTCTAACTGTCCAAATTCAACTCTGACAGTGAGGACAGACTTGGAGCGCCCCAGAGTGAGGACAGATCCCCAGTGTCGTAGCACACCTCCAGGCTGCCCACCCTTCCCAGCAGCTAGCCTCCTTCCTTCCTCTCCCATGCAGCAGCCAAGCCCAGAAATGGGCCCATCTGGGAGGCTGGTATTAACCTGCTGTCGCAAAGCCTTTGAAGCCTCGCTGCCCGGCAGCCAAATACCCCATTCACCCAGGGCAAGCTCACAATCATTAGCAGTCCTGTGTAATTTTAAAATATAACCAAGAACAACTGAAAGGAAGAAATATACGTGGGACTAAATCTATTGATCAAGAGCCCCCCAAAGACAGGCCATAAATAAAATGGCACAATGACCAGAAAAGGCAGATTTTACATTAAGAAGCAGCAAATTCATGGCTGGGGTGAGCTGGGAGCCAGGCCCGAGTGCTCACACACCCTTTCAGGCAGGAAGGTAAAAGATGGCCCCATTCCTCACAGGGAGACACACTGGGCGAGAGCCAGGCTGCCCTTTTGCAAAGCAGCCATTTCTCATGCGGGGAACCCTCATTTTTCAATCGTGCCCACACCCCCGCCTCATCCTTGACGTCACTCCTTCCGCATGTCTCCCCATGCGAGAGAGAATTTAACCACTTACCGCCCCGACCACGGGCCTCCCTCCAGGTCTGCAGCCAAAAGCTGAAGGAAGGTTGTCTTCCAAAGCGCAGGGGTGACCAAGAGCACACCGCAGGTCCTGGGCCCCCTCATCCTGGTGGAGGGAAGACCGCTGAGCAGGCAGACGACAGCAGTGAGGCCGGGACCTCTCTGCCTCTTGCTGACCTCTGGCTAAAACCAGTCCTGAATTTTGAACAGTAGAGATTTTTCTAGTCCAATGTAGAGTCTAGTGTTGAACATGAAGTAACAAAGAATATGAATACTCAAGGCGAGTCTGAGGTCACCGTGTGATCACATGGGCTCAACCAGCAGAGTGTTCATTACTGGTCTAGAAGGTTCCTGGTAGTATTTCCAGCCAGGCTAGAACTACAATCAGGAGAATAAAATCCTCACTGTGGGCACAAACCTGAGAGGGTGGCAAAAAATTCCATAACTGATACGTAATATTTTTTAAAAGTCAGAATTAATGCGAATTAATCAACAATAGTGCTGTGTTGCACCATGCTGAAGCCCGAAGCAAGAGACATCCTCGATGCTGACCCAGTCATCACAAAAAATTTTGGTATTTGATTCATTTTTGGAATTTTTGCTTTCATTTTGATTTTTAAAATATTGCATTAAAGTGTTAGAAGTCTCCATTGCTTAGTTTCTGGAGAGTTCAATTTTGTGCTCAAAGCAAGGCTGACCATCGCACTCCGGTCTGAGCTCTGACACCTGGTCTGGAGGAAGCCCCACCTTGCTTACTGCAATTTGCCGATGTGCAAATGCTCGCTCTAATTCCTGAGATCAGATGCCTCCCTCTGATGTCGCAATAGCTACGTTTATTTGGAGTCTTTTGCATGCACCTTATGCTTCTGAAGATTGTGTCAGGTTTTACTAACTACAAGAGCACCACCAACATATGCTGCTCCGGCCCTGCTTTCGTGCAGAGCAGGATGTGTTCTCTTTGCTGAGAACTTTGGCATCTTTGGTTCTAGCGCTATCTCTTCTGTATTTTTGTGATTTTCTGATATTTGTACTCACTGTGTTAATTTCTCACACGCACACATCACTCAAGAGAATATTGCCAGTACAATTAATCAGCATTAAGATGTCTGTTGACATGTGCAGCATTCAAACTGGTAAATCCTCTGATTTTATGGCAATTTATTTCGCTGTCAGCAGAGATTGGCTGCATGGTGTGGAAGCAAAGCCTTTGGCCAGCTTTGTTTTCTGGTCCCCATTCAGTCTCCTATTGGTGAACCTTGGACCGTGCGTTTCACCTGTCCACATCCGCCTCCCCTCTGTGCACCGCTGTAGGTTCTCCCAGCCCTGGCTTCCTCCAGCCACTGTATCACTCAGGCGTGTGCAGGATCTGACCACCTCTGGTCATCTGTGGTGATAGCATCTCCCATCAGACAGCACTCCGTCCCTGGCTTCCTGCCCCAGGCTGCCCAGAAGACCTGCTTGGCGCTCCTGCAAGTGCATCTGAGAGGACAGGGTAGTGTACACCCGCAGGGCCCCCCTTGACCACTGGGAGACAGAAGGTGATGGGGTAATGCTCCCACCTCTGTCCCCCAAACACCTGCTCCGAGGCACTTTTCATAAGGCACCTACAAAATCCTGGCAATCGAGCTCCAGTGACCACAGATGCCAGTAGAATGCCCACACCACTCCGCATTCCTGCCTGCAGTTCCCTTTGTTCTTGTCTCACCTCCCCTGCCCTCCTTCTGCGCCCATGTCCCTCCCCAAATACTCCACTGAGGCTAAGATATTTGTCTGTGAAAGTAGGACACTTCCTGGCCAATTTCTTCTTGCTAAGCTAAAACTGAGGTCACATAAACAATGTGTTGTCTTGATACAGGAACTCTACAAATATGGTGTTATTCATTCTTGTAATCCACACTTTTCCCAATGAATTCAACATGAATTCAACAACGTTGCAGGATATAAAATCAATGCACAGAAATCTGTTCCTTTTCTATACACCAATAAAAAAAGCAAAGGAAAAAGAAATCAAGGAATTGATACCATTGGCAATTGCACCAAAAATAATAAGATACCCAGGAATAATCCTAACTAAAGAGGTAAAAGACCTGTACTCTGAAAACTATAGAAAACTTACGAAAGAAATTGAAGAGGATGCAAAGAAATGGAAAAGCATTCCATGATCGTGGATTGGAAGAATAAACATTGTTAAAATGTTTATACTACCCAAAGCAATCTACACATTTAATGCAATACTTATCAAAATACCACCAGGATTTTCTACAGTGCCAGTACAATCAATCTTCAAGTTTGTATGGAACCACAAAAGACGTCAAATAGCCAAAGCAATCCTAAAAAAGAAAAAGCTGGAGGCATCATGATTCTGGACTTCAAGCTCTATATCAAAGCTGTAGTCATCAAGACGGTATGGTACTGGCACAAAAACAGACACATAGATCAATGGAACAGAGGATAAACCCACAAAGTCACAACTCTATGGTCAACAAAGCAGGAAAGAATGTCCAATGGGAAAACAAATGTGCTTTCAACAAACGGTGTTGGGAAAATTGGACAGCCATATACAGGAGAATGAAACTAGACCACTTTCTTACACTATACGCAAAAATAAATTCAAAATAGATGAAAGACCTAAATGTGGGACAGGAAACCCTCAAAATCCTAGAGGAGAACACAGGCTGCAACCTCTTCGACCTTGGCCAGAGCAGCTTCTTACTAGACATGTCACTGTAGGCAAGGGCAACAAAAACAAAGTTAAACTATACAAATTTCATCAAGATAAAAAGCTCTGCACAGCAAAAGAAACAGCAAAACTAAAAGTCAGCCTATGGAATAGGAGAAGATGTTTGCAAATGACATATCTGATAAAGGGTTTGCATCCAAAATCTATAAAGAATTTATCAAACTCAATACCCAAAAAATAAATAACCCAGTTAGGAAATGGGCAGAAGACATGAATAGACACTTTTCCAAAGAAGACATCCAGGTGGCCAACAGACACCTGAAAAGATGCTCAACATCACTCATCATCAGGGAAATGCAAACCAAATCAAAACCATGAGGAGGTACCACCTCACACCTGTCAGAATGGCTAAAATTAACAACACAGAAAACAACAGATGTTGGCAAGGATGCGGAGAAAGGGGAATCCTCCTACACTGTTGGTGGGAATGCAAACTGGTGCAGCCAGTCTGGAAAACAGTACAGAGGTTCCTCAAAAAGTAAAACATAGAGCTACCCTTGACCCAGCGGTTGTACTACTAGGCATCTATCCAAAAGATACAAACATACAGATTCAAAGGGTTACATGCACCCCAATGTTTATAGCAGCATTATCAACAATAGCCACACTATGGAAAGAGTCCAAATGTCCATCAACTGATGAATGGATAAAGATGTGTTACATATAATGGGATATTACTCAGCCATTAAAAAGAATGAACTCTTGCCATTTGCAAGGATGTGGATGGTGCTAGAGTGTATTATGCTAAGTGTTGTAAGTCAGTCAGAGAAAGACAAATACCAAGTGATCTCACTCATATCTGGAATTTAAGAAAGAAAACAGATGAATATATAGGAAGGGGGAAAAGAAAAAAAGGAGAGAAGGAAACAAGCCATAACTTACAGCTTATGACTCTTAATGATAGAGAACAAACAGGGTTGCTGGAGAGAGGTGGGTGGGGGATGGGCTAGATGGGTAATGGGGTATTAAGGAGGGCACTTGATGGAGTGAGCACTGGGCATTGTATGTAAGTGATGAATCGCTGAATTCTACTCCTGAAACCAATATTGCACTATATGCTAACTAACTAGAATGTAAATTTTAAAAAATAATTTAAAAAATTTAAGAATAAAAATTAAAATTCTGGAAAGCAAGATTTTGAGTCAAAGACTGGGATCATAAACCTACGAATTAATAAATGAATATAAATGATAGAAACTTTTGAACTAAAACATGACTATGAATTGAAATATAATAGTTACTAAATATTTTCTGGAGCATAGAATAAGAAAATGAATTAAATCTTCAAAGTGTTTTGAACAGTTTCATTTAAAGAACAGAATAAATGTGTATCCAAGTTATTTGAATAACTTGTGAAATATGGTAGTCCCCCACCGTAACCATGGGATATTCTTTCTAAGTCCCCCCAGGGGATGCCTGAAATCACGAACAGAAGTAACACTATATATACTGTTTTCTTCCCTATGCATACATGCTTATGATAAAGTTTAACTTATAAATTGGGCACAGTAAGAGACCAACAACAATAGCTAATAATAAAAAATGGAACAATTATAACACTATACTATAATAAAAGTTATGTGAGTGTGGTTTCTACCTCACTGTGCTGTACTCGCCCTTCTGATGATGATGATGTCAAAGGATACAATGCCAGCGTGGTAAGATGGAGGAGGTGAGCGACGCGGGCATCGTGACCTCGTGTGAGGCTGCCACTGACATTCGGACAATGTATCAGAAGGAGGATCACCTGCTCTCTGACCCCAGCGGATCCCAGGTAACTAAAACCACAGAGTGGATAAGGAGAGACTACTGTGGCAATAAAATGTTACCAGGGACTTAAAACCTCCGACACGTTTTTAAGGCATACTTTTCTTTCATCTACTTTGTAGTTAAAAACAGTGTCTGGGCACTTTCTGTGTGATAGGCACCATGCCTGGTATGACTTTTCCTTTGTTCTTTTTTACTCTCCTAAATGAGGTAAAGCTGGGGACTGTCTATCCTACCTGCTTGGCATCCACATGCCTTCCTAGGATAGCAGTTTTCCTCCCATTTTTCCATCAGCCCATCAACAAAGCTTGCCCCCTCTCTCCCGTCCTCATGGGCATGGGACCTAAGTCAGCCTATCCCCCGGTCCCAGGTCCTGGCTCAGGCACAGACGCGTTTCACAAAAAGGTCAGTGAATAGCTCCCTCAAGAGCTGGCCTATGGATGCTGAGACCATCCCTCCCATCTTCTGGTGTGAATCCGCAAAGCTCCATCCGTGGGGCTCAGCTGCCCTGGTGCTTGAGCAAACCGCATGGAAGGAGCTTTCTGCAGCCTGGGGCCAAGCTCGGACAGCAGCCCTAGAAGAGAGACAAGGAGACAGCGCGAGAGAATGTGAAGACTTAAAATATTTTTTGACTCTGAACCCAACTGTGTCAGATCTGGAGTTCTCAATGTTGCGAACCTACTAATTTCCTTGGGCGTTAGCTGACTCTCTGTCACTTGCCACAAATGAGTCCAACGAACACATTCGTTTCTAAGAAGAATTTACTGCCCGAGGTTTGCGTCATGAGTGTCCGCAGCCGAAGTTATACAGAATTTGACCTTACACTTGCTGTTATGAACACATCAGAGCTTCCTAATGCTAAATATGTTGTTTCTTGTTTGTGACTTTATCTTACGTCTTATCAAATGGCACCTTCCTTCTGCTTCCAATGTATACAACTGCATTCTATGTAGGAACTCTTGGTGGAGAGAAAGATTTAACATTTAATTGATAGTGAGTATAGATTTGTTTTCGTTTCAAAGTTCATTAGAATAGAAAGTACATCCTGTGACTAACTCTAAGGGAAGCTTCATCAATGAAAATGCAAATCCAGCGAAAGCTCTTCCCTAATGGTCTAAAGAACCAAATGAAAAATAAATTCTCACACTTACTAACTGCAGGTTCTTTTTGTTCCAAAATTTAAAAAGAACAAAACAGAAGTGTTTTCTACTGGACCTTGTTGATGAGCACTGATCAGTTTCAGTAGAAGCGAAGACGCATTCTGCCACTGAGCAACGTTAAAGGAAGCTTCTAGAACTCTGAGGATGCATCTTTATTTCTAGCCAACTTATTAAAAAGGGAAGAGAAATGCATGAATTGTAATTCTCTTGTTCGTTCAACCAGAATTATCCTATGTCATTTGTATGCCGCCACCACCCAGACGTTGTACATTCAGTGGGGAGACCCGCTCCCTGTCCTCTTGAAGCTTGCAATCTGCTGGAGAACAGAGACAAAAATAACCAGACAAACAAACACTATTTATGAACTGCGCTAAGTGCAATGCAGGGGGAGAAGCCAGGGTGCTCTAAGAGAATAATGAGGACACCTAGTTTCCATCGGGTGGGTTCAGGTTTTCTGTCCTGTTATTGCTTCCCTAGGAGCAACAATCTTTCTCTTAATATCAGTCCTTCCAAAAATGAGGATATATAAAACTGAACTATAAACACAGCCAGGTTTGAATACAAATAGACACACGGTGGGATATTATGAGCCCTCCTGGTCCATCATGAATTTGTTATTAGGGGTTGCAAACAAGACATTCTCCCAAGTGGAGGAGAGCTCTGAAACCAATACGGCATATATCTGGAGCCATTCTTCGAATCCCAGGACTGTCATTTACTATTTGTGTGGCCTTCGACAAGCGACCTAACCCGCGTTTTCTCATCTGTAAAACAGGGTGTTACAATAGGAGCGCATATCTGATAGGGCTGTTAACAGGAATTAAATGAGGTAACTCAGGAATGGGGCTTAGCAAGAGCCTGGGCTGGTTCAGCTCTGAGAGGAGGGAGCTTCCTCGGGAGGATGGGACTGCAGAAGGCGTGCCCTGACCCTGCCAGCTCTGTAAAATAGCGGGAGAGCCCCCCCGCGTGCCCCAGCTACAGGGAAGCTCTTTGAAGAGGAAGAATGGTTTTGCACAACATGGAAGATTTAGCCCCATGGCTCCTGGAAAGCTCCATCTTCCCAAAGAGCTGGTGGAGGAGAGAAGCACAATCCCAGCATCCCAACGGCAGGTGGGTCCCTGTCCTGAACTCTCAGCACCTTTGCCTCTTGGCACATGTTGTCAAGCTCCTGTCCTGACACCGGCTGCCGTGCTGTCACATCCGTGGCAGTGACCTCGCACTCTTTCCTTAAAAAAGAAAAAGCACAGCTGCTTTAGTTACAGCCCCATGCTAGAGAGCTTGTGCAAGGGCCCAAGCAGCTGTGCCCGGTGAGGTGCACTAGACCAGGCGGAACGTGGGCTTTGGCGCTCTTAATGTGCGTGGAGAAGGATTGTGACATGTTCTGCACCAGGAAAAGCCATCATCAAGGAGCCTATGTGCACTGGTAGATGCGATTAGTGACCATTTCAGAAACATTTTTCTCCATAGAGTAAAGGAGTGCGATGTAAAGGAAATGCAGTTTCTGTCTAACGCAGACGCTGCCGGCCCAGCTCCTGGTTTCCAGGACTCAGCAAAACTCGCTTGGGGACAGAGGGTCCTATGGCTAGGAAGAGACCTTCCCAGGCCTTGGGGTTGAGAGAGAGAAGGCCTCAGGATATGGGAAGGAAGCAGTGATGCTGAAGGAGCCTCCCATTCTGCCACCGCAAGGGGCAGCAGCTGAGGACCGGACACACCCAAGGTCTTGTGAGACAAGTAGCCCGTGGAGGGAAGGCGGTCACTTGAGCCCCCGTGTTAGACTAGGGGAAAGCCAGAGCTGTGGGAGACTGACCCAGAGAGTGAGACATGCCCTGCGGTGGGGTGTCTGGTGGGTGCGTAGAAGATGATGGCCGTGAGCCTGTATTAACTTGTACTTTGTGCTATGGTAACTTACAGCCTCTCTCTAAACCTTCAATAGAGCCTGATGGGCACAGCAGTCTGGGGCTGGGAGAACTCTGGGGGTGAGGGAGAGAGCCAGCAGGGGTGAAGGCAGTGGGAATGGATGAGTCAAGAATTCAGAGGAAGTGGGTGTGGGGAAGTGGCCTGATGTATGTAAATCCCCGAGTATCCCTAGGAGAAGGAGTGACAAATTTCTCAGAGTCCTTCAGACAGGAGATTCAGTCATGTTTACTGTAAATACTAAAGGATGGAATAATCCCAGAAGTCTGGAGTACTGATGAAGCTCAAAGGAAGAATTACATACGTTATGTAAATTACGTGCATCTAGCCACACCTCCCATGTTTGGACATTTCTATGATAAAAGGAAGTCGGTCACATCTTACATTAACTTTTTTGTGTGTGAATGTTTTATGGGAAGTACATTCTGTGCTCCTTTCTATGTGTCAGGAGTGACTGGGAAATTATCTATAATATTTTGGAAATATGAAGAACATTAAGAATGTGTAGTTTTCCGAAAGAAAAAAAAGAAAGAAAGAAAGAAAGAAAGAAAGAAAGAAAGAAAGAAAGAAGAAAAAAGAAGAATGTGTAGTTTTCCTTCCTTTCTTCTTTGCGGCTGTTTTCATGCTTCCGTGCATTAAGCCACCTCCCTAATGTGGAGAGCAGCCCTCCATCTACTTGCACAAATGATTCCTGAAGGAAGAATGACTTCCTGGTTTGCCCAGTGATTAAGCCATGCAATTTATAGAGAAATATTTCTTCCCCTGGTGAGAAGGAGTCAGAACGAGGCTTGACCCACTTTCGGAAAGATATTTCACTTGCTACCAGTTTACCAAAAAAAGAATTCAATTTTGAAGCACCTAATATTTACGTCCTACTAGGAAGGACCCTAGTTCACACCTAGGGGGCAGATTTTTTGTGGAAGAGTATGGAAGTTCAGTTCCGGCTTAAAAAAATATGCTGGAACAAAGGGAATCTGAGATGGTGTATCTCAGACAATGGAGGCCAAGGAGAGTTGTCTGTTGCTTAAGTGAAAGCACATTTTCCAGTATTGTAAGGATGGCTGGTAGAGGCAGCTGCGGAGGACCACCACCTCCCCAGGAGGAGAATGTCGTGCCTGCCAGGAAACCCTTTTCACACACAAATAGGAGAATGTATAAGGACCCTGTGCATTTATCCCTACTTGGTCATTTGAACAACAACAGTTCAAAATGTTGCAAGAAAACGTTTGCAAAATCTTCAAGTTCTCCAAGACTCCAACATAAAGAATGATCTAAACCCATGAGAGCATTTGGCCCTAACCACATTACCAGTCCTAAAAAGAAAATGTGAAATAAAACAGCTTAGATCAGAGTTACAAGTAAATGAATCTGTTCTTTAGAGATTCATCCTTGATGATCAAGGGCCATCTGGATACAATAATAGAAAATGAACCCAAATGAGGACAGGTGGAAAGACCACTTTATCAAAGGAAACACCAGTAAATAAATAGGAATCTCTCTCTATGATCAGCTATTCTGGAATATGATGATCTCTAGAACCTTGTTTCTATTAACTGCAGTAAAAAGGAAAACAAACAAAATCAGAATTGAACCTCATAATATCCTCTTGCTGCCCTGCTGAAATAGTTAACTTATTTCTACAATAATTTCAGTTTGTCTTCATCATTTTTCACCACACAAAAAAATTAATTTTTAATAAAAATAAAAAGTAAAAAATGCACTTTTGGTTAACTATGGCAGACTGAACTCACTGTTTATCTCCATCCCTTCCTGAAATACCACTAAAATGGCAGTAATGGAATTATAAAAAGTCATGAACTCATAAGGACAAAGAAAACAGGATAGGGATGACAGCAAACAAGAAAAGATACCAAGTTTGGGGTGATAAAAAGCAGATGGATGAGTATAAACATTTAGAATGGTACAAATTGCTGAAGTCTACTTACTTAATAAAAATTGAGCCAATTTATGCTGCAAAACTCCAGAAAGGCTCAGTTTTGGAGGCATCTGGTACCCCTGAAGGCATAAGTACAGTCAGTGACTGGAAGAACAGAAGTGATTGAAAGTTCTATAAAGAGCCCTTAGACCCCAAGTACCCCTCCCCCAACTCAGACTGCCTGGAAGCTGCCTTACCTCCACACTGGCAGAAGAGGTGGAAGGTTGTCTTCTGGACGGAGTGAACCCAAGACTATCTGGACTTGAAGACACCAGGCCACAAGGTAAAAGTGAGGCACAATATCAAAAACAGAAAACCAAGTGAGAGTCTAGGTGCCAAATGCTTCGGGCAGTTTGTTTCTCCTTTCAGCTCCTAGAACTTACAGCCTCCGGATAGTAGTTTAGGAGATTTTTGACTAAAGAAGCTGGCCCACTCTAATGCTAAACTTGATGCCCTACCCTCATGGCATGGCCAGTCCTGACCTGAATATTGATGGCAAGGCTACTGGTCAAGAAGCCCCACTCACTGACAGCATTTTCAATAAGCTCCAGTAAGTACCTCACACCAGAGAGCCAATAGTCCCCATATATTTAAAGAAAGCCAATAATTTAAAAGATTGAGTCAACATAAATAATGAGACAACTCACAGGAAATAGAATGTAGTGAGCAAAAGGAAACATCAAATAAACAAACAATTAATACTCTCAGAGATAAGAGACTTTTGCAGTCATTAAAAAAAAAGAATGTAAGACTAATTTTTTAAGAGGAACGTTCAGAAAAACAATAAAGAATCCTTGGAAACTAAAAATATAGTGTGAAAATGTTTTTTAACACAATCCAAGATTTAGAAGATAAAATTGAGGAAACTTCCAAGAATGTAAGACAAAATGTTAAAGAGCTGGAAAATAGGAGAGAAAAGATAAGAAGTTTAAGAGGATTAATCAAGGAAGCCTAATATTTAAATAATAGGAGTGCTACAAAAAGAAAAGCAAAACAAATGAGGGGGAGATTATTAAGAAGTATTGTTTGGTTTTTAATTTCCTTAGAGCTAATGGCCGTTAGTCACTAGACTTAAGTCCACCAAATGCACAGTTAAATGAACAGAAATAAGCCTCCACTAAAGTATATCATCATGAAATTTTAAGACACCAGGAATTAAGGAAAGATTCTAAAATTTTCCTGCAAAGATGAGGAGGACATAAGTCACATTAAAAAACAAACAAATATACAGGAATTGGGGTTCTTAACAACAACACTGGAAACTAGGTAATAATGGAATGATATCTTCAAAATTCTGAGATATGATTATTTATAACCTAAAATTCTATACATAGCCAAGTGATTAGTTAAGTATAAGGATCAAATCAACATTTTCAATTATACAAGTTCCCAAAAATTTACTGCGCATGTAACTTTTCCTAGAATGTTACTGGGAAACTGAAGCAGTAGAAGAGAGGACTCTGAGAAAGATGTTTCCAAGTAGAATATGGAACTGATTAATTACTTGATATGTGACTCTATTAAGAGAATTTTATACCTCAGGCAAAGATTTGGGGTATTGAGCAAATAAATTTAACAAGTAAAATTAAGCAAGTAAAAAAATGAGGCAATCATTAACTTCAGGAAAAACAAAAAGACATACAACAAAGTAAATGTAACAAGTGTAAACAGCTCTGAATATTTGAAAAGTCAAAATCATATAAACACTGAATACTACTTCAATCTATTTCACCCCCTGCCAAAGAAGTAATCTTCATATGATCTTTACCTACAGAGGAAAGTAGAGGAAAAAGATAAATTCTAAGAAAACAATTATTTGACATACAACTCTTTCCCGAAGGGGACGCAGTTTTCCTTTTAATGAAACCCTAAGTTTTGAGGGTTGGACTGAGACAGCATAAATGCATTTTATTGGTTATCAGAGGTGCTGGAGTTGGGGTTCAGATTTCAGCTGTGGCTTGACTTGGTTTTTAGTTGTGGGTTTCTTGCCTTGTCATTTCATTGGATATTTAGACTAGATTTGCCTACCTTCCTCAATAATCAAATTACATACTTTGTCCATTGTCTTTTTATTCATTAGGGATATGGGTTTAGCTGCTTTTTAGAGAAACAAAATAACAGTCAAAATAACAGCTAGGTAGTGTAGGGTGAATGTGGTGGCTCCATAGTATATGGACTTAGGCTCCTTTGCTCTAGCGACCTTGCCATTTCTAGAGGCAGTATTGAGTTGCAGTTAAGAGCATAGACTATGACATGGTTGCCTAGATTAAAATCCTCCCATTTACTGGTTGTGTCAGTTCTTTGTGCCCCAGTTTGCTCATCTATAACATGGGCATAATAGTAGGCCGTACTCCATAAGGTTGTTGTGAGACAATCCTCCCATTTACTGGTTGTATCAGTTCTTTGTGCCCCAGTTTGCTCATCTATAACATGGGCATAATAGTAGCCCGTACTCCATAAGGTTGTTGTGAGACAATAGGTTTAAAGAATAGTGCTTGACTCAATAGTAAGTGCTAAAGAAGTAACAATGGTCCTCACTGATCCTGAAGTGTATCCTCTTAACATAAACACATTGCAACCAACATGAAGGGGAAAACAAGAAAGGACAGGACTTAACATGTACCTTTACAGTCACAACCAGGAAATTGCCCACCTCTCACTGACCAGAGTTTAATCATGGGGGCTCAACCAGCGGCGAGGGCACAGGAAGATGTACCCTTCATTCCATGCACTTGGGTGCCCCCTAAAAATGTCATTACTGGCAAAGGTGATGATAAGTATTAGAGGACAGCCAACAGTCATTGCTACCATTGCTAAGTTAGATATGTGACCCAAGCTTCTACATTTTATAACCGTACATCCAAAGATAAAAATTTCAAAGAATTAACTTACCAATGCATTCCTAATGTGTTCTGCATTAAAATGAGATTGCTTTATTTTGTTTGTTTTACCTGGACAAAATAAGCGACAACTCCTACCTTGGAAATATGTAGAAGACATCAGTTACATTTTTTTCCATTTTAGCACAGCAAGCACAATTTTTTTTATTTTTAAAAGGTGAGCATTAGAGTCTAGAAGACAAGCCATCCTAGCTTTACCAGCACAACTATGGGATATTGGAACTACCAAAGCAGAAATCTCATATAGCAACCTCCTACATTCATTTGCCATGACTAACTTTTCTGTCTTGTCAAATTGCAAGTTATAACAATGGTTTTCTTTAAAGCAATATAGAATTTTTTTTTATTGCAAACAGCTAAATAAAGGCTGGCAAAAACAATAGGTTCATTTTTTACTGCAGATCTTCAAATTATAGGAAACTTGTCTCTTGGCCAATTTGGGCTGGCTTGGAGCCAAAATAGATGTCCCCATTCTCATTCTTACCCTCATACTTATTGTGGGTAAGATAAAAACCCTTAATTTTAAAAACTGGAGCCAAGTGTTGGGTAAGAGGCAGAGTGGCTCCCTAAACTCTACTGGTCATAGAAAAAAAATCATATTACTTTACACTGGCTCATTTTTTCAGTTTCGAGAAATCGAATACTGAGAACATGAAACTTTAAAAAAAGGAAGTCTCAAATATTTTTGATAATCTATTATAAATCAAGTTTTAATAACCAGAAGTATACGCAAGAACAATCAATAAACGTGAAACGGTTAAGTATTTCTGAGCAATTGCTTTTCTCTAGGTGAGTCAGCCCTGAGAAAATCAGCAGGCATCTTTCCATTTCAAAGCACTGAAGACATCTCTGCTTTTAACCATGTCACCCTCCCCCCTTTTTTAATTAACAAGATTTGAGATCATTTAGCAAATTGTAACCACAAAAGTGAATGTTGCGATTGGATGATGTTTTATCACTTGAAAAATAAATCTCACCGCTTCTCTCCCTGTGTACTTCATAAACGTCGCTTCCTCTTCATATTTATCTTGCTTTCAAAATCCATTATGCGATTGTCATTTCATTGAAATCAAAAGCTGTCTCTTAATTACATGGGGTTGGATTATAAATCTAGTTACTTGTCTCTCTATATGTTCGTTTTTTAATGATTACAGCTACAAGCCTATTTTTGTACACAAAAGACCAAAGTGGATTTTACTGGGTTAAAATTAAGACTTGCAAAATTATACAGCCTGGAAGACAAAACAAAGCATATACATGTGTCTAGTTTACAATAACAATGTGATCTTGGGCTGATGGAATAATGCAAAACTTGTTAACTCAATGGCTTTGGAGAAGACAATGGGAGTGCAATCCCCCCTCCATCAAGTTAAATTTAGCAGGTACAGTGTAAGCCATACTTCTAACAGGAATTAGGAAACATTGTGGTTGGTGTTACAGGGAGAACACTCTCGTATTGTAACTTGCAATAAATGGACTTTCGTAACACTGGAGTCGGCTGCATATCCTGGTAATTAATCATAAGAAGGCACACCTCTTAAGTATTAAACACCCTCTAAATGGGAAAAAAATTGCTGTATTGCTAAGCACTAGGACTTGATTCATTTAGTATTAACTTTCAGCCTTTATTAAAGTGACTTTAATTTTATTTGTGTGATGTTAGTGCATTTCTGGGAAAATAAACATTAAAGGTTTTTTTTTTTTTAAGCTGGTTGTTCATGATGTGCTTCTCATTCAAATTGCAAGCTGCATGTCCTTTTGCAGATGAAATGAAGATTTCCATTTTTAAAGTTTATTTAAAAAAAAACAGACTATGATGTTAAACTGTGTTTCAGTACACTGTGAAAACAAATGTATATTGAGGGCAACGTCGTGGCAGTTGCTGTGCTGGTAATGGACAAGCAATGATGACACTCCCGCTGTGGGCATTAGTCCAGGTTGCCCACAGTCTAGGAGGGAGGCAGGTGAGGACCAGGCAGATGGTCCAATACAATTGAGGGCTGTGAAAGCACAGTAGATCGGTTCATTTTACCTTGAAAAATCCAGGGTGGCTTCCCAGAGGAGATGGCATTTGAGTTTGGCCTTGAAGGTTAAGGAGTGGAGCATTGGGGAAGGCAGGAGGGAGACACATCCAAAGCAGAGAAAGCAAAGTCACAGCATGTGTTAGAAAGAAAGAGAGAGAGAAGAAAGAAAGAAAGAAAGAAAGAAAGAAAGAAAGAAAGAAAGAAGGAAGGAAGGAAGGAAGGAAGGAAGGAAGGAAGGAAGGAAGGAAGAAAGAAAGAAAGAAAGAAAGAAAGAAAGAAAGAAAGAAAGAAAGAAAGAAAGAAAGAAAGAAAGAGCCCCTTTGGTCTAGGAGACACTGTCTCAAACATCGCCCTCATGCTGTAGAATTGAGGCAGGCTCAGGTAAATCCAGACCCCCCCTGGGACACCAGAAGGATGGGCCCCTTCAAACTGTGCTCTAACATTGTAGCCACCCACCGAGAGCCTGGCTCAATGCCCAGAGCCCTCTCCTGCTACCTTGTAGAGTTTGACTGTGGATCTGGTCAGGTGCAAGGGCACTAATTCTGGAAAATGGCTTCAGAAGGAACCCTTTGTCCAAAGGTGGAGTGTAAGCCATTCAATCCAGAGTGAGCCAGCTCCATAGCTCCTTGTGCCTGGGTCCCCAGCAAGTGTCTGCAGAACATGCCAAGCATTGACAAATGGAGTGGAGGTGCTGGGCACTGGGTCCCTTGCTCTGAATCCCTCCCCACCCTACCTGCATTCCCATTCCATCTCAACAGAGGCCCCAAGACCCTCAGGTTAGACCACTGTCCAGCAAGGCCCAATAGGGCTCAGTAGTTTCTCTGGGAATCTGCCTTCCTCCTCAGTCAGCCAAGAGTATTCCAGAGATGTCCATGGACCCCCCCTTGGTGCCGCGCTCAAGGGCAGACACCAGGGACACTGAGATGAGCTGGCCAGTCTGGTGGGGAACCAGATATGTAACAATGATCTTTGGGTTAGTTCTAAACTCCTCCCCTCCCCATCCTCCCTGGGTGACCATAAATGTTAAAGCATTATCTATCGACGATTATAACCATACAAAGTCAGGACAGATGGGCTCCACTCCTCAGCTCACAGCCATAAAGTTTACAAACTCTCCGTGGCCAGGGGATAAATTACCATTGCTGATACCTTGCTCATTTACACAGAGCATTTTTCTTCAAGATGGCTATTTTTCCTTCCAATCATCTGGCTAAAATAGTTTTCTGTTCGCCAACTTGATTTTCTGGAACATGCAGAATATTTCGGGATCTGAAGAGCAGGTTAGAAACTGTCATAAATGATTAGGCAAAAGGTATATTTTCGAACACTAAAGGGAAACCCAATTTCTTCTCCTTCCTAATCCCATGGGACGACCGAGTCACTGTGTACTCCCGGCGGGTTACACGCGATGAGAAATGGGCCCCCAGTGGTTTATTTAAAAGTGCATTGTTGGAGCTAATGGTGTCAGATTAAGTTTTTAGGCTCCTTGATTTCTGCTATTGTTCTCTGGACTAATTGTGTCTGCCTTAGATTCACTAATGTGGGCCAATCAAGGTCGTCATATGGGATGATATTTCTGGTAGTTGTTTTCCTAGATTTTCCTCCCACAATGGTACCAGTGGGTATTGTGTATCAGTATAGAAAAGGAATGATTAATTCAAAGTTCAGGTGCAAGACAGGGTCAGAAAAGAAATGTTCCTGGATAGAGTGAGCATTTCAAGATAAATTTGTGGCTTGAAACATCATTTTATGATGCATTTCCTATTTTGTTATCAGGGGAAGTCTGATGGCTGACACGCGAGTGATCGCAGTGTTTTGGTGCCATGTTCTGTGATGGGCTTTTCATAAAAATTAGCTGACATTGTCATGAGCACACAAGGAAATTTATAGCTTTCATACTGGACTGCCATTCCCAGAGCAATTTCCAATCACTTGGGCTTTTTATTAAGTTTATTGTTCTTTTATTGTTCAGTGGAGTGTAAGCAGTGAGATTACAAATAAATGTAAGTTCCACTGGATATGAAGCCGCGCTTGTAGAATTAGGAGAGGAACGAGTGAAGGAAGGCAAACATTAATTTGAATCACTGGTGATAGGAAACACCACCAACGGACGTTTCTTGTCACCTGCTTATATACAGAAGTTGGGAAATTGACATTCCAGTCACATTAAAGTTCTCCCAGAAAACCCTCCAGGAAGAAGTCTTTGTGCTGAAACTTGGTATTGCTCATGACTCTGCATCATTTTTGCCCACCTTCTAAGTTCCTTTCCTGCGCATTGTTTTCCTGTTACCTCCTCACCTGCCAAGGCTCCCATGTGACCCCACGAGCATCCCCTCCACACCCTGGCGAGGACCGCTTTAGAGGGCTGGAGTGACCAGCACACTTGTCAGAAGAATCCCACTCCTGGAACCAATGGGAGGATAACCAACTTTCTTCCGATGCTTTCCTCTAGTACTGTAGGCACTGAGCCACTTAATTTCCCATTCCATCCTCCTGTTTCTCCCAAGACATGGTCCTCTTTATCACTGAAGTTTCTTTGTTTTTCAGGCATTGATTGAAAGTTGTTATTTAGACTTGTTAGGATGAGAATAGAGGTGTTTTGGGGGGGGTGCTGTGTTGCTCCGAGGCCCTTCCCATACCTCAGCCGTGCGTGAGTCTTTACCGTGCCCTTTCTTGATCCCTGTTGGGAAGCTGGCCTTTCAGTTTTAGCAGGTGTCCATGTGCGCACACCGTGGGTTGCCAAGCCCCCCTTGCTGACAGACCCAGCTTTTGTGTCCAGTTCCAGGTGATGGATCGTGATAGGCCTAAGCCAGTCATTTCAATGTTCAACCCCATTTTCCCAGCCTCCCTGTGGCTCAATGTGGGCATGAAATCTAATTCTGTCCAAAGAGATTTAAACAAAAGTGTATTGTAAGTGGGAAGGGGATTGTTCCTAGGACATCGAAGAGACACTTCATTTCCCTCTTCCTCATCTTTTCTGCCTTAAACCTGGACTCTGTCTGGAGCTGTGGCAACCATCTTGGAACCATGAGGCAATGAGCTTCAGGAAAAAAAGCTGGCAACCAAGAATGGGGGACTGAAAGACAGAAATAGCCTGGCCATGATGGCGTTGCTGGGTATCAGGAACAACACTGGCCCTTGCCTTCCTACAGATTACTGCATGAAAACTGAAACCTTTGTTCATTTAGGGCAGGCCATCATTAGGTGGGCATTCTGTGCTTGCAGCAGATGTGTCCTTATGATACAGCATCAGAGTTATGTGGGACATTTGTTAAAATGCCAGTGTCCAGGCCTCCTCCCCATAGATTCCCATTCAGTAATTAATTTCCATTAAGTTTACAGCTGGGCCCAGGAGTCAGCCCTTGTAACAAGCATTCCAGATCCATTTTAGACAAAACACCCTGAGAAGCACACACTTCGATGAAAAGGAGGGAAGGGGTTGAGGGGAGCCCATCTGCCAGGGCGACGTGAATCAACTGTGTGTCTCCCAGGATTTTTACCCACCTGCCCCCCATTCTCAGGCCTTCCAGGTAATATCTGTGGTTCTTGAGCCCCAAATTCAGAGGACAAGAATAATAGAACAGCTTCTGTCCAGGACAAGGGGCAAGTCTAAAAGGCTCTCCTGTCCCCATCTGTCCTCCCTTGTTATTCCCAGCATTGACTCCACAGGGTCGTCTAGGCGGCTGTGAGGAGCCCTCCGGAGGACATAATCCTCACCATAGCCCGTCACACGCTGTCTCGAGACGTCCTGCCCCCCACTCTTGAAGAGGCCTGCTGGACCCCTTCCCGTGAGAAGCAGTATCGTCACGTCAGTTCACGCCAGGACCCAACACCCTCCCAGGCCTTGGAAGAGGATGTTCTGGCTTCCCGTGCTGGAGAATTAGCACGGGAATGCCACCACTAGTCATGGAGGAGTGGGGCGTCAGGGAAGGCCCAAGGAAGGGACGAGAAGGAGTCCTGGGAGGGTCTCAAGGCTGGACCCACACTGAGCCCATACTAGTCACAGAGTGAGGCCGGAGGGAAGGAGCTGGATAAGCCCCAGCACTGCAAAGAGGAAGGCAGTGGGGCTCACTGAAGACGCAGGTTCCTGGTTCCACCCCACCACACCCATGGGATCAGGGTCCCTGGAGGTGGGGCCCAGGAAACTGCATTCTTGGCAAGCTGCCAAGGTGATTCTGATGCCCACCAAGGTTGGGGCGCCACCCTTAGACATAGCTGGAATTTATTTGGGGCCTTTCCATCCTCACTCCCTGTGATGTTGAGGTCAGCCAGAGCTGCCTTGGAATTCCAGCTCTGACAGTTACTAAGCTTGTGACCATGGGACATTACTTGACACTGGTCTGGACAAGGGGGACAATCACAGTACATGCACTGCATGGAGAGGTCAGCAGGGTCATATGAGATGAATGCAAGCACTTAGCACAAGACTTGAAAGACACACAATAAGCACTTGACAGATGTGGATTCCTGGTATTATTATCAATATCGTCATTAGGCTGGTGCCCCCTCTCCCAGGTGGGTCCTGCTGGTCCCCCCTAGCTCTCTAGGCTTCAAGATGATCAAATATACAAAGTCCTAGACTCTCCGCTGGCCAGTCCGGGGAAAAGGGATCCAAGAACCGGCCTCCAGTTAGGAAGATGAACACTGGTTGCTGCTGCTGTGCTTTAGACACAAGAAGGGGGCTGTTTCAGGTTAGAGCAGGGGGGCTGATGAAGGAGATGCGGAGGCTGCTGTCAGGGACCGTGAAGCCCACACTGAGCCCTGCACCGTCCGCACTGGCTCGGGTGCCCTGGCCAGCAGCTCATGGCAGCAGAGGAAGGGAAGGAGGAGGCCCAAGGAGGCATTTCAAGGCAACCTTTCTTGAGGTGAGGAGGGGAGAGGAAGCCACCAAGGACGCTGGTTGTTGAGTACTAGGAAGCCAGAACGGATCTGATCGTGTCACCCTGGACAAGGCATCAGAAACGGTCTACAGTTGAAGAACAAGGAGAATAATCAATAGAAAACAGGCCTACTTACCATTTGTCATAAGTCCATAGATTTAGAAGATTATCTACCTGCATATTGCTTTCTTTAAACCCAAACATTGACTTATAGTAAAAATTGATGTTCAATTTATTAAAAATAAGTATTGGGACATATGCTAGTAAAAATCAACAAGATCTTAATTAGAGCTAAATGGGTGTCCAGCTGGAGCATATGACAAGCTGACCAAAATGGCCCTAAAAAGCAAGAGGAGATGGGTCATAGCTGAGTTTGACGGCAGCCAGCCATCTCTCCAGCTGCGGAGCCAGCAGCAAGGACTGAAGCGTGGCCCTGAGCTGGGCAGCCTGCCTTCCCAGGCCTCACCCCTCCTCCCTCCCGCAGCCCCTACAGCATTATTCCAGACTTAAAGGAAGTGGACACTCTCCATGAGAGCCGGGCATTTGCCTTCTTCTCCACCTCAGCTTCCAGAAGGCGCCAGGTGCTCCCAGGTTAATCTTGGTTGTGTGAGGGCACAGCACCATGACATCTTTCAAACACTGTGCATGTCTTTGCTGAGGTGTCTCCCCTCTTGGTCCCATCTGGAAGGGACTGGTTTGGTCAGAAGGATTATGATGAATGCTGAGTCATTTCAAAATAGCTGCTTGCAGAAAACCAACCATGAAGGTATTCAGATTTCCATAGAATTTTTGAACATGTGGCTACAAGAATTTTAGCAGCATCAAAATCGCTTCTTACCAACCCAAAACTTCAAGAGACAGCACTGAGGACATGAGACTTCTTTCACGTTTCCCAAGATAGTGTCACCCTCTCTAAACTTAAGCTGTATAGAGGCACATTGCCTCTGCAGTACCGAGATGCCTCCTGACAATAAGAATGGATTCCCTTCTCTAGGGTCAGGCAGCAAGTGTGTCCTGGTGGGGGAGCGGGCAGGGTCCTTTGGGGGCTGAGGGCAGGGGTTTTTGCAGGAGAGTTCGGGCTTCCACAGCTCCTCACCCCACCCAGGACCCAGCACGCTGAAGCACACAGTAGGTGCTTAATGTCTACTCATGATTGACTGATTTTAAATCATCATTAGATTAATATTTTCATAACTGGATAGTGTTTTGTTCATTTCCAAGGAGACACTGAATAACCACAAGTGTGTAGGGAGATTAATCGTATTGTCTTGTCAAGTTTTTAACCATCTCAATAAAGCAACTCTCGCTGCACCTCGGCCCCTTATAAAGGTGACTCCCAGATCTACCTGTCCTGCAAATCTTCTGCACCAGCACCCGAGATCCACACCTAGGAGTGAGCTGGGTGTTCCCCTCAGCCGTGCTGGGGACTCGCTCAGCATCCTGCCCAGCAGCTGCCCACCGTCCACATCCATCGCAGAGTGTCCACCCCCAGCCAACCCCTGCCACCCTCTCCCCATCTCTTCTGTGCCGTACTCCACATCAGACTGCACAATTCATCCAGGGTAGAACCTTCAGTGACCCCAATGCCCACACACCCAAGACCCTTCCTCGTCATCCGACTGTCTTTCTAGCCTTTCTTCCATGCCCCCTTGACCTGGGTCTGGGGTACTACCAAGCTGGAACTCTGCATCCCAGTCGGCAGCCAGCCTTCCCCACACACCATGTCCTTGGACAAGCAATGGCATCTTCTTGGAAAATGTCCTGCTCCCCTCTCCTTGGGCCGGAATTGCACCAGCTTTCAAAGTCTTTTTAAAATCTTCCCTCCTGTCTCTTTCTTGATCTCCCCAACCAGAAGGAATGTTCTCTCTCCTGTGCATCCCACAGGCAGCCACACCTCTGTGAGGACACCATCCTCCCTGCCTCGTTCTCTTGTCAGCAGCTACTCCACATCATGCATGACGAGTCGATCTGATTGGGTCATGAGCCTCTGGAGAAGAGAAACTGTGACTTGTCCCTCACGATACTTGCCCACACCTGGCTCAGTGCCTGGTTTACAGTAGGTTTTCCAAAACTGTTTTCTGGATTAAAATTGAATTGAACATGAGAACAGTTGTATTTAACAAGACAGCATTTTAACACATCATGTCATCACAATAATTCTAATCATTGCTTCAGTTCTGTATTTCTGGGGTAGAGTCCTGAATAAAAGGGGAAGCCCTGGCCATTATTCCCTTTGGAGGAAACCAGATTGTGAGGTGCCATTGCCTCCTGGGCGGCCCCAGCCTCCAGCCCCCAGGGCTAACTTCTCTGCCACCGCAGGCAGTCTTTAGCCTCTGGGCCTGGGAAGCTGGGCTGAGGCCAGCCCTGCAGGCAGCAAGAGGAGCCCACCCATTTTGCATCTGTGCAAACCAAAGTGCTTGCAGCAATATTCATCTTAATTTTCTCTTTAAACCCTTGAGTTGCATTATAGCTTCCATTGTGCTGGTGACAGACAAATGCCTTGCAATAAATCAAAGTTAGGGTGACTGATACACTAAACACCTTTGCTTAATGATGTGATTGTTTCTTATCTGCAAAGTAATGTCACTTATGGCTGTGCTATTTATAGTCAATGTAGTGTTAGACCATTTTATGCCCCTGATGCCTCTGTGGCCAGCCCATTAGCTGTGATTATGGACCAAAGGGGATACAGCCACTGAAAGCCTGGAGAGGGAAGGCGGCAGAGTGTTAAAGCCGCCCCTACCGGTGGAAACCCGGTGCGCGTTCCGCCTCCACTTTCTCCCTGGGTGCAGGCGAGTAAACAAGACACCGGCTGACGCCGCCCATCAGTGCTCCACCTGTGTCAGTTCTGAGCATCTTCAGGACAGCATGATATATATTAAATGTTAAAAATAAAACAAAAGGCAAGCGACCGCCTCCCTCTGCGGCTCAGTCCCCAGCCCAGCAGGGCTCAGGCGGGAGGAGAAAAGAGCATAGAACTCCGGGCGGGGCAAGCTAGTCTCCCGTCGCCATTCATTCATTATTTGCCAGCCGTTGTCCAAACTATTCTCTTTGAACAGGGTGTCGGTGCAGAGAACAGAGTCCACCTGGGTCTCCCTCCTCCGCTCTGTCCCTGCGGTGTGAGAGTTCCCCGCCAACTTCAAAGGCGGCCCCCAGGACGGGACCAGGGCCCGGTTCCTGGGCAGCTGCCCGCTCCTCCCACCTTCCCACGCCAAGCTCCCAGCCCCTGCATCACTGCAAGCCCTGCGGCTTCCCAACCCCATCGCCAGGTCCAGACAGCAATCTCGGGCTACTTTGGGAAGAAGGGGCAGGACAAGCTTGCAGCCTGCTGACAGCATTGGAGAAACCGTCTCTAAGATGCTGGACAGCTCTGGAGGGCAGTGGGCATTCAAAACCATGCCCCATGCGGGGGGCACCTAGGTAGCTCAGTCGGTTAAGCCTCCGCCTTCAGCTCAGGTCATGATCCCAGGGTCCTTGGGCTCCCTGCTCAGCGGGGAATCTGCTCCTCCCTTTCCATCTGCCCCACCTCCCACCTGCTTGTGCTCTCTCTCTCTCAAATAAATAAAATCCTAAAAAAAAAAAAAAAAAAAAAAACCACCCACCATGCTGGGTACTTTCCACAGACCTTGGATCCCATTGATTTAAGAGTAGGGCATTCAGGGGCTCCTGGGTGGCACAGCGGTTAAGCGTCTGCCTTCGGCTCAGGGCGTGATCCCGGCGTTGTGGGATCGAGCCCCACATCAGGCTCTTCCGCTAGGAGCCTGCTTCTTCCTCTCCCACTCCCCCTGCTTGTGTTCCCTCTCTCACTGGCTGTCTCTCTCTGTCGAATAAATAAATAAAATCTTTAAAAAAAAAAAAGAGTAGGGCATTCATTTGACAAGCAGTGACTGTAGTGGTAATAACTCTGTCCTAGAAAAATGTACATTTAAGTCCTCATCCCTGGCACCTGTGAACGTGAATTTATTTGCAAATAGGGTCTTTGTAGGTGTAATCAAGTTGCGAGGAGGTCCTACGGGATTAGGGTGGGCCCCGATCGATACCTGGTGGCCCCCTAAGAAGAGAATTTGGGATGTGGCGACTCACTGATGGAGAGAGGGAAGCCGGCACATGGTGATGGAGCCAGAATTTGGAGTGATGTGTCTACAAGCCTGAGGACACCAAGGTTAGCCAGAAGCTGCCAGAAGCTAGGACAGAGGCCTGGAACAGGTTCTCCTTCTGAGCCCCTGAAGGAGCAAACCCTGCTGACACCTTGATTTTGGACTCTGGCCTCCAGAACTGTCGGGGATACGTTTCCGTTTTAACGACCCAGTGGGTGGTATTTGCTACCATGGCCACAGGAAATGAATCCAGGGACCGAGCGACAGATGCCGTGGGAAGCCCCTGGCTGGGAGGACAATGTGAGCTTCAGGTGACGGCCCTCTTCCACAGGGGCTCCTGCTCAGAGGCGGAAGGACTCTGAGAATTGGGGTGTCAGAACAGAGGGGGTTAAAACACAATTCTCTGTAGAGAAAGACCCCCATGCACAGTGTGTGCTGCAAATGCGTATTTATGTTGCTGTGTTTTATGCCTTTGTCCTCTACTCATGTGCACCATGCCATTAATTTTCCTTCAATGTTTTAAGAAGAATGAATTCCGCGTTTCTCTCTGCTACACATTCCCAACCGCAAGCATCCAGCCCGTCCTGCAGCACGTTTCTGGAGCACGTAAGATTTGGCCACACTCACAGCCTTCCTTCCCGAGGTCATGCAGGCTTCGAGCACCACACTGAGAGGACTCGTGCTCTTCACCAGACTGGTGGAGCCTTCCGCAGGTTCCCTCCGCACCGAAGTCATCAGAACACACTGGGACCTAAGACTTAGGCTGGATAATGCAAACCTGATCGGTCCACGGAAGGAAGCCAGTGGAGAGCAGATCTAGGAGTGGCTAAGTCAGGATCTCGGTGACATGCACAAGGATCTGGGTCCTCCCGTCCTTCCATTCAGCATCCTCAGACTTGGGCCCCCAGCTTGTCTCCTGGCCACCCCAGGGTGAAGGGAGAGGAGGGAAAGAGGTAGACATGGAGGATGAAGAAGGAAGGAGGCGAAGAAGAAATGCCTTTTAGGAAGCCAACCAGCCATGACTGCCACAGACAAATTTCACTGTAACTTACAGATCATCGTTTCACAAGAAGCACCAAATTATAAAATTTTAAATAAAATTAAAGCAGAGAATAATAACATTATCCATAATAATAGAATAAAAATAAAACAGAACTAATACGAATAACAGGTGCAGAAATAACTTACCATGATTAAAATTCCCTTAAAAGCCTTCGCATGGCTTCAGGCAGGGGATTCAGGGACATCTTGTAAGCGACCATGCACCCAGAGTCAGAGGGCACCTGAGCCCTGAACGGGCTCCCGGGCAACGGGCGGAGTCGGCGGTGGTGAGCATTGGCTTAGACTCTCTGCACCGCTTAAACAAGAAACCTGCAGTACCTGTCTACCCTCTCTTACAAAAACCTCAAATGCTACAAACTGGGAAACCTGCAAGCCAATGTGATGTTTCAGAGGTCTGGCACCAACGGGAACATTTTAATTAAAAAGTAAGCTAGTGAGTAGACTTGTAAATTCTGTGAAGTAAAAAAGATGTTTTAAACACACAGGGACCCTTTGGGGGCAGGAAGAAAAGGATTCTGCGGTAGTCATAGCTCTATTCCATTTTAATATTTTTAAACATGGAGGTGTGTTTTAATCCTGTTCCGGAGAAAGCAAGATTTATTGCTGATTACGTGGTGGTAACAAAGGGTATCGGAAGCGCTGCAAACACTACTCTAGCATGCATTTTATTTTTTGGTGCTATCTTTCCGCTTCTGGTTGAAAATAGGAATAAATTAAATATGATTGCATGGGACTGCTTTACGCTTGCTCATGAGTGCTTGGGGTTGGTGTCGATCTGTAACAAACCTATTTTTCAAAGGGGGATGCCAGGGGTGGGGTTCATTCTTCTAAGTACCCTCAGGGCTCAGCTTATCATTAGGGTGCGTTTTGCAGTTCAGACCGAAATTAGCAAGTGTTATTACAGAGTTTCAGTGATTTGGCTAAGAAATGGCTCCCTTTAGAACGAATGCTCTTTCTTCAACCTTCCAAAGTCAGTTATCATTTTTAAAGCAGCTTGACCTGGAAGCATGCAGCTAAAATTGTGGGGACTGTTAATGACAGTTTTATTGGGCACTATGCTTATGGTTCACATTTTGAGGTCTGTATGTAATTGATCTTTCTCCCCTACATGAGAAACAAAGCAATAAGCTGGTTGCAGCACCACATTATAGATATAGAGAAATAATAATGATGTCACCTTGAGATTCAAAGATCGTGGAATAGTAATAGTCTCCTAGCTCATTTCTCCCAACTGCGATGACCTCGCCAATACTAAATCTTAACAGTCTCAGCATTATTTTTGAATTATTCATGCTAGCCTTTTCCCTCACTACAAAATCAAGGAAAATGAATGCATCATGCTCTGTCAGCTCTACAGGTATTTTGGTAAAAATAAAATGTTATTTGGTATCACACACACACATACACACACACAAAAGGGTACCATAGTACAGGAGCATGCTTACCTTGAACGGGAAAACATACAAACAAACAAAAAAATTTCATTCGTGAGGAAAAAGAGCGAGCACCTGTCCCCATCGATTCTGAATCGATCACTGGCTAACCATGTGTGGGTTACCTGGAGGGTGAGGTGTCTATAGCTTTAAATAAAAGGTGCATAATAAGAGTAGATTCCATCTGCAGTCCAGCCCCCAAATTACACTAGGAAGTAACATCAAGAAATTGGCACGCCCTCCATCCTGGTCAGTGCTCGCCCATGTTAAACTTCCAGTTTTGCTTGTGAAATATCAAATCAGCATACATTTCTTATTTTAATTCAAATTATGTAGAGATAGCAGCTTGACAGCTCTCCTAGTCTGGCCAGCCTGGCAATGATGGGAGCGCTACAGTTTCATTCCGGGGACGGATCTCATGAAGAGCGCATGTGGGAATAAAATAAAATGCACGTAACTGTAAAGTCAGGCAGGTACCCTGATCCATCTGTAGCTCTTGACCTTTAAGTTCATGATGAAAAACAAATGTTAAGCTTTCAGAAGACAGGCGTATCCCTGGCTTTGCTGGGTGGTATGCGCGGGCGCACAGACTGTATTAATTTAGTGTGGCATCAATAACCTTGAAATCAGGATTTTGCACTAAAAACCCAGGTTTATGTTTATTCAGAAACCAAAGGAAAAAAAGGCAACTTTATTTAAAGGAGCCCTCAGCAGCAAGTGGGCAAGTGCTGTTCACCACTCCAGATTTTTGGAGCCGCTTGCTGGCTTCCATGGCAACAGATACTTAAGATGATGAGGACCCAGAGATGTTCCTTAAAGAGTCTTTTCATTTTGCATATAATTCTAATTATAGATGAGATTTGCTTGTTCGGCTACCTAGAGCACACCTGGAGAGAAGGCATGGTCAGTGACTCCTCTGTCTCACCCCCCACACTTTGGGTCCCTCAGGAAGGAGACAGAGCGTCCTTTTGCTTTACATCACCGGCTTTTTTCTCATTAGCAAAATGTATTTCTTTTTCCGCTAAAGAAAGAAATAGAAATCACTCATTCCCCCCGCTGGACTCTAGACACAAGCCCGTTCAGGATGATGAATAGCAGCGATTCTGCCACGAGTCCTTGCAGACCAGGGTCTCCACGGCTCCTATTCTGATGCCAGAACTCGCAGCCACCTCTTCCTACTTGCCCTGCGATCATGTTTATAGCAGGTCTGTTAGAATCGCACAGCACGTCCAGAGTCATTCAAGAGTGCGTTACGTTCAGCATAGAGTGCATGGTCAGTATGTTCCATGGTATTCCAGTTCTCTACCGCTTAGGTGTAATAGGGTCCGTTGTTGGCAACATAATCAGTATTTTGTATTTTCCACTGCTATCAATGTCTCAGGAAAGAAAGAAAGAAAGAAAGAAAGAAAGAAAGAAAGAAAGAAAGAAAGAAAGAAAGAAAGAAAGAAAGAAAGAAAGAAAGAAAGAAGGAAAGAAGGAAGGAAGGAAACTAGAACAAGAAAGAAAGAAACTAGAACAAGAGAAAGAAAGAAAGAAAGAAAGAAAGAGAAAAAGAAAGAAAGAAGAAAGAAAGAGAAAACAAGAACAAGAAAGAAAGACAGGGAGGGCACAGTTCCCCTTCTCTCTCCCAGGAAGAATAGTAAGGCTGCTCTGAGTTAAGGCTTCCTTGCTCAGGGATAAACAGAGTGCTCTTTTCGAGGTTTTAGGTGTTCCCTGAATTTGAATCCTGCACGGCCTTTGGCTGGATGAGCCCCACAGTGGGGTTGGAGGCTCGTCCTGAGGAGAGATGAAAGGGCTTCCGTCCCCTGAAGCTGAGGAGGGGCAGTGGCTGGAAGCCTGGGCCTCTGGGGCAGCGATCCTGGAGGCCGGTGATGCAGATGGGCCCCTGTCCCCTCACAGCAGCCTGGAGGTAGGATTGCCAGATAAAATGCAGTGTGTTTAGATCATTGTGCATTTCAGATAAATTATACAGACAATATTTGGGACATATTTATACTAAAAAAACTTCTTGCTAAATCTAGCAATGCTGGGAGGCCACAGCAGGAGCTGAGATGGGGTGGCTGCCTGAGCGCCTTGGCCTTGCCCCAGCTGTGAAGGTCCTGGGGCAAACCTCTCAACTTCTAGTCTTCTTCTACCCCAGGTCATCTGGCGAGCAAGTTCCAAAGTGTCTTCTTCCACAGGCTGTTCCACTGCTGTGTGCGGGGGGCTCCCTGCCTCTGAGCAGACTAAAGCTCCATTCTGGGGTCTCAAATGGAGGCCCTTCTATAAAGACAGGACAGAATAGGACAAGAGTCTGGCCAGACCAGCACCTACCCAGACTCTTTCTTGGCAACCCTCAGAATAAGTTAAAGACTTACCTGTTGTCTGGGTCTGCCAGTCTTCATTTGTTACAGAGGGCTCTACACCAGCTCAGGGCTTTGCAAACAACAGAGCCACAGGCACCCTTGTGCCACCGTCCTAAGTAACCAGCCTGGCAATACCTGTGTCTGCTTATAAGATGAATTACAAATTCGGTCAGAAGATGGACTTCTCCTGCCCCCAGGATTCTGCTGGAGGCTGCTGGACTAAGGGATCCCCAGTTCCCCCTCAGCCCTGCCACATGCATTGACCTCCATTCCCGGCTGGAGAACACTTTTTTTTTTTTTTTTTTGCAGTGTTGCTCCTTCAATAAATATTTACTCAGCACCAACATATGCTAGCATACCCCAACAAATAAAGCAGAAAGAGCCTTTGCCCTCACAGGGCTTATCTTTAAGTAGGAGGGGTCAGCAAACACAGGCAATGACCCAGTCAGTTAGAGACCACTTGGACGGCTGGTGAGTCCGGAGAGGGGTAAAGAGAGGGGAGGGTGCAATTAAGAGTAGTGTCCTCGGGCAGAGCCTCCATCAGAAGGTGGTATTGAGCCGAGACTGGAAGGAGGTGAGAGTTAGCCAGGGTGTTAGAAGGAATAGTGTTCAGGCAGAGGGAACAGTCAATGCTGGGCCCTGAGGCTGTTTGGGGGAGCGATGTGGAGGAAGGTAAGGATGTGGTCATGGTGGTAGGAGGGTGGAGGCAGGATCTGGAAGGGTAAGGAGAGGAGTGGAGCTGACAGGGGACACAGAGCAAGTTCTGAGCACAGGAGCCACGTGTGCTGGCTGGATTAAAGGTCTGTTCTAGCTGCTGTGCTGGGAAAAGCCTGCAGAAAGGTGTAGAGGCCATGAGGCCCATGCCGAGCCACCAGGGGACAGATGATGGCCGAGATGATGGGCAACTTGGGCCAACAGGTGTAGTCGCCATAGCAAATGAAGGGCGCGAAACAGAGGAGTCAGGGGGACCCCAGCACATGTGCAATCGGGGGGCCCCAGACCGCAAGCCTGAGTGTTAGGAAGCATAAATCAAACTAGCAAACAATTAAATGCTCGCTGTCTTCTTGCTTTCATGATGACGACAGGAAAATAAGGGGAAAGCCATGGTTTTTGTATGGTGGAAGGTTGGCAAAGTGTCAGTGGCTGAATTTAATTCTACATATCTGAGGGTTCTATTCATCAGACAACAATGTTTGAAAAAGGAGGAAAAAAGACATCTATAACTTATGAATTAGTATGTGCTTTTTCCATAAATTTACTTTTCTTGCCCCATGTCAGTATAATCCTTAATTATGTTGTATGATCAAGATTTTCACGTAATTTGTCTTCTAGTACCATTAGTGATATAAGGAACCAAAAACTAAATTGTAGTAAAGTGTATGAAATTTGAATGTGTTTTTGTCAAAAATGTAAATCAAATGTAAAAAATAAAGTTATTTGTCATGATTCCAAAAATGATTCTGCTTCTAAATCTCAAAATTAGCTATTAAAATTAAAAAGCAAGGTATTTTAATTATTGGATTAAATTTAATTAAAGCTGAAATTTTTATTTAAATTTTTGAATGCTTAACTAAAATTATGAAATATTTTGATACAATGAAACTATCATGACTCTGTCAAGCATTGTTCACCCAGTTGCCAATGTAAAGAAAGAGTATGTCAGGTCATATAGGTTCTATCTAGACTTACATATATGCAATTTTGAGACTATGAATCGTCTAACATTGCAAACCATGGCTCCTTAGCAACCATGTATCACTGTGGTGAGTGCCAGGCTCATGTGTGAGTACCTTTGGAATTACAAATCAGGATAGGAAGACAAGGAAGAAAATGGGCACCGACCACTACTGGAGAATGATGCTTCGTTATGCAAGAATCTATCACATGTTCCTACACGACTATCACATTCCTGCTTAAAAGAAGGATTTAATAAGTTAATACATTGTCTTTGCTCTTACCAAAGCTCCTTGCTGTTCAAACCCTCCCTCCACACAGAACAATGTGTGTCTCCAACACTGTCTGTGCTCTACCACAGACCTCCATGGCTCTCAGACAATGACTAGGACGGACATATGGGGGGCCTGGGCCCCGAATGTTGTCAGGCTTGAGAGACCAGTGACAAGCCCCAAATCACACATGTTCTTGAGAAAGTGGTGTATAGGTGCGTGTGTTTACTCACACACAAGCTCGCTCAGTATGAGGGGCCCTCTAAGTAAGAAGCCCTCTGAAGTGCCCCTTTGGCCCAACTCTATGGGCATTGGACCCGGAAGGCTGGACTTGCCATCATCTGAGATGGGGAAGCTGTGGGGGAAGTAGTTTCAGGTGAGGGTGGGAGGGTATAAAGATCAGGAATTTGGTTTTGCAAATGTTGAGTTTGTGATGTCTTTTGGTTATCCAGACGAAAGCTTGCAGTATGAATGGATCTGGGTTCTGTAAGAGAGAAAAGTGGGGGGAGCTGGGCTGGAGATATGCATTGGCAAGCCATCAGCATACAGCTGTTCTGTAGTGCCCTGGACTGCAAGGGGCCGCCAAGGAACTGATACAGAAGAGAATCCAAGACTGAGTCCTAAGACACCTAAGGTCTAGAGTTGAGGACAGACATGTTAGGATGGTTATCAGTAAAACAAACAAACACAAAACAGAAATAACAAGTGCTGGCGAGGATGTGGAGAAATTGGAACTCTTGTGCGCTGTTGATGAGAATGTAAAATGGTGTAGCCTCTATGGAAAACAATATGGCAGTTGCTAAAAAAAAAAAAAAAAAAGTAAAATAGAATTACCATATGATCCAGCAATCCTACTTCTGGGTTTGCAGCCCAAACCAAAAGCAAGGTCTCACAGAGATATTTATAATTCATTCCATAGCAGCATTACTCACAATAGGCAAAAAGGTGGAAACAACATGAGTGTCAATCACCAGATGAATGAATAAACAAAATATGAGAAATCCATACAATGGAATATTATTCAACCTCACACAGAAAGGAAATTCTGACACCTGCCACAACATGGATGAACCTTGAGGACATACGTGTCCAGTGAAATGAGTCAGTCATGAAAGGACAAATATTGTACGATTTCACTTATATAAGATACTTAGAATAGTTAAATGCATACAGACCGGAAGTAGGGTGGTGATTTTTAGGGGCAGAAGAAGGGGGAATAAGGAGTTTTTGTTTAGTGGGGACAAAGTGTCAGTTTTGCAAGATGAAAAGAGTTCTAGAGATGGATGGCAGTGATGGGTATATGACAATGTGAACATATTTAATACCACTGAACTATACGCTGAAAAATGGTCAAAGAGGTAAATTTTATGTTATATATATTTAACCAAAATTTTAAGAACTAAAAAGAGAGAGAAATATTTTTTTAAAAAAGAAGAGTTGGGGGACAGCTGGATGGCTCAGTAGGTTAAGCGTCTGCCTTTGGCTCATGGTCATGATCTCAGGGTCCTGGGAACAAGTCCCACACCAGGCTCCTTGCTCAGCAGAAGCCTGCTCCTCCCTCTCCCTGCTTCTCACTCTGCCTGCTGCTCCCCTTGCTTGTGTTCTCTCTCTCTCTCTCTGACAAATAAATAAATTAAATAAATACAATCTTAAAAAATAAAAAAGAAAAGAAAAAGAATTGGGGACAAGATGAAGGACCATTTCCAGGGACTGGGAAGGAGGGAGCCACGGTCCAGCTTTGGCTCAGGCCAGACTAGTTCCCACAGGGCTGTGGCTCCCTGAGGCGGGGCCAGCGTCTGTGCAGCCCAGAGCATCTCATTGGCGTGATTCCCCAAATGCAATGATTTTTCCAATCCTTGTTCTACGCTCATCTCATCTGCTCCCAGTCACTGTCTTTCCTGAATTTGTGCCCCCATTTTGGCTCCCATGTCACAGTCTATTGCCTACATGACTTCTTCAGTCTATGGACACACACCTGGCCCATCTCTCCTCTCTACCCCACTCACCTGTTATTTCAACAATTGTGCCCAAATGATTCTAAACCTCATTCCCTTATGCCACCTTAATAGCATTGTTTTAGCTGTGGCACTTCCTCCCTGCCAGCCAAACGACAAATGATGTTTTCAAGATGGATGATGAATGGATGAATCAAAGAGCCAGATCATAGACAAGGGAGTGTCTTCTTTCTTACTCATCTCCAATCAGCTTGCCCCTCACTGTGCACACAGTGGGTGCATGATCTGTGGATGAAAAAGAGGAAGGAAGAACAGAAGGACCAGGAAGAAGAGAACAAGAGTGCTAGTCAGTAGATGTGGGTTTCTCACTAGAAATAGTAAGAAGCACAGCAAGTATCGAAGTGGCTAATACCCCACTCATTTCAACATCTGAACAGTAGCTCTTACTTGAAGACTATGTAGATGCAAGGAAAATGAATGTCTTCCTTAGCTCTCTTTAGGGAGTGTCAATGAATATACCTGCAGCACCTATATACCCATGGGGACCTCTTTAAGATATAGCCCAAGAAGGGGGGCCTGGGAGGGTCATTCCACTGAGCATCCTACTCTTGCTTTCAGCTGAGGTCGTGATCTCAGGGCCCTGGGATTGACTCCTGCATTGGGCTCCATGCTCAGCGGGGAGTTTGCTGAGGATTCCTTCTCTCCCTTTGCCTCTCTTCCACTCATGTGCACACTCTCTCTCTCTCAAATAAATAAATCTGAAAGAAAGAATGAAAGAAAGAAAGAAAGAAAGAAAGAAAGAAAGAAAGAAAGAAAGAAAGAAAGAAAGAACCCAAGAACTAAGTTTCAACACAGGATCTCAGGTTGTACGGTCTGAGTTACAGATGGTGCAGAAGTGACTTAAAATAGCCAACCCATGTGTCAAATGATTCTGATGCCTTTAAATACCAGTTAACGTTATACATCAACTTGACTCTGCCACGCGTGCCCAGATGTTGGGTTAAATATTTTTCTGGGTGTCTATGAGGGTGTTTCTAGATGACATAAGCAATTGAATCAGTCTTCCTGATTGTGGGTAGGATTCACCCAACCCACTGAAGGCCTGAATAGAACAAAAAGGCAGAGTAAGGGAAAATTAACTCAGCCTGACTGTCTTGGAGCTGGGACAATGGTCTCCTCCTGCCTTTGGACTCAGACTCAGGCTAGGAGTACACTATTGGCTCTTCTCCCAGGTTTCCAGCTTGCCAACCACAGATCTTGCAACTCCTCAGTCTCCATAACTGCATGAGCCAGCCGTATGTGTAGACATATGTGATATGTAGACGCATGGTGTATATAGAGATCATACACAGTGTAATTGGGGGGAGTTTCGTGTCACTGTTGACAGTAATTTTCCAGTTATTATAGTGTTAGACTTCGAGAAAAAGTGCATGGATGCTCTCGTGACCACATTGTGACATGTTTTAAAGTGAAGAGTTGCTTGCACCAACATTGCTTTCCATGTTCACTGCCCAGGGACTTTTACCCACATGGTCAAGGTGGTGTCAGGTTGGCAGAACAAAATCATTGCTATTTGACTTTCAACTGTGAAATTTTGCAGTAATATTATGAGTTGCTCCCCTTAACAATTGTCTGGCTTACAAACTCCCGGGAAGGTGAGAATGATTTAGAGTTTATGGGGAGTAGTGTAGGTTAATCATAAGAACGGGGCTGCTGTGAAGGCCAAGGGGCATTGACAGATTGTGTTCTCTTCTCCCGTTCTGATTTTCCTTATTTTCAGCCTGACATCTTTTTTTTTTTTTTAATAGATTTGCTTTGAGATTTTGCACATCTACAAAATCCATTTGAAAACCGGATGGGCAGAGAATGGAAATGATTTTATGGTTGGGAAGATTGCACACACATTTTTTTCTTTTTAAGGCTAGGGTTTCTAATTGTGCATTCAGAAAGAGCCACAGTCTTCATATTAATGAGCTTGCCCAGTTTAAGAAGAATTAGATGAAGTCAAAACATTGACCCAGAAGTGGAAAACCTGTTTCTGTGACATTGTCAGCAGCTTAGAGAGGTCTTCCCAAGGAATTCTCTTCTGTAAATGGCAGCTTGTAATCGGCATTGGGGTTCCAGGCAGTGGAGTGATAGCAGAAACCGGTCCCAGTGAAAATCCCCCCATGGCATGGTGCAGATGCCGTTTTCATATGGAATCCTGATTTCACACACACACACACACACACACACACACACACACACTTAAATGAAAAATAAATTAGAAAGAGCCAATAATTACTGTATTATTACAGCTCTTGCATATGTATCTTCCCCGTAGATTTGGTAAGAAAAATAAAAGGCTTTAAAACCCCAGTCATTATCTGAGGACTTTTTCCTGGAGGTTTCCCTTGCTCATTGGCATGAGTTGGCCATTGTCCTTGTCCCTTGTGCTTTGGAGAGCCAGTCCTGTCCCAGGTGGAATACAAGGGTGACCAGCGCTCACAACCAGAAACCCTACACTTACCGTCCACATCCTTCTCTGGTCAAGAGCATATGCGGGCTCCCTCTGGCTGCTGCATCTGGTCCAACTCTCCCTTGACTTCCCCATCCCCACAGACACCCTAGCAGCCCCACTTTCATCCTAGACCAATTTCCCCTCTTCACCCCTCCCTGAGTCCCCACTTCATTCCTTTGACTGCTCTTTTGGGTACCGACTCTGTAAAGAAAACTTCCTGGCTTCTCAACCCATGGAGTTTAGCCTATAGCATTAGCTCTTAATTGTCTCATGGGTTCCTTTGTTCATTCGTGTGTTTGTTTGTTCATCAATTGTCTATTAAGCCCCTCATGCATCAGACACTGTGCTGGGTGCCAAGCAGACACGGGGAGGGAGCATGGCCATGCTTCGGGGTTTGGCTGGAGCCCTGAGCTCTTCAGGGTTGTTTGGGAGGTAAACGTGCAGAAGAAGAGTAGGGCAAGTTCGGGCAGGGCCTGGGTCCCTGCCTGTACTGAGGTCTCACCTGTTTGACCTTGGGCATGTGCAGCCTGGTCTGGAAAAGGGACACTGGCAGCAGAGACGGGTTACAGTCTCTTGAAATTACCCAGCTTTGAGATGGTGCAGACTTAGATGAAAACCCCAGCGGAAAGACAGGAGCAAGGAACAGACTGAGTACTCCTTCTTACCATGTTTGTTTAGGACGAAACCACTAGTGGCATCAGAACAGCAAGAAAGTGGATTTCCACCAGAGTTCATGTTTTTAATTTTGTCTACTTTTTGTTCTTTTATGTAAGCAATTAATTAATTCTTACCATTTATAGCCACCAAGTATATGCCTGGGCTAGAGATCCAAATAGCACGGGACCTGTACTGCCGTCAAAGAGCTTACGGCCCAGTCGCAGAGGAAACACTGCAGGGTCGGCCAAGGTCTGAGCCATGTGGAGCGGCCAGGCTGCTGGGGTCTTTCCACAAAGACCCGGCACCCCGAGGGAGGCTAATCTCAGTGAGATGCAGAAAAGACCGCTGGGGGCCAGGCCTGGAGTCTGGAGAGAGGGGACAACTGGCTCTTAAAGTTACTATGAGAAGAGCTGATGACGGTTGTGAAGGCATCTGAACACGGATAAATCACCGCACATTATACATTTTACAAGATTCCGCAAGCGTGTCTGTATGGTCCTTTCTGATTCTAGCCCCTGAGTGGTGAGGGGGTGACTGCAACAGGCATTTCCATTCACTTGATCCCACCTGCTGGCAAACCTTTGGAGGTCAGGTATGATTATCTCCGTTATGTGGACAGTAAGACCGAGGGTGTGTGCGGCTAAGGAATGAACAGGGGACAACAGAGCCAGGAAACGCTGTCCCGGGATGAACGGCCAGGTCTCCGAAGGTTCCCACTTGGAGCTCGTCCTGGGTATGACACTGCTGCTCTTGTTTCCTTGTGCCACCAAAACCAGTGAAGGCTTTTAATTATTTAAAGGTTATTTTTGTCTCAGGAACAAACACAAGGTGGAAGTCTCTGTTGGTGGAGTTGGGCTCACATGGAGCTAAAACTCATCAGTTCCAACCACTGGACAAAGAATGCAGGGACACCCTGAAAACACAAGGTGTAGCCATTGTCCCTCGGTGGGGAGGGGGAGGGAACACACCTAGAAAATGTGGCATTTCATTGCTATTTTAAAAAAAAATTAATCTTACTACCAAGTATCTTTTGAATTAGACATTCAAATAATTTTACTTTCTGCTTAAGGATCATTTTGCTTAAGAACAAAATAAAATGTGGGTGCACGAACATTTTACAAAAGCATAATCATTACATAGCATCAGATTACGTGCCAATTATTTTCATTTCTAGGTTATTAAAAGTTTAGGGATGAAATAAAAAATGGGAATTTAAGATAAACTCCCAGTCCTTCAGTTTCCACAATGAGATTTATAAGTCTGATGTTGGTAAATGCGTACTTTGCCGTGTTTATTAGATCATCTTGATTTCTGGGGACATCACTTAGAAGCATCACATTTGTCCAATCTACGAGTTCTAACACCTTTGTGGATTGAGGGGCCCCTCATCCTTCTTCATTTTCCCTGCTCTCCTGTCTGTGTGCTGAGTTTTCATCAGACCCAGTGGGACAGGAGCCCAGAGCCCATTTCTGTCATTTTTGGGGCGTTTCCGTGCCCTGCGGAGGACCCGCGCTCTCCACTGCATGCCGTGATGTCATCTGTCAAAATTCTAACCGGCTTCTCGCTTTGTCTTCGGAGGCTGAGCCCTGGTGCATTTCTCTTCACAGCAACACCAGTTCCACAGGACAATTAAGGATGTTAGCTTCCTGCTATCAGTTATGAAGCATTTTCTCTTGCTGAGAATCTTTGAGGAAGGGCTAGGAAAGTGCACACACAGACCTTTTCTCGATCAGCCGCAGAACCAGAATGGGCCTTTTGATAAATGCTTTCTGGTAGTTGTCTTTCAGGAGCTAATTTTTCAAGCTGAGAGAGAGAGAGAGAGAGAGAGAGAGAGAGACAGGAAGAGAGAGAGGTTTCTAATTTTTCAGGTACCTAATGACTTAACGGAGGAAAACAGACAATTTCAAGAATGTATTTTGGCACATATGAAACCATGTCTGCTTGGTTCTGGGATAAAGTCAATGTCCCTCGGTTAGTAGCAGAAGTATTTTCGTTTGGAGAATTGGATTATTTTTGAATTCTACTTATTATACTAAATTGAATACCATATTATGAAATCCATTTCAACTTTTATGGACATCCCTGCCTTCTCCAGGGGCTTCTTCAAGCATTTGGTTTATTGGGGAAGAGTCATTTATTCCCTGCAACGATGCCCACGGTGCTGGCACATTACAGAGAAGAAAATAAGCCACAAAATTCAAGTTCTTATTGCAGAATAGTCTCAACTTACATGATTTTCTTAAAATAATGAAAAACTTTAGAATATGACATCCCAGGGAAGGGGAGAGGATTCTTGCATATCTAATCAAAATGTTATCACCCCAGAAACATGTTTATAATATGACCTTTATCAGCTGCTTCACAGTGAAGAAATCCTTTCAAAAAGGCAAAGTTTCTGATGAAGCATCACAGGCTGGAAGAAATTCTCAGAAAAGAAATTGCATTGTCAACGAGAGAGCCTCCCTGGCCGAGGCTGCGCTCCGGAGATCGCCAGGGCCCTCTTACCATTGTCTTGAACTGTCAAAGTTTAGCTCCTTTTGGATTTTTGAGCAATTCAAAGAAGATACTTTCATAAACAGTTTCATAAATGACAGCATGTCTAATTCCTTGGCTTTTGAATACCGAGCTGAGTACAGCACAGGGAGGCGACTGAGAGTTTCTCCTGAGCCATAAAGCAGTCTAGGAGGTAAGTTTCCAAGCTGTTGACACAGACAGTAGAGATGGAAATTCTCTACTAGCATGCTAGACCCTCCTTCTGCACTCTGCTTGGCCTGACACTCGTGGATTGATGCAGTATATCTTGATGTTAGTATCCCATTTCAGAAATGTTCTGACATTATCTATTTGGAAGTTTGAAAAAATAGTATAAAACTCCCAATGCATCTGAGCACACATTTCAACAGAGCAATCACAATACCCATCTCCACCGATGCAAGATGCAGGCTCCGACCCAATTCCAACAGCTTCATTTCTAAGTCGACGGGAATCCGAAAATTTTGCTGTGTGTAAGAAAATTAGGAGAGACCGGCTCCTTCTTGCCGTCAACCACCTCCCAGGGCTCAGCAAGCACAGGGCGTTGGCTGTAGAACATGTGGGAAGGAACGAACAATCAGGAACAATGAGCTGGAAAAAAGTTTTGATGGCAGAACTGAAAGGAAAGGAGACAGTGGGGTAGGAATGCGATGGTAGACACGGCGCGAATGGAAAATGGCAATGACGTGGCTACCATTTGTGCACTTGTTTTTTTTTTTTAAGATTTTATTTATTTATTTGAGAGAGAGAGAGAGAGAGGGAGCAGGGGCGAGGAGCAGAGGGGGAGGGAGAAGTAGACTCCCCATTGAGCAGGGAGCCTGGTGTGGGACTCGATCCCAGGACTCTGGGATCACGACCTGAGCTGAAGGCAGGTGCTTCACCGACTGAGCCACCCAGGTGCCCCCATTTGCGCACTTCTTTCAAGATTCAAGTTCAGGTTACAAGCAGCAAAGCACCTTGAATCAAAAGCGGGCTTTCACATCACGAGCGTCTGGAGATTTACGCACCTAGGCGCCTGTTGTACTATAGATTAGCCCACCGATGCCCTGAAAACCCACAAGACGAATGATTCCACCATCACCTTTAATTTCATATTTAGACTTCTTCCCGTTTATTCTTATCACACAAGCAGGGGTAGATGCCGAAGCGAACGCTCAGCTACAATTTCCAGCTTGTTAATAACTGAGCTATAGTTTCCCAATCATCGGCATTCTCATTGTTGCAAATGAAAATCAGATTTGCAAGGGGGAGATGCGTGGGGTCCTGGCACCCATGCATCTCCCCTGCTTCCTCCTCAGACCAAGAAAGACAAGTTTTTAATCAGCAGTCAACTCTACAGTCTTCGGAGCTGGTTTAAACTAAGTCAGCAACTCTGATTCTTTTATTTGAAGAACAAATAGCAGGATAAAATTCCTAAGCCCTGGAAATACACCATCATAATGTGCCACCAAAAGATTTTAAATTCCTCAATTCAAAAATGCTAACACACAGTCTTTTCTCTGTTTCTGTCTGTCTGTCTGTCTCTCTCTCTCTCTCCCTCCTTCCCTCCCTCCTTCCCTCCCTCCTCTCTCTCTTCTCTTTCCTTCTCCCCCATGCCTACCCCAATCCTATATGCTGAGGAAGTGGGAATATTTTCAGGAATATCGGCCCTTGGGGATCAGTAACTCTACGCAGATAAGTGCTGCTCTGCCATTTCATAGCTGAGTCACTTTGGACAAGTAACTTGACCTTTCAACCCTCACTTTTCTTACCTATAAAATGGGTGTACTGAACCTCACCTCACACACTTAGGAGTTTTTGAAAGGATAACACACGTAACAACAAGTAGCACAGCGTTCAGGGGGCACGTTCAGTGCTCAAGATTCTTGGTAGCGAATGACAGGAGCCCCACTCAAACTTGTTTATTCAAACAGAAGATTTCATTGTCACACAGATATAAGAAGTGCAGAGGTAGCTGCCTTCAGATCTGGCTGGATCCAGGGGCTCAGCGACAGAGTCTGGGCCGGTTCTCTCTACTCTACGGGATCCCCTCCCAGCAAAGGTGGTGGTGACGTGGAGCCGCAGAGTCTCTGCTGGGTGACCCAGCAGGAAGGAACCGAACCTGTGTGCAGGCGAGGGCCTGATTGGTCCAGCAGAGTGCCCGATGGAAGATTGGCCACAAAGGAGGCAGTAGAGCTTGCAGGCAGGAGTCATAAATGTCCTCCATGAGTCTCAGCAAGTGCTGCTCTCATGAGTCAGAGACACAGTAAACCCAGTGTCAATATTCTAACTCATTGCTGTGTGACCTTCCCAAGTTACTCAACCACTCTGTTTCCTCATTTGTAAAGCTGTGATAATGATATTCCCTACTTCATATATTGTTGTGAAAATTCAAAAAGCCAATGAGCATCATGCATTAACCCTAGGGCCTGCCACCTAACAAGCAGTGGGTAATTTTTGGCTAATTTTATTATTAATTTCTAGGAGTCCTATCTTTCTAGTGCCTGAGTAACTTAACAAATCTCCAATAAATGTGGTATCTAAGATTAATCCCTAAGACGAAGAAACGAGGTGCAGATTTGGCGATGCTTTGCCTTGCCTTGGCCAGGGGGGTGGGGGGTCCAGCTCTGGGAGACTGTCCTGAACTGGTAACGAGTTGCGTCCTCCATCCAGCCTCATGAAACAGATCCCGCAGACCACAGAATTGTAGAAGTCTCCACTGCACAGAGCCACATCCATCTGGGCACTTATTTAATGGCAGAGACCATCTCTACTGCCGTGGGGGAGACGGGGCTGCCAGCAGCAGAGCGCCGCCCGCCTGCCGGTCCCCGCCACCCCTGCCACATACTGCTGCTGCTGCGTAGCTGGAAAGCTGAAGAGAGAGCACGAGAGTACATGGCACAGAACCTGAGCCGGGCACACAGTAGCGTTCTATCACCATGGGCAGGTATGGTACAACTTGGTGACTCCATACCTTACAGTCATGCTGCCCTTACCATCCCCCTTCCTTCCCTTGTCATGCCTGTTCTCCTGGCCGCTTGGGTGCATGTGACTGGCTAGGTGGTACTTCATTCTGTCGGCCACCGCGACAGGTCCAGGTTCAGCACAGTCACCTGTACTGGGCCAATCAGAGTCCTTCCCTGGGATTTTTTTCCAGGGGAAGCTGGAGATAGAATTTGCTTCAACTCTGGGGACACACTGCTGAAAGGATGTAATGCTGAGGTCATAGATAGAAACATGGGTCATGCTGAAGAAGAGGGATCTGAAGAAGAGAGGAGGGCTGGCCCCAGTCTCTGGTGTCTGGGAGCCCCCTTCCTTTACTACCCTGCGCTGGACCAGCCCACTTCCTAACAAAGGCCTGGCTTTGGGCTGGCTTCCTTCATGTGCATCAGGAAGAGCCTGCCCCGTAGGGCCCCTCCCTGGGGAGTGGCCTCACTCAGGTGCCCAGGACTCTTCTCCCTCCCCACCAGGAATGAGAACTCTGTTCTTCCTGTCCAGAGGGCTCCTGGACCAAACAGGGCTGCTAACGTGACAGATGCCGGGCCACTCCCCCAGCATTGCTCTGTCATTCCTGACTCTGTGCACGGAAGTGGGCTATCTCTGCTAACAGACAGTCAGACAACTGAAAGATCAGACAGACCGCCACAGCACCCTCACTGCCAATTTTACTGCTCACGTGCTGACCGTTCTTCCCACATTGCCTCATCTTATTTTAAATCAATGGCTCAGTGCGCCGGGGCTGGAGTGAAGAAGGGCCCCTTGGGGGGAACACAACCACTTTTTCTTTTTCAGATTAATATTTTTGGAGGGTGAGACAGAACGTCTGGTGCGGCTGGTTTTCCTGCCTTGATTTCCATGTGTGGTTTCCCAGGTAGAGGCAAACGAGGACAAATCACAGTCTCAGCATCCAAATCCCCACGTCTCTTGCTTTAATTTCCAAGTCACAAAAATGCAGGCACATCTGGCTCATCCCAGAAGGACGGAGGAGGGGGGAGACCCCCTTCCTCCTGGTGGCCCAGGTGCACACTCCCCAGCACTTCACACCACTTAAAAGATTCTGCCCAAACTGCCAACAATGTGTTACAAACAAAACCCTTCCCGAAAATGGATCAAAAACACTTTGTAATAAGTGTAGGAGCCACTTTCAAAAGGGCCAACATCTGACAAAATCCCTGGTCCTGAGTGATCAACACTCAAATAGCCCAACACAGTTTGGGAAAACCTCCCCCGAAGCTTCTACATTTGAAGAAGTAGCTCTCTGTGCCAATCTACACACACACACACACACACACACACACACACACACACACACACATCAGAAGAGTTGCCTTCGATTCCCTGGTTTGTATGTAGTATATACATTTCCCAGATACTCAGTTTATCACCATATCTCGGAAGGAAGAGCTGCATATGATTTGGGATCATCTTTGTCCAACAATTACTGGATAATGGGTCCAAATACCACAAATACCAGTGGTCCTTTACCTGTGTGAGTGTTTCCCCTAAAAGAAAGCAGGTGTCATTCATTTTCTCTTTCAGGACTTTCCTTTTATCAACCCTTCCACACCAGCAGATTTCCTGACTGCTCAATGTGGGGCCACCCACAGCACAAAGCTACACACACAGGGGCTCTTGACAAGGGCTTGTTGAAAGGGTCCTGGCTTTGCACCCCACGACCCCTAGCACATCACCCAGGTAGATGCTCACTGCTCCTGATTGCAAACCCCATTTCCTTATCTGTCTACACCACCAACTGTGGGTGCCTTTGGCCCTCACACACCCCCCCTCCTCCATTCCTCCAGAATGCCCCCCTCCCAACATCAATCACTGGTTGGCTGTACGACCCAGACCCAAGGTGCCGGCTCTTGGCTCCAACCCTTACAGGAATACTAGGGCTGGGAAAATCAATTGCGTTAATCGGTAAAACTCTCCACTGGAGATGGTATCCTAAAGGAAAACCACATGTAAAACGCTTAAAGAGGGGAGCTCTGTAATATGTTTCTTTTGTTATACGACCCTCGCACGTTTGTCCGGAGTTTGGGGCTTTCAAACCACACAAGGTTTTATGTGATCATTATAAAATCCCTTCTTTTCCCAAAGGCAGGGTAGTAAGGATTAAGTTTGACTACTGAAGACAGCTTTGTTGTAAATGGTCTCTAATGTCACAAAAGTAGCTTGGAAAGAAAGGCTTATTAAACAAATTTCTTGGGTCACAAATCATTGGAGCAATCACATGTCATGTTCATTTGTTTAACCTGAAAGATATCCATTTGGATGTTTAAAGAAAAGATGCAAATTAACATTGTTCCCAGTGCGCACAGGAAAGCTGGCGGGTCTTAAAGGACATTCAGGGAGGCCCCTTGAAGAGTCAGACTGACATTGAACATATACACTCTTGTGTTTTTCCACCTCTTCTGCAAAGAAGTCATTCATGGGAATTTGAAGAAGAATGGGATATGATTTATTAATCCACAGATGGGAAGCCCCAAAGGAACCTTGTCCACCTAGTCCAATGCTGTCATCCTACAAACAGAGAAGTCATGTGGATTATACAGTGAGAGGCTGGCAGGACCACGTCCCAAATCTCCCGACCTTGTGTTCCTTACATGCCAAGCCACCTCCCACATTTGGGGCTATCCTTGTGTTGCTTAAACAGTAGAAAGTGCTCAGAGGTGAGGATGCTGGTATAATGGGACAAAAGCATGAGGCATAGGGGAGCTTTTGAGAAAATGCTTTGAGTTTTTGAAAATTATCAAGAGAAGAATTTACCAGCAAGTGCAGGGAGTGAGGATTTTAGTTTTATTCACTGGAGAGTCTGAGATGTCACATTCGAGAATCTTAGTCTTTGGGAAGTCCAGTCCTTGGCAGGAGTGGTGGCCTTCTTCCAGCCCCCCATGGCTCTAAGACCCCTATCTGGCTCCTGACCTCGAATCCCCTTGTGAAGGTGGTTGCTGCATCCCCCAACCTTGCCGGGAAGGGCAACTGAGTCCTGCAGCAGACCCGGGTGCTTGCATCTCCCCTGGATGCCGTACTCTCCTTTGTCTCTCTCTCTCCGACCTCTCCCCAAGGCCATACAATCTCCCTAAAGGGCCTTAGGCTCACCACGATTAACCTTCTTTCCTGGGGTGGGAATCAGAGATGCTAACGCCAGCTAGACTCTTTGTACTAATAGCTTAAGAAATCATATTAAACTACTATTCAGATAAAAAGCAAAGTAGGATTTATTTATTTTTATAAAATTACATCACAGTATGCTGGCTAAGATACCAGAAGGCATCCTGATTCAATTTTGGTGTTATTTTCCCTTTTCAGTTCTGTGGGGATCCCAGTTCTGAGTTGCCATTGATGTTTGTTACTCCTGCCTGCATGCCCTACACAGAGTAGATCATTATAAGAATCCTTTACAGATGATAACATTGACGATTAGAGAATTTGAATAAGTTTCCTGAAGTTTCACAGTGAGCCAGTAGAAAAGACCAGAACGAACGGCAAAGATATTTTATTTCTCTTGCTTTCTTAGCTTAAGTGCTTACGGCTGCCAGTATTGAGAAGGATTCTGAGGCTGTGTTCAGTCTCACTGGAGAAAAAGTACCTTGATTTATACACCAGTGTGTACCCAGGGCCTAGTTCACTTTCCACCAGCAGCTCTTCTGAACATGTCCCAGCCAAGGCCTGGTCCTGGGTGGGGGCCTTAAGAGGATGCATGATGCCCCTACGGAGTCACTGGGGCTTTTCACAAAGCAACCTTGTTTTGGTTCTTTGAACAAATTCTTATTAACAAAATATGTTGAGTGTGCAAGTCACAAGTATCCCAGTAGAGGAGTTGTACATGCCAGGAGGGTGAAGATTTCTTTCCCGTTAAGAAAACAGAATCTAGCAGCCCCATAGATGGGTTAGAATACACAGTCCTGAGATGGGACCAATGGGTGTGTGACCTCCCTTAAACTTTGGGGGATACTCCCAGAGGTCCTTATGCCAACCATGCTGGATACAATGTGTCTGTAGTGTTTCCTGGGGCTGCCATAAAAGGTACCAGAAAATGGGTGTCCAGAAACAACACACATGTATCGTCTCATAGCTCTGGAGCCCAGCAGTCTGAATCAAGGTGTGGAGAGGGCCGTGCTCCCACTGAAGGTTCTAGGGATGGGTGCTGCCCATGCCTCTCTTCCCAGGTGTTCCTTGGCTAAGACGTATCACTGTGCACCCTGTCTTCACACAGAGTTCTCCCTGTGTCTCTGTCTTCACCTGGCCTTCAGTTTACAAGGACAACAGTCATATTGGGATTAAGGGCCCACCCTAATGACTCATTGTAACTTGTTATGTCTCTAAAGATCCTGTCTCCAAATAAGGTCACTTTCTGAGTACTGGGGGTTGGGAGTCCAACACATCTTTCTGAGGGAGCACAATTCAACCATAATAGTGTCCACACGGAACCAAGCAGTGCCTGGCAGCCGTGTGCTCACTGAAGAGCATCTGAGACTGGCCTGGCTGCCAGGGCCCAGGAGTCTGGGTGTGTCTAGGCCCTGGTGACCTCAAGGGCCCTGCATGGCCACCTCCGACCACAGGCATTAGAGACTGACCCCAGGCCCCTCCGCTCGCGCATCGACCCGGATGGTTCCCGGAGTCCTGTTGGTCCCTGCCCTCTAGGAGGCCCAGGCGGGCAGCCCGCTCTCCAGACACCTGCTCCGCAGGGCGGAACCGGCAACAGGATTAGTGGGAGCATCTGGCGCTGCACCTCTCCACCGCTCCCCGCTAGCGGCGTACCGCACGCACCAAGGGGCGCGGGGCTGACATTTGCTAAACCGAGGCACAGAGCGCGAGAGGTGAAGTCAGAAGCGCCGGGCCCAGGCCGCCAGGCAGGAGACGCCAGCCCGCCGGAGGCAAGACGCCGGCGGGGTGGCGCCGGGCGGCCAGCGAGGCTGCGCGGAGCAGGGTCAGCCCGGGCGCCGCCGCACTGGGCATGCTCCGACCCGGGCCAGCGCTCGCGGATCCAGCCCCATCCCGCCGCGTTAGGCCCCGCCCCCGCACCTCGTCCCCGCTTCCTGCACTTCCTGGCCCCTCCCCCTCTAGGCCCCGCCCACGCGCTTCAACTCCCGCGCTCTGGCCGCGCTTCCGCCAAGTCCAGGCCCCGCCCACCGTGGGTCCGCCCCCCGAGCGTCCCGGCCCCGCCCCCGCGCCCAGGACATGCCAGGGCGGCGCACGCTCCTAAAACACTTGGCATCCCTGCGCTTTCAGCTCCTCTCGGTCAGCGGCCTGGGCAACGCGGTGAGTGTCTGGGTTGCTGCCCTCCCGCAAAAGTCGGGCCTTTCCTAGGATTAGCAGTCGTCTGGAACCTGTGGTTCTATGGGCACCTTCCGTCGCCCTAGGCGTGGGGCCTGCCCGCATCCCACCCACTGCGCGCAGGCCCCACGTGTGCCCAGGTGTGCCCAGGCGCGGCCCACCCCCCAGACCTGGGGCTCCTGGACCAAGTTGCGCTGCAGTGACAGCAGCCGGCTGTGGGCTGCTGGCCGCCCTGCCGCACCTCTAGTTGGCCAGACCTTCGACGCTCTCCCTGCGTGTGCTCCTGCCCTGCACGGCTGAACGGCCTGCAGCCGCCCTCCGCCTGCCTTCTGTTCCCAGGAAGCTTCTGGAGGCCCCTCCCCCGGCGCTTCTCTGCTTTGAGCATACCACTCTGCAGGATTCCATGCTTCCTCCCTCGTATCTAAGTCAGCACCAGAGGGGGACCAGGTCTGGGCCCTCATTATCATGGTGGTGTTTGTATTCCTTTGGCCCTAATTGCCTCCGTCAACACTTGGGGTAAACAAGTGGAGTCAGAGCCATTTACACTGGCTCCCAAGTCGTGATGGTACAGTAGGGCAGTGTTCAAAACCGTATATCCCTCACTCCCTGCCTGGGCTCATCGTTTCCTGAGATCTCGGAGTGGTCTTGGCTGCAAGGCCAAGTACCTGGCTTTCTGTCCTGGAGGCACATTTTGTAGATGTGAGCACACCGTTTGCTTGGTTGGGTGGACAGTCGTCAGGCAGAGGGAGGCTGCTTTGTCCACAGAGGGCTCACCTCGGCTGTTTGTGGCGGAACATGAAGCTGTTGAACACAGGGAGTGAAGACTCGGACGGGCCATTTAGATAGGAACCTGGAGAGTGTCTGAGGCAGGCCCTCCTCTCCATCTGCACAAGACAGCTGAGGAAGAGATGGCTTTGCTGTTGCCCAGTCCTTCCATGGATAAAACACAGAAGTGAAAAAGACATAAAAACGAAAGCATGCTGGGGGTAAAACAACTTTAAGGAAACAATGTCAGAGCTCTCATCCCTACCCCTGGCTACCACCACATCAGGGAGTTCACATTGTGTTAACTCAGACAGAGTGCTGAGGGCAGTTCACACCAGGTGCACACTTGGGAAGGTCCCAAGTCTGCAGGTAGCAAAGGACAGTAGGCCTTGCTTTCGCAAGTGTTTCATTTCCTCCTGGGCTCTTGTCTTGGGTTAGAATTTGAATAGTAGAGTCTGGCACAGTATGGGGGCAGGATGAACCAGGCCTCAAGTACAGAGCTATATAGTAAGGCATCTTTTCTATGTGAATGTGCTTTTCATTAAATCTGTATTGTAAGAGCTAGATTTTAGAATTATTAGAACCTGCTTTTAAAAACTTCGCTGCTGGAGAGGGAAGTTTAAAGAAAGAATATGCTAGGCATGGACATGTTGGAAACATCTCTCTCTCTTGTTCAGCAGAGATTCTCAGATCTTTCTTTCCCTCTCTGGTCTGGCCTGGCTTGGTTATCAGTGGAGTCTCACCTGGGCCCTCCACTCAGGCCTTCTGTCCCCACAGTTTTCTCTGCCAGGGAATGGGTACAGGCCTGGTCTGTCCGTGCAGGGAAGGAGGGCACTGGGACAGAGGGAGAAGGGGGCCTCCCTGGCGTTCCTACAGAGTTTTCTCTGTTCCTCTGCTGTTCCTGTCTCAGAAACCCAACAGTGTGTTTCTCAGTGCTGTTCAATAAAGTAAACTTACTCAATTGTCTTTATTCTTCGTATTTTGCAGAGGACATTTTGAAGCCAGGGATTCAAACCACCAATGCGGTTCTAGTCCAACTCCCTGTTTGGGGCCTCAAGGCTCTGTTCAGTTTATAGTATAGTGTCCTTAATAGAAAAAACATGGAAGCAGAACAGTATTTTCTGAATTTTCTTTTCCTGTGGTCATCTGTTAACATTATTGTCAAGTGTGTTTTTGTACTTGCCTCTGACCTTACCTAACTACTCAACTATAAAATTCCTCTTGTAGATCAACTTTCCCTGAGGGTTTTGACTTCCTATCATGTCTCTGGTCACTGCAGACATGTACGTTGGCGTCCCGGTCTCTGAAAGGTCCTGAGCTCATTTGGCTACTGTCCTAGTCCTCCCTGATGGGTTTCCTGTTTCCGGGGATGGGTAGCTTCTGATGCAGGTGCTTTCTGAAAGAGCTAGGGTCTTATCTTGGAATGTTATTTACACAAAACCTAAAACTGTAAAAATCAGGAACGTGTAAACTATAACATTACCACTGGATGAGAGTGGATTCCCTGTCATCCTTCTCATGTGCGCGGACGAGCAAACAAACCCAACAGCACCCCGTGCTTGGTTTAAAGTCCAAGCATGTGTGGTTATCTGTGTGGGAGCGGGGATTAGAGCTGTGCAGGAGAGCCAGTTTTCCCTTGGTTCCCAGGATGCATTTCCCCTTCTGTTAGCTCTGGAGGCCTGTCTTGGGCAAAGGTACATGAACGTTTGAGACCCAGCGGTGTAGACAAAATACTGCCAGATGTGTGTCCTGTGGCATGTGGGTAATTAGTGCATATTTGCTGGTCAGTGGCAAGAGTTGTTTTCTTTTGATGTAAAAAAAATTCATAATAAAAAGCTTAGACGGGGGCCTGGGGTGGGGTGCAAGGTTTTGGGAAAACCATATAGTGACTAAATGGGATGCAGTGAACGACTTATTCCTGTATATAGCCATTAAAAGGAATTGTCCAAGAAGAGAAATAAGTCATTTTGTGACCTTTTGTAACCTTTGAAGGAATCAGAGTGGTTTTGGCAGAAGTGGCTTCCATGTGAATCGGTCACAGCGTCTTGCCAAAGTGCTCAGAATCCCTCCCTGGCAGTGAAGCCAGCGTGTGGCAGCCGCGTGCCTGATGTCTGCTTTAGCGAAATAACTAAATAAATAGGCAGCCCCAGGGGCCACTGACACAGCAGTGACACCGTTGGCTACGTGTTCAATGCTGAAACTTGTTTTTGAGACGACAAGTTGTTTTCAATTAGATTGGGGGCTTAGAGGATTGAGGGTCTGCAGGGAGTCAGGCCTCCTGTCCCCGTCCCCCCCACCTGGAGTAAACTTCTGGCTTGTGCTGCCTCGGTGGTAAAACCAGTTAAAAGTTCTACAGAAACATTTCCTTACAGTTGCTACATTTGTTGTCGTCCGTGTTATGTGCGTAACCATGAAAGGGATTGTGAGAGAGTTATAAATGCCTCGCGTGTTCACTCCACTACTTCGAAAATTGTCTTGTTAGAATAATTTCCTACCAGTAGCACTTGTGAAGTCAGCAGAGTATCCAGCCCGAGCTCTATTGCCCATTCCCAGAAGTCCGGGGGTGAAATGGAACGCACAGTCCGCCAATGGCACCACTCGTAAAAGCAGGCACTTGTTAAATCTATTTGTTTTTATTATAGACATCGATCTGCCAGTCGCGATAATGCATTTATGGACATTTTTCTGCAAGCACAGCGCTGGTGGCAGTTTTTACTGACAAATTGAGTCATATGGATAGTAGTTTAGAAAACTCTTACCTTATTGACAGATCGGGCAATTCCAGCACTGGGTGTTGAGAGGTATCTGGATGGGTGAAGAGAGAGAATTGAATCACGGGGCAAAATGTGGGATAGGACATTTAAATGTTGAAATTTAATAAGTAACTGGTAGCTATTTCTCATTTGTTGTTTAATTGTTAGCTACTACAGTTTGCTCCCCAGTCAAAAGGGCTCAAAATTGGGACCAAAGGTGTCGCCTTCAGAGTTTGACCTGCTTGTTTGGGGTCATTAGTAAGAACCACCACTGGAATGTGCGATCTGTTGCTGTCCTGAGAATGGGGTGTCCATGAGCAATAGCAGAACAGCATTCTCAAACGGTGGTCTAAGCCCCATGGTGTCAGCGTTACCGAGGGTACTGGTTAAAAAAGACAGATTATAGGGCTCCTTGTCAGACCTATGGGATCAGAACCGGGGACCTGTGTCTTTGCAAGCTTCCCAGGGCATTCTAGGGACCCTAATATTTGAGCATCTCTTGAGAAATCTTTAGGATGGCTGAGAAGTAATGCTCTCCAGCCCAGACAAGCTCTGGAGTTCCTCTTCGAGAAGGATCCATTCGCAGCCAACATTGTTCTCAGTTTCCCGTGCTTATGGAACTGTGTATGGTTTTGTAACTCCTTAGAGACATGTGAATCTCTTCAAATTGCAAACCCAACATGTTATCACAGCGTTATAGTTTTCGGTCTTGTGGTTATGACAAAAGATGCAGATGTTACCAAAACTTTGGCATTAGTTTTACAAACAAATGTTAAGCATGGACAGCCATATTGTATTTCACTCCTGTCTTTCCTTTTGACTGGCTGGTCTCGCTTTTCTCCCACTGTGGGCAGAAGCATTTGCATGGTTTCAGGTAAGGGTTAATTTTCAAATACACAACTGGGTGCATTTTTGTGGAACTGAGTTGAGTTTTTATTTAGGAAGTGCCAGAGTGGTGTCGGGGAGAGCAGTGGGAGGGATTTTGGTGGTGCCATTTACTAGTTGGGTGACTTTATTTATTTATTTATTTATTTATTTATTTTAGAGCAAGAAAGAGGGTGCAAAAGGGGGAGGGAGAGAGAGAGAATCTCAAGCAGCCTCTATGCCCAGTGAGGAGCCCGATGTGGGGCTCAAATCTCATGACCCTGAAATCATGACCTGAACCAAAATCAAGCGTCAGATGCCTAACTGAGCCACCCTGGTGCCCCACCTAGTTGGGTGACTTTAAGCAGAGGTTAAACCCCAAGCTGCCTCCTCACCGATCACACTTATTCTGTCCACCTGCATGAATATAAGCATATGAAGCTATAAAGCACGAAGCACTGCTGGGAAAGAAATCTTAATCTGGAATCGCAGTCCCGTACGAGGATGAGATTTTACCTGGAAAAGGGGGAGGGAGGAACCAAGCAGAAATCCTGGGTTCCCTCCAGCCCAACCAGCATCCTTGTTTTGTGGATTTACTCATAGCCCAAGCTCCCGTTTGGGGCAGCACGCACAGGGGTAAGCGTGCAGCCCGTGGTAACAGACTGCTTGTTTGGACCTGCCTCTGCTGGTTCTACGACCTTGAGTCAACTTACTTAACTTTTCTGAGCCTTGGTTTCCCCTGCCAATAGAGAAAGTGACACTACCATTCATAGGACTATTGTTGGCTCTCGGGAGGGAGTCTGGTTTGCAGACCACACCAGGCCCTGGTGAGCCCCGAATGACAGTGACAGTTGACGTCTGTTAGCTCAGAGCCACCAACTGGTTTTCGGAGGAGGCAGGACTAGTGATGGAGTCTTGGCTCCAGGGCTCCACTTCCCGTGTGTCTGTGATGCCAGGCGGTCATGGACTTCTGTTTGGTCTGCAGCATGATACAGCCCAGTGCTAATCAGCGCGTTTTCTGCAGTTCTTCTTGTCTCTAAGGAGGTCGTTTCCTCTGCTGCCAGTTTCTGTTTTCTCACCGTGGACACTGTTGAGTTGCGGAGGTGGATGACTGAGAGGTGTTTCCCACTCAGGTGGCAGCGTTGTGAGGGTTCCCGTGTGTCACGCTGACAGCAGGCTTGTGCCGCGTGGGCCAGGAGCAGGCCGGTGGGCTCAGCAGGTGTGTCCGGTGGGCTTGCCAGTCTCCGGCAGCCCTGGAGCCTTGACGGAAATCATCAGTTAGACTGAAAGAACTTGCTGAAGGGCGAGACTCAGAGTCCGGCCCTGGCAGGGGTCAGGGACCAGCAGTGACACCAGCACGTGACAGCATTTTCCTGGCGTGACTGCTCAGACCAGTCGTGGAGGGTGAGGCAATCTGCAAGGTCAGCTCTGTCGAAAATAGAAAATCCACAGTAATTTGTGTGGGTGTCTCTTTATCCTCCGATCGTGGTTCAGCCTGGTAGAGTTAGGTAGTCAAGTTCCAGAAGATTCTGGCCAGCGCAGTAATGGTATTGCTGATAGCAGCACTTACGGAAGGCCTACTGTGGTGGTTGCTTGACACGGATCGACTTCTCGCATCCTCAGGCTCCGTGGGTGACAGAGACGCCATCCGTTGCTTCGTTTTGTGTACGAGGAGACTGGCCGTGGGAGAGGCTGAGTGGCCTGAGGAGGGCACGCAGGGTAGGAGTGAAGCTCTGTGTTAGCCCATGTGCTGTGCCATGCTGCCTTTGCAGGGGTGAGGCGGAGGAACGTAGACACACGTCTTTGTGGGGGCAAGACGTGGCATAAATAAATACGTACCTGTATGTACGTACGTACATGTTCTGAACCTCCCAGTGCACAGACCACGAGTACCGGGCTGAACGCAGTGAGGACGCGGCAAGACCGTACCTGTGTGTGCTTTGCCGTTTATCGAGGGTGCCCTGTACCCGCCATGCGTTGTTTGAGAGTGGGAGCACAGTCGTGTGGGTGCCAGAGAAAGGAGGAAGCACCCTGAGGGCCAGGCGGGGTCCCGGACTTCAGCCATGCTCGTCACCTGGTCCCCGCAGGCCATGGACCTGCGCCCGGTTGCAGCTGTAAGGGTGATGAAGCGTTTGTGCAGACTTGTAAGGTTTGCTGAGTGGCCCAGGGTGGGACTTTGTGGGCCAAGTGGTGGGAGCACGGACTCCAGGATGCAGATGGATCTGTGAGCAGCTCGGCTGGCGTAGGGGTGGGAGTCGGGGCTGGAAAGGACACCCAAAGTTAGCACAAGGCTGGCCAGGAAGGGGACTGTTCCCTCTGAGCTTTGGCCTTGGGACCTTTGTGAGTGGGGCGCACCGAGTCATGTGCTGGGGAGGCAGGGATGACAGGGGGGAGGGAAGGTCGGGGCAGCAGGTGGTGAAGTACCGTCATGGGTGTCATGTCAGAGGTGGCGTGGGGACGGTTTGTGTGAAGCCAAGGGGTCCCGTAGGGCTTTCTGATGGAGTGCCCTGTGGTGAGGGAGGAGCGTCCTGGAGGACGAGGCTCCTGGAAGATGACTGCGTTTAGAATGAGTTTTTTTAATGAAAAAGGAGAAAAATGTGTGGTGTATATGCTTTTTATTCACAGAGAAGCAATCCTCGGGGACATTAGAGCAAAGGATCTGGCCTTGGAAGGGTAAATAAACTTTCCGTCCTGCTGGCATTTGGGTTCTGGGGTGGGGGACTGCCTTCCTGTAACCTCCCTTGGGCAGAAATGTCGGCAGGGAGGAGGGGGGTCGTTTGTGGCACAACCGCCCCGTTCTCCGTGGGGGGACCTGTTCCCACAAGTGCTGGTGGGAGCCTGAAACAAAACCGTCACGTTCGCAGTGGACAGTCGCTCCAGAAAGGACGGTATGCGCCCGGTCTCCTTTGGTAAAGACTCCATGGCCTTCCGCCTGCCGGTGTCCTCAGGGTGTGCCTCTGTCCGAGCCCCCGTGGGGGTCACCTGCAAGGACTTCTGGCTGGGAGCTGGCCTCTCCACCATGTCTGTGGTTTAGGTTCTGGCTGCTTCTGGAGGCACACTGGGGTGAGGGTGGCCCTGGTTGGGGGTTGCCAGTGGTTGAAGGTGGTTGGAGAAGGCCCCCTAGTGAGAGTGACTTGTGAGGGGGGACGTGAACCATGAGAGGGGGGCGGCCTTGCAAAGGGAGGCCTGGGCAGAGTGTCTGGGAGGGTCCTGGATGGCCACTGGCTGGCGTGCTGGAAGGACAGACGGAAAGGCGCCAGTGACTTGTGTGGAGTCAAAGATGAGGTGTGTCGAGGCTGTCTGGCTGGGCCGGCCTGTGTCCACTCCACACTAGTGACAGCCACAACATGGCCCAGGTCCCAGAAACGGGGCTTTGAAGTCTCCGTGTCCTGAACTTGTCATGGTTACATAGTGACGTTAGTGGCGGGCTGTGGGCTGTGCTCCTGCGGCGGGCCCGGAGGCAGGGGGGCGGGGGGCGGGGACCAGCAGAGGGGAGGGCGGGGTCCTGCGCACAGCGCCTCATCAGAACCGTGTTCTGTGTTTGCAGCCACTCTTGTTAGTAAGGCTTTTCACACTCAAGTGGAAGTTCCTAGAATAATGGGCAAAGAAAAGAAATGATGTATTTCCAAAAGTTACTGAATTTAGCTAGCTATCCCAAGAAAAGCCCATGTGTGCTATTCTTTATTGTGCAGAAAAATTTGTTTCTGTCACCATTGTGTTATCATCAGATTAAGATGTCGAGGCAGATGGATGCGGTGTGTTCCGCCAGCGTGTCTGCTGATCAGTGCCTTCCGCACCCACCCCAGCCCATCCGTCTCCGGCGTTGGCGGGACGTGGTCCCCACCACGTTAGCAGCCGGCTTGCGGGGGGCTGCTCCTTGGGTGCTGCTCTGGAAATTTGTTCCAAGAACTGTCAGAACGAATACCCAGGTTCTAAAATGGAGTAAATGTTCTGAAGATGCAGCATTATTCACCCTTTGGGCTGCCATCAACCAAGACTGTAAAGGTCTTCTGCACCCCAGCAGGGCGGGCTCTTGGAGAGCTCTGTGTTCTGTCTGTCATGGGTGACCAGCCGCTTCCTGGGACACAGGCTTTCAGTGCTAAGCCCGCGAGGTCCTGCGTGAGCTGGGGGGGTTGGAGGCTCATGCTGGGGCCCTTGGTGACATCCTGGCTGTTGCTCTCCTAATAGCTTGAATCCACGTGGGGCTTGAGCTATGACCAGTACTTTATGTTGCTTCTGTTTTTTCTACAAAAAGTATTGTCTTTTAAAGCCTTCCTTTTAGCTTTTTTTTTTTTTTAACTTGTTTATTTTTGCCACGCGTGTAATCGGAACATTTCCTTCTGGACTGAGATCACCATTGCTGTTCTTGCGGTACTGTCTGGGCCTCCGGAGGTTCTGGTTCGGATTTCCTGAGTGATTTTCCTTTTCTGGATGGTGAGGGTTCTTGCTGAGAAACCTTCTTTGAGCCCGAGGTGCTTTGACTCCTAGCCACTGCGTATCATGACTATTAAGACAGGATGGATTCTTGGATGGGTTAAATATTCTTTTGTATTGGCCAGAAATAAGTGTTTCCAGTGGTTTTCGTGTTGGAAGCAACCATTGGTTGTACTTTAGTTGTGCCCTGGCATTCAAGGAGAAGAGCCCACTTACTGGGAAGCCAGTTCATGGCTGCACGCGTTCTGTTTCGATTGTTGGGTGCTTGTGTTTCTGGTCTGTTTTTGTTTTGTTTTTTTTTAAAGTGGGCTCCACGCTGTGTGGAGGGGCTTGAACTCATGACCCTGAGATCATTACCTGAGCTGAGATCAAGAGTGGGCCGCTTCACTGAATGAGCCACCCGGGTGCCCCGTTTCTGATCTGTTTTGATTGCTGGGTGCTCGCTGCTGTAATAGGACACTGGCCCCCGGAGTTCACCTAGGTTGGAGGGTCGTCTTTGGGAAGCCAGGTGAGTATGGGCACCTCTGTCCGGCCCTCTTGGGGTTTAGAACGAAGTGCGCGTGGGCTCCAGGTCTAGATGATGAGGGTCTTCAGATCTCCTGGCCTGTGCCGCGGAGGAAGAAGCCGCTTGGCTCCAGTTTCTACAGCCTCAGCCTCCCGAGCCCTACACAGTCCCCTGTTTCGATCCCTGATGGCGCCAGGGAAGCTTCTGGGGAATGCCTCACCCCGCACGGAACAGGGCTGGGTGCCTGATACAGACGGTGGAAGCTCGGCACTTAGGCATGAGACCAGGGAGAGTTGGCCACAGACCATGTCTTCTTCCTTCTGCTGAAGGCAGGGGTCTAAAAATGCTCCAAGGTACCCCCTCCTGCCCACCCGGATCCCAAATGGAATGAGCCCATGAGACTCCTCTTGAATCCACTTTCACCCCAATGGCCATGCACATCTGTTCTGGCTCTTTGTCTAGAAACCTGTGCACCAGGCTGCAAGTGGATGGGTGGGAGATCCCATTTCCCTCTTTCCAGAGCCTCCTCTGCTCTGCCTGGGGAGCCTCTCCTGACCCAGCCCAAACACAGCCACTCTCTGAGTCCTTCCAGTGCCTCAGTCCTCCCCTCGGGCCCACACACTTACACTCCAGTATCTGCTTTACCGGTGGTGGTTTCGTCTCTCCCTGCTGGGATTCTGTATGAGAAGCCCTCCGAGGCTGGGGTGGGCTTGTACTTGATGGGAGGCCCAGCCAAGGGTTGAGTGTGTCCCCCCAAAAGTATGTTTTTTTTTTAAGATTTGATTTATTTGAGAGAGAGAGAGAGCTGGAGTAGGAGCAGGGGGAGCTGCAGAGGGAGAGGGAGAAGCAGACTCCCCTCTGAGCAGGGATCCCGACGTGGGGCTTGATCCCAGGACTCTGGGATCATTACCCGAGCCAAAGGCAGACGCTCAACCCACTGAGCCACCCAGGTGCCCCCCCAAATTCACATGTTGAAGTCCTAACCCCCGTGACTATGTTTGGAGAAGGGCCTTTAGGAGGTAATGAAGATTAAATAGGGTCAGAAGGTGGGGCCCTCGTCCAGCAGGATTGGTAGAGACAGATCTCTCTCTCCCTGCTCCCTCCTCCTGTGTCTCCCTCCTCTGCCCGCCCCCCTCTCCCCTCCTCCATCCCCCCCCACCACCATTTGAGGGCAGAGGGGAGAAGGCAGCCATCTGCAGGCAGGAAGAGACCCTTCACCAGAAATAAAGTTAGCCAGAACCTTGATCTCGGACTTCACAGCCTCCAGAACCGTGAGAAAATAAGTTTCCGTTTAAGCTGTGTATTCTGCAGTATTGTATTATGGCAGCTGAGTGGGCTAATACACAGGTAAAGTGCAGGCTAGTTACTTCAAAAGCACAAAACTTACTTGGGGTTTGTGTATAAAGTTGGGATTTTAGGACAAGGGCAACTTTGTAGTCAGACAATACTCAGAAGTCCTGTCGGGTGGTTCTCAGGTTTAGCTCCTGGATCCCTTTCAAAGGTGTGAGTGTGTGTAGAGTAACAGAAAATGGAATAAACAGAAGCCTGTGTCTTACTACCAGGGAACCCAAAGGTTGCAGAGAGGGGATGTGGCAGGCAAGGCAAGACATGCCCAGAGGGCCGGTGGACTGTTGGCGGGCCTGGGGCCATTGTGGCCCTGGGTGCACGTGTTCTGAGATGCTGTCTGAGATACCTCTGATGCAAGAGGGAGAGGTGGGGAGGAGAGTCTGGTGTAAGTGCTGGGTGACTGCGATTCTTAGGCATGAGGAGGGTTGGGGAACTAGCCTAGATTTGCTCTTTGGGATTTTATATTGCTTGGTTGGTTGGTTGCTTTTTTTTTTTTTCCTTGACATTGGTCAATTCAGTCTCTAGTCCTGCCTGGATCAAGAAGCAGCATGGGGCCATCCTGTTGGACACCAGCTAGAATTCTAAGAATCATGCAGTTTGCTACTTTTCATGCTTAGTTGTCTTTCAGGATTTTTGGAGGTCTCTGTTGAGTTGGGGACCTCGCAAGACATTTGTCACTGACAGCTGCTGGCCTGCATTTGCACCAAATCGGCCAAAAAGGTAGGATATTGCTAAATTTAGTTCTACCGAAGCACCAGTTCGCGCTGTGGGGTGTAGATCTGCAGAAGGCATCAGATATTTAGGGACTTTTATGCTTGTTGCAAAGAAAGCTCAAGTTGCAAACTTTTACCTAATGAATCTTGCCATTGCTGAGCTATGGCCCCAGCCCTCTGTGCCCTTGCTCTGTGGGCTGGCACCCAGCGCCGTGCCCCCGGAATGGCGCTTGGCAGGGAGAGACCACTGTGGTCCCTGTGGGGGAAGCTGGGATCCCGGGTGACGGAGTGCGCTGTGCTTCTTATCGTGCTGTTAATATTTAAAATGTGGATTTGAATTCTCAGTTATGTTTTATTTATTTATTTATTAGCACAGCTATGTTTGTTGTTAAATTCCATAGTGAGAGTCTCTAAGAATATGATTAACCTTGAGGGCCATCTTATAATGTAATTATTAATGATTGATTCTGTTTATCCTGGAAATCAATAAGAGAGGCATAATGGTGTGGCACGTGGTTGGGCTCGATTTCGTACGTTTCGTAAACGCAGTTCTGTGACAACAGTGGTATCGGTTTATTACCCAGAGCGGGTTTGATGAATCTGAAGCGTGTGATTAGTTTTATATGATTGTGATATGTGGTGCTCCGTATATGACTTATGTTAATGTGGCAAGCAGTGTTAACGTGGTTAACATGTCCTGCCACTAATAGTCAGGGTGGGGATGGATAGTAATTGATCTTCCTGGGAGTGCTGTAATGTAAAAACAATTCAGGCTGTTTGAAGTATATTTTACAAGTGTGCATTGGGCCTTTGGGATGTTATATTGAAAAACCCAATTGTACAGTTACCATGGGAACCCAATTAGAATAGATTGCTTGATTTTTTTTTTTTTTTTTGGTCTTTCATCTTGACCAAAAATCTAATGTATTTTAAATGTTTTCATATGGAATTGTATTCATACACTGACTTGCTACACCAAAGGATTCTTTTTTTTTTTTTCTCCTTGTTTCTAACTCTAAGCTGAAATAATGATACATTCTCTAGTGGAGCTTTATAAGGAAGTCTCCTGGAGAGACTTAATCAAATTTTTATGGAAAAGTTTGTACAGGTGGCGGTAGAGGTAGAGGTAGTAGAAGGCATTTAAAAAGCTGGGAAAGTGGTTATTTTCCTATGATGTTCCTCTGGTTGTGTTCTGGGTGTCAGAGAATACAGGGTGTTTCTCTGTTCTTCCTCCTGTTTGCAATGGGGGGATTTGGTCCTGAAAGGCTGGGTTGCAGAGGTGGGGTAGGGCCTGGCAGAGTCTCTGGACTCTTCCCTCCACACCAGTGCGCTCGTGGGATTTGGTTTCAGAGACTTTGCACTCTTAAAACTTATTGGAGATCCCAGAGAACTTATGTGAGTCATATATCAAATTACCATGTTAGAAGTTAACGTTGAGAAATTTGAAATTATTATCAATTCACTTAAGCAACAATTAACCTATTACATTTTAATGCAAATAACACATTTTTAAATGGAAAGTAACTATTTTCCATAAAAAACAGTGAAATGAGTGGTATTGGTTTACTTTTATCCCACATCTTTTAAATGACTGCATTAATAGAAGGGAGCTAGACCTCATACCAGCTTCTGTGCTCTGTCTGCTCTGATGCGTTTGGGTTGAAGCATATCAAGAGAGTCTGGCTTCATACAAATAACTGGTAAGGAAGGGCATTTTAATAGCTTTTTCAGATAATTGTGAATATTCTGTGAGATGGCATCAGAACTCGACAAGGAAAGTGTTAGCTTCTTGAAGGTTCTTCACTGTGTGGCATCTGAGCCCTTAGGGAGCTTTTTGTACCCCCTTACATGGAAATCGATTGGTGTGTCTCGCACCTTGAATGATTTTGTTACATCATTCTTTGGTCTTTTGGAAAATATCGGTTTGCTGATTTACGCACATCTTCCAAACGATGACAGGTTTCATAATGCAGTGTTGAAACCCATGCTTGTGGATAGCACCGCCTACCTAAGAATTGGGAGGCTAAGCCGCGGTGGTGGATGCCAGTCTCCCAAAGCTGTAATCATCACTTGAAGCTCTCCATTTACCATTAGCAGCAAATACTGTCAATATGTCACTTGCAGTGATGTGCTCACTTTGTTTATTTTTGAGAAAATGTCTTCGGGATACCCTCGTCTGAATACCCATAGGTCCTTCCTCATTCCTGCAAGTAGAGCTTGTGTTCCGTGGATACGTCGGCCGCTTCTTGGAAGAGCTCCCGCAGCCGGGCAGGTGCGTTCCTGCACACAGGCCCCCATTCCCACTTTGCCACCGAGTGCTCCTGCACACTTTCCGCCTGGGCCCAGAAGACCCAAAACGGTCGAGATTGTGGAATAAAGACCACAAGCTTGATGGCTTCATGCAGACATTCTGACATGAACTGGCTTTTTCCCCCTTGACCTTGAGTTTGTGGAGCAGGAGGGGAGGAGGGTTGCCTCTTACTTTTCACCAGCCGTGTTCACTGCCCTTTCCATCATCCTCAGTCACGGTGAAGCGGGGTCTTCGCGGTGCTTTTCTGCGGGTGCCTCTTGTCACATTGGGGAAGTTTTCTCCTTCGTGTGGTTCACATGCTGAATCACAGTGCTTGACCTGCATGCGCTAAACCGACTGCGTTCCTGGATGACCCCGCTTGGATGTATGGGTATCAGTACTGTCACACTTGCTGAATTCAGTTTGTTACTGTGTTTGAGGATTTGTGTGTCTGTGATTCTGGGGATACTGACCCGTAGCTTTCTTGTCTGGGAGAGTCCAGTTTGGAATTAGAGCAATCCTAGACTCGTGAGGTGAGGTGTCTCTTATTTCCTGGAACAGTTTGTGTGCTGTTAATATTGTTTCTTCTTGGAATGTTTGATAGATTGGCCAATGAGGCCACATAGGCGTCGGGTTTTCTGTTTTGGGAAGGATGTTAACCATGAATTCTGTTTCTTTAGTAGGCAGAGTGTTATTCAAGTCATTTCTTTCTTCCACAGTGACTTTTTGGTAATTTGTGGTTTTCAAGGAACTTGGCCATTTCATCTCACTTGTTTGAATTTATTGGCCCAAAGTTATTTTAATATTCTCTTACTGTCCTTTGAGTGTCTGTAGGATTTAAGTCAGGTCTTTGTTTTTATTACTGATATTGGTAATTTGTGTTTTTCTCCTTTTTTTCTAATTGTTCTAGTTGGTGGTTTGTCCATTTCAGAGAACCAACTGTTGTTATAATTGATTTCCTCTTCCTTTTCTCTTTTACTTATTTCTTCGCTTCTCTTTATTATTCCCTTCTCCTGCCTCCTTTGGGTTCAGTTTACTTTCTCTTTGTCCTTTGCTAAGGTGGGTGCTTAGGTCATTGAGTTGAGCCCTTGGTCTTTTCTCCTGTTGACCCTCAGTGTCGAGTGTTCCCTTGAAGCGTGAAGCTTGCTAGAGCCGCGTCGCGCTGATGGCTGCATTGTCGTCTTACTTTCATTCAGTGCCCTGTGTGTTCTGGTTTCCTTTGCGATTCCTTCTGAGTGCATGGCTTATTTAGAAGTATGTCGTCTCATTTCCAAATAGTCAAGGATTTGCCTGATATCTCTCTGTCACTGGTCTTCCATTTAATTACCTCGTGGTCAGAGGACATACTTTTTATGATTTCAGTCCTAAATTTATTGAGAATTGTTTCGTGGCCCAGAACATGACCTACGTTGGTGAATGTTCTGCAGTTTTTGGGTAGAGTGTTCTTGTATGTGTCAGCTGGGTCGGGATTGTTGATCATGCGGTTCAGGTCCTCTGTCTCGCTGGTCTAGAAATTATTAGCTACAGCTCGAGATTTGTCTGTTTCCCCTTTGATTCTCAGCCCTTGCTTCCTCTGCCTCAAACTTTTTATTAGGTATGTGCATATTTAGAATTTGTATGTCCTCTTGGTGAATGAACCCATTTACTTTTCTGAAATGGCCGCCTTCCGTCTTAATAATAGTGCTTGTTTTGAAATTCCTTGTTTGATACTAAGATGGCTACTCCAGGTTTCTTTTCCTTAGTGTTTCTGTGGCAAATGTTCTTCCACTCATTTATATTTTACTGATTTTGTCATTACCTCTCACATGTGTTTCTCGTAGGCACCATACAGTTGGGTCTCTTGTTTTTAAAAACTCTTATCGAATCAAGACTTTTTAGAAATTGGAGTATTGAGAGCATTTGCGTTATGCAGTTATCAGTAGGGTTGGGTGTAAGTGCGCTGTCTTGCTGTTTGACTTCTGTTTGTGCCATTTGATCTTTTGCCCCCTCATTTTCCTGCCACCTTTTGGATTATTCGGATATATATTTTAATGATTTTAGCTGAACTTCTATCGATACTGTTGGCTTACTGGCTCTTTCTCCATTCTTTTCTTTGTAGTGCTTACTCTGGGCGTCGTGTGCATGTTTAGCGTGTCAGAGTCTGCGCTCACGTGACATTACTCAGCATCACATACAGCGGAGAACCTACGACAGCCGCGTCAGGCTCTCCCGTGTTCCTGTTGGACTCATGTAATACATTTTATTTCTACCTATGCTACAGACTCCAAGATATATTGTCATTTTTGCTTTAGGCAGGGAGTTATCTTTTATTTTTTAATTTTTAAAGATTTTATTTGACACAGAGAGAGAGCTAGCGAGAGAGAGAGCACAAGCAGGGGGAGCAGCACAGGCAGAGGGAGAAGCAGACTCCCTGCTGAGCCAAGGGCCCGATGTGGGACTCGATCCCAGGACTCTGGGAGCATGACCTGAGCTGAAGGCAGACACTTAATTGACTGAGCCACACAGATGCCCAGGAGTTATCTTTTAAGAGATTAAAAATAGGAACCCTCTTTTATATTTATTTGCATATTTTCTGTTTCTCATGCTCTTCATTCCTTTGTGTAAACCCAAGTTTCCATCTGGTATCATTTTTTTTATGCCTAAGGAACTTGCACCAATGTTTCTCAAATGCAGATGTTAGTACATGAACCGTCTTCCTTTTTTCTTCTTTTGAAAAAGCCTTTGTTTTGCTTTTATTATTGAAAGATATTTTGTGGCTTATAGAATTCTAGATTGACCATTTTTTTCCGTTCATGCTTTAAGTATGGTGTTCCATTGTGTCCCGCCTGACATAGCTCCTGGTGACCAGTGTGCTGTCATGCTTCATGTTTTTTCTGTGCTTGGAATCCGTCCTGCTTCCCCCTTCCGGCCACTTGGAAGGTTTTTCTTTATCGCTTTTTTCCCAGCAATTTGATTATGATGTGCCTCAGTTTACTTCTCTTTATGTTTTAATGCTTTGCTTTCGATGAGTTTCTCGCATCTGTGAGTATAGATTTTTCATTTAATTTGAAGAAACAGTTAATATTTTTTCAAATATTTTTCTGCCTTTTTCCTTTTTCTGGGGTGACTCCAATGTACGTCCGATTGCTTAATATTGGTCCACGTGTTACTGATGCTCTGTTCATTTCCTTCCATCTTTTTTTCTCCGCCTGGATAGTTAAAAAAATATTTTGCCTTCATTGTCACTAATTTTTCCCTTCTGCCATATCTAATCTGTTCATCACACCAGGTGTATTTCTCATTTTAGATACCGTATTTTACGTCTAAGTTCCATTAGGGTCCTTTTTATATCTTCTCTCCGCATGTTTTTTATTTCCTCTGTCTTGACCGTGGGGACATACCTATAATAACTGTTTTAACCCAGGCAGGCCGGCTCCAGAGCCCGTGACCTGTAGCACAGGGATTTGTGTCAGCTGTTTAGCCTTCTGTCAGAGGCTTTTCTGTTTGTTTTCTGTTTCTTGACTATATTTGGGTAGTTGTGGTTGCCAGAGAGCTGTGCACAAAGAAAGTCAAGTATGCCAGGAAACCTAGGCTGAGGCTAGATTATGCAAGTACAGGTGAACTCTGTCAGTGAGCATACAGGCAGCCATGGTGAAAAGGGAAGTAGGAGCTACCCAGCACTCATTGTATAATTAGTACATAAATATCATCTATTCAGGAGAGAGAAACCTTTTCCTGTGAGAGGAATTTGTCCTAAAGTTTTAAGTAAGGGATAGTAAGGAATTTAGTGTTGGCTTTTTTAAATGACCAAATGCAGAAATGGTTTTTGTATGACTTTCTTTTCCTTTGTTTTCTTGTGGATCCTCAATTTAAACTGAAGGTATCGTGTTGTTTAGGGAACTGACAATGACAGTCGAGCGAGACATGTTCCAGTGGTCTTCCTCGATTGGGTGGAGGATGGAAGAGGGTCAGAGAGGAATGCATGGAGAGAGGGTCTTCTCAGGAGGAGTCTGTCACCCAGGAGTCTGATGTAAGTCTGCTGAGGAACGTTAGGAGAGGATACGGGTCAGCTGCCAGTGGGCTGCCAGAGCCGTCCCTCCTGTTGCTGCCCTGCCCTGCTGGTTCCCGTGCCCTTCGACTCCGGCAGTGTGTTCTGCTCACACTAGATCCAGGTCAGCAGTGAGAATGACACACAGGTGGTCCCAGGTGGCAGGTGTTGGGTTAAGCTGGTAGAAATGGGTTGACTCTCTGTTAAGAAATTTAAAGAACTTTATCCGTATTTTTACTCCAAAGGAGGGCCATTTCAACTGAATACTGAGAGAACCAGAATTGGAAAGTCAGAGGAAATCAAGGGCCTCTTGAACTCAGGGTATTTTTCCCTTGTCACTGTTGCTGTTTTTAAGGCATGGCGTCACTAGAAGCATGCTCTGCTGAAGGCTGTCATTGTGGCATTTTCAGGCTGTGGAAGACGAGACCAGACAGGAGGAGAGTGTGTTCCTTCCTGCCTGAATTCACACACCACTGCCGTTAATGCCTCTGCCAGCCCAGACCTTCATCAATTAAATTTAATAGTGGTGATAACATTAACCCCCTGCATTGCTGTCTACCTGACCATCTAGAGAGCTCACTGCAGCACTGCATCTGAGAAATCAATCAGTGGCAGCTGTCCTTTGTCCCCGGTTTCTCGGGTAGCTAGTATGAACTACTTGGCACGCAGAGCTAGCCTGGTGGTTTGCACTGTTTCTCTCTCAGCCACGTGCACACCTGAGAAGAAAAGACTCAACATGCGCCCTACAAGTGGGACGTGCAGGTTGCTGAGAGGATACGCCTGTGCTGTCACCACCGTCCGTCCCCCCCGACCAGTGTGAGAACCGTGCACAGCCATGATTGTATGATGCTTGCCAAATACTCCCTGAAATGAGCATGGTACCTCCTACCATATGTGAATGGCCACATCACTTCCGCAATCCCACATCTCAGGGGCTGCAGGAGAAGTAAGGGGAAAATGTGTTAACTGCCTAGTTTTGGGTTACATATAAACTTTGCCCACGTGGACCAACGCGGTGTGCTAGTGTGCAACAGAAATGAACCTGTTTCTGTCTGCGGTGACGGAGTCGTGCAGGTGTGCGGTGTGCTAGTGTGCAACAGAAATGAACCCGTTTCTGTCTGTGGTGACGGAGTCGTGCAGGTGTGCGGTGTGCTAGCGTGCAACAGAAATGAACCCGTTTCTGTCTGCAGTGACAGAGTCATGCAGGTGTGCAGTGTGCTAGCGTGCAAGAGAAATGAACCCGTTTCTGTCTGCGGTGACGGAGTTGTGCAGGTGCGCGGTGTGCTAGCATGCAACAGAAATGAACCCGTTTCTGTCTGCGGTGACAGAGTTGTGCAAGTGTGTGGTGTGCTAGCGTGCAACAGAAATGAACCTGTTTCTGTCTGTGGTGACGGAGTCGTGCAGGTGTGCGGTGTGCTAGCGTGCAACAGAAATGAACCCGTTTCTGTCTGCGGTGACAGAGTCATGCAGGTGTGCAGTGTGCTAGCGTGCAAGAGAAATGAACCCGTTTCTGTCTGCGGTGACGGAGTTGTGCAGGTGCGCGGTGTGCTAGCATGCAACAGAAATGAACCCGTTTCTGTCTGCGGTGACAGAGTTGTGCAAGTGTGTGGTGTGCTAGTGTGCAACAGAAATGAACCCGCTTCTGTCTGTGGTGACGGAGTTGTGCAAGTGTCTCTTAGCATGGTCTTGAGCCCTTATTAAAAGCACTCTTTGCTCTTTTCCAGTCACCAGATGTGCGTCTTCTTCAGGTATTGTCATTTTCCCAGCGTACAGGATTTCGGCTTCGGTGTGGTTTGCTATATTAATTTGATCTTGAGTGGTTTTCTGGTGCAGTGGTTTTTTTTTTTTCTTTTTTCTTCCTCCTTTCCCTCCCTCCTTTCCTCTTTCCTTCCTTCATTTTTCCTTTTAAAATTATGTGTTGTTTGATACACACCAACGAGTGCGTGAGATGTCTAAGCTGTGAAGTACAGACGATAATCAGGACACCGGCCAGCTCAGTGCTGATTCAGGAAGCATCGCACCACCTGTCCTGGGGAGGGCATCTGTGCACCTCTCCTCCTGTCCTGCCCCCCCCTTCTGTTATGGCTGTTCTGAAGTTTGTGTTTATCTTTCTCTTACTTTTTAGATGTGTATGGTTTGACCATCTACCCAGCTGCTTTTCAACAAGATCCCATTTAGCGTGGCTCATTTGGACTTTTATAAAGAGCATGTGATGTGCTCTGAGTGTTCTAGCCTTGCTTTCTTCCGCTCAGAATACCGTGTGAGCTGTGCGTGGCTACATACGCCGTCTTCACGTCCCAGCGTCTCCCCACGTGACTGTGCCTCTGTTTGCTTGTGTATTTGTCTGTGTTTGGTCCCCGGGCGCTTGGGTTGTTCCCAGTGTTTGCTGGTCACCCACGGCAGCTATGATCACGCTCGTACGAGGCTTCCAGTGCACATCTACGACCGTTCCTCCTTGCTGTTCACTCAAGGGCACAACTCCTGCACCGTCCCTCTTCAGTGTTACAGGACAGTAACTGTTTTGTAAAGTGGTTGAAGCACATTAGACTCCTATCAGTTGATGTTCCCTGACCCAAACTTGGAATTTCCTTAATCACTGCTAACTACCGGCTCGAAAGTAATGGTCTCGTTGTGATCCTCACTTTCGTCTCTCTGATTACCAGTGACTTTGCGCAGCTTTCACGTCGCCATTCGTGATTCCTCTTGCCGAGTGTGTGCTCGTACCCTCTTGCCTGTATTTCTACTGAGGTATCCTTTTCTTATTGATTGACAGGAGGATTTTACCTTCTGGATTCGAGGGCTTTGTCACATGGGCACTGTTACTGCCCCTCAGTGCGTGGCTTACCTTTCAGTGGACAGGGGTTCTTAATTTTCATGTAGTCGAACATAATTGAATTTGTGATTCTTTTCCTTTATAGTGCTATTTCTGTACTGATAGCACATTATATTAATTACCATAGCTTTAGGCTAACTCTTAACGTTGGTGGCGTTAAGTCTTCCCATCTTGCTCGTCCGTACAAATTTCAGAATCAGTTTGTCAGATTCTTAGAAAGAAGCCTTTGGTGTTTTGATTGGAGCTGCTTACATCTATAATTAATTAATTAATGTGGGGAGAATAACATCTTCATGATGTGACTCTTCCTCCTGAATGTGCTGTATCTTTCCTATATATTTATTTAGGTCTTCTTTAGTGTCTGCTTATTTTTAATAGCTTCTTTCATGAAGAGCTTGCCCCACTTTGGTGATGTTTTCCCCAGGTCCTTATTGTATTTGTTGCTATCATAAATGGTGTCTCTCTCTCTCTCTCTCTTTTTTTTTAAGGTAATCCTTTCTTTGTGATTGGTACATGGAAATGCTGTATTGATTTTTGTATGCTCATCTTATATTTAGTTTCTTTGCTAAATTCTCTCTTTAATATACTGTATGAATATTCTTGAATTTTCTGTGTAGACGATCAGTCATACTATCTATGAATGAGAGTTGGCTTCTTGCCTTCCACTCTGTTAATTAATCATTTACTTCTTTAATTTGCCATGTTGTGCTAGCTAGGGCCTCCACAACCATGGTCAGTAAAGATATGGTCATAATTTATATATTTACCTTGTTGCTTATTTTAAAGAGAAAGCTGTTAATTTTTCACCAACAAAAATGAAGTTTTTTATAGGCTTTTGGTAGAAAGGAAGCTTCCTTTTTTTTTTTTTTCTTTTGGTTGTCTGAAAAATTTTTAAAAATCATTGGTAGGCTCTGAACTTTACTAAATTATTTTTCTGCATCTATCAAAATGATGATGTGATTCCCACCCCCTATGTCTGTTGATGTGGGTAATTACTTCTATAGATTTATTAATGTTAAATCATTTTTGCATTTCAGGGATGAACTTGCCCACTAAGCATCATCTGGGCTAGGCTTACTGATTTTTTGTTTGGGGTTTTTGCATCTGTGTTTACGAATGAGATTGCCCATTCTTTTCCTTTCTTATAGCATCCCTGTGTGGTCTGGGTTTCAAAGATAACGGACTCATGAATAGATTGGCCATCCTCTATTTTCTTTTCTCTTGAAGAATTTAGATAAAAATGATCTTTTCTTTCAAAATTTGGTACATTTTGCCTTTGTAACCCAGTATTTGTGGGAAGACTTTTAAATTAGTGATTTAATTGCTTTTTTAGTTATAAGATTATTTAGTTTTTTTAAAGCTATAGTTAGGTTAATTACTTTAAGCCAGATTTTCAATTTTTGAAAGGGAAAACAGTTCATTGTTTTCTCACAAGTTTTAAATCTCTGTTATTGTGTTTCCTGTTTTCATTCCTTATATTGCTTATTTTCACATTCTCTTCTTTCTGCTTGTCCTATCTTAGGAGATGTTTGCCTATCCTTGTAGCCTTTAGGAACCAGAGTTGACTGTGGTCCCACGTATTGTGTCTTAGATCTAATAATTGCTCGTAAGTTTCTGCCTGCTATTTCCTCCTGTTTCTTATTCTCTGTCCTGTTTCTGACTTCCAGATTAAAGGCTTACCTTACGTTTTGACCCCTTGCCTTTGCTGATTTCACATAGCGTCCTCCGTGTCCTGCTTCCCTGCGTTTAAAAGTTGTAGTAGGTCTGTTTTCATTGTTATGCCTTTTCAAGTATCTTTTAAGTTTCAGTATGATTTCCTGCTTAGAAAATGAGTTATTTGGAAGTATTTTTAAATTTTGAGACATGGAGTTTTTATTTATGACTTTGTTATTAATTTCTGTGGTAGGTTAATACTAAGGTGGCTCCTATGACCTTCACCTCCTGTTGTTGCTCCTGCGATTGCTGCCTTTTGTGGAAAAGGGGATTTTACAAATGCAGCTGAGGCTGCTTGTCAGTTGACCTAGAGATAGGGAGAGTCTGGGAGTGGTCCTGACCTAATAATCTCATGGGCTCCTTCCAAGTGGTGAGTTTTCCCGGTGGTGGTGGGAGAGGGCGTGGGTCGCAGGCAGGAGAGGGTGCTGTCTGTGCTGAGGTGGCAGGGGTGGAGGGGCAAGGTGCTGAGAGCGGTCACACCCCTGCCAGACAATGGGGCCCCAGCCCTCCAGCTGAGGGACCCGGCTTCCACGGCCACCCACACGTGCTGGCAAAGCGGACTCCCACCCAGCCTGCAGCTAAGAATCAGCCCTGCGGACACCGGAGCATGGTCTCAGACCCTGAGCAGAGGCTCTGGGCTGGACCAGTGGCACTTCTGAGGCAGAGGATGTCAGATGACAAATAGGGGGTGTTTGGACCACGACGTTTGCAGTAAATTCTTTTCACAGCAATAGCAGATTAATATACTTTTAATTGTATCACGGTGGGTGTATGAGGCCCAGAGGCTGCCGCCGCCGGTGTCCAGCCTTGCACGAGGGTTGTCTGCCTCCTGGCCACACGTGCGGGGAGGGTGTGTCTGTCTTCGTTCAGGACCGTGCGGAGCCCACACGGCTGCATCGGTGGTGGGTCCGGGTGTCGCACCCCCACACCAGCGTTCCTGGTTTTCTTCTTTCACTAACTGAGTTAATACTGTCAGGATGTTGTCCTTTCTCTTTTTTTATGATCAGTCTGTCAGTTTACTTATTTCAGTGGACTGACCTTCGGTTTTGTTGTTGTCCTTCTTGTTTTTCTGTCTTATGCTTAATTTCTGTTCTTGCTCTTATTTCCTTCCATCTGTTTTCTTTGAATTTCATTTGGTGTTTTTGTTTTTCAGGTTTTTGAGATGGAAGCTCACTTGATTTTCAGCCTCTCTTCTTTTTCAGATGGACTTACAGAGCTATACATTTCTTCTGATGTGAATGCAGCTCTGGCTGCATTCTGTAAATACTGACACTCCTATTTTTATATTCACTCAGTTCAAAATATTTTCTAAGTCTGTTATATTAAATGTTTAACCCCAGAGTATTTAGCTGTGTGTGCCTTACTTTCCAAAAGTTGTTGTTTTTTTCCAGTTATCCTTTTGTTAGTGATTTTTGGTCCAGTGTCACTGCAGGTCGTGCTTGCGGCCGGTCTGACTTCAGTCCTTGCGGTGTGCTGAGACTTGCTGTGGAACAGTGCAGGAGAGGGGCTGGTGAGCCCTGGAAGAGAGTGTGCGTTCTGCAGTTGCTGGGGGCGGCATTCTAGGTATGACCCTTCACAGGCTGGGTAAGGCACACCTCTCCCGTAAGCTTTATGACCTCTTTGCCTGCGTGCCCGCATCAGCTACTGAGAGAGAGAGATGTGTTAAGATCTCAAATTATTGGGGCTCCTGAGTGGCTCAGTCGTTAAGCGTCTGCCTTCAGCTCAGGGCGTGATCCCGGTGTTCTGGGATCGAGCCCCACATCAGGCTCCTCCGCTGGGAGCCTGCTTCTCCCTCTCCCACTCCCCCTGCTTGTGTTCCCTCTCTCGCTGCCTGTCTCTCTCTGTCAAATAAATAAATAAAATCTTTTAAAAAAAAATCTCAAATTATGTTTTTGGTTTTTCTGCTGCTTTAGTTTTGTCTTTTCCCTAATATATTTTTAGACTGTGTTATTAGGTGGGTACACATTTCACACTGTTAGGTCTTCCTTTGGACTGCCCTGTCGATTGCTATGAAGTGAACCTTTATACTGCAGTTAAAACTTCTTCCCTTAGCATCTTCATTGGCTAGGGTTTTTTTTATTGTGGTAAAACACATAAATTTACCATTGTAACCATTTCTAAGTAAGTAGTTCCGTAGTACTCAGTATATTCACACTGTTGTGCTCCAGGTCTCCAGAAGGTTTCCATCTTGCAGCCTTGAAATTGTTGTACCCGGGCAGGTAACTCCCCGTTTCACCCTCCCCCTAGCCCCTGGCAACATAATTTTCTGTTTTTGTGAATTTGACTCCTCTCGGTACCTCATAGAAGCGGACTCCTACAGCATTTGTGTCCTTGTGACTGGCTCCTTCCACTTAGCAGGTGTCCTCGCGGTGCGCCCGTGCGTGCTTGTGCTGTTTTGCCAGTGAAACAGAGACTTTGTTATGGGGGATGTATGTCACAGATCGGCTGGAAGACAGCCTGGCCGAGAGCGAGTTTCTCCCTTCCTTCCCCTTGTTTTTTCTTCTGTTTAGACCCTCCACGGATTAGGTGAGACCCACCTGCGTTGAGGAGTGGAGTCTGCTTTACTCTATATACTGATTCAGATGCTTCTCTCAGTCTGCAAACCCTCAGAGACATACCCAGAAATCGTGTCTAACCAAACGGCTGGACGCCCTGTGGTGCAGTCAGATTGACACGTGACCATACAGGTCATACATGCCCCCACCACATTTTATGTTCTCCCTCTGATAGACTCTTGCGTTGCTTCCTCCTCTCGGCCATTGTGGATAATGCTGCTCTGAACGTGGGGTGCAAGTATCTCTTCAGGTCCCTGCTTTCACCGCTTCTTTTGGATGTACACCCAGCTGTGGACTTGCTGGGCCACGTGGTAGTTGTGAATTTTTGAGGAAACTCCTTACCTCCTGTAGGAAGTACATCATTTTCCACTGCTCCCAGCAGTGCTCAGGGGCTCCAGATTTTCCCTATCCTGGCCAACATTTGTTATTCTGCTTTTTTTAATAGCAGCACCCTTACAGGTGCAAAATGTGCATTGTCTGGCGTTACTGTTATTATACGCGACTTCTTTCGATCAGATCTGAATGCTGTTTCTTTTTCCATCCTTCACGTTCAGCCTTTGTCCTTATATTTAAAGTGTGTAAATAGCGTGTGGGTTTTTAAAATATCTGGCATAATAAGCTTCATTTTTTTAGTCCGGTCACATTAAAATCACAGGGGTGCCTGGGTGGCTCAGTCTGTTAAGTGTCCAACGCTTGATTTCGGCTCAGGTCATGATCTCGGGGTCATGAGATAGAGCCCCTCGTTGGGCTGCGCACTGGATGTGGAGTCTGCTTGGGATTCTCTTTCTCCCTCTGCCCCCACCTGCCCACCCTGCCACTGCCTGCTCGCGCACACGCAGTCTCTCTCTCAAAATGATAGTAGTTGCAGGTGTAGTTGAGTTTAATCCTGTCATTTTGCTATTTGTCTTGTACTTGACCCGTATCTCTTGCTCCTTTATTTCTACTTTATTTTGCTTTCTTTTAGATTAATAAAATATTTTTTATTCTTCATTTTCCTCATCTATTACCTTTCTCATTCTACAGACCTTTTTGCTCTGTTAGTTATTCACCTAGAGATTGCAGTGTGAATCCTTGCCTTGCTAACGCTCACCTAAAACTGCCCTTCACCATGTCCGGAACGATGAGGTGCTTCATAGAGGTTTCTTCTATTTACCTCCGACCCAGCTTTTGTGCTCTTGGGTTCAATTCAAATACTCTAAAAGTTATCATCATCATCATCGTCTTCGTCGTTGTTTTCAACATTTAATACTCATGCAGATTTATGTGATCGATTGATTGATTGGTGGGTTTTGTTCCTGTCTCTGTTACTGTGCTTCCGTGTGGGATGATTTCCTTCTTCTTGAAGGTCTGCTAAGTTTTCTCCCTCCCTTCCTCCCTGTCTTTCTATCTTTCTTTCTGTCTTTCTCTCTTTGTCTTTTCCTTCCTTCCTTCCTTCCTTCCTTCCTTCCTTCCTTCCTTCCTTCCTGCTGGTCACCTGGCAGCGGTCAGAATGAGTCTTGGACACGTTATCTTCCCTCCCTGCAAGAGTAGGGTAATGGTTGTTGATTCTTGAGTTACTTTATTTCAAGTGTGCCCTTCACTTTCTCCTGGTTTCCAGGGTTTCTGTGGAAAAGTCAGCTGTCAGCTCTGTTGCTCCTTGGAAGCTCACGTGAATCTTTGACCGGGCTGCTGTGGTTTTCTGTCTGGTTTGAAGCTAATTAACTGTGTTTTGTGTAGTTGTGATTTTTCTTCAGGTTTCTTCCACTGGAGTTTGCTGAGTTTCTTCAATCCCCGGGTTGCTGTTCTCGGTTTCGGAAAATTCTTGACTCATTTCTGTGATTATTGTTGCTTTCCTGCTGATTGTCTCTCATCTGTAGTGCTCCTGTTTTCCTCCCGCCCGTCCTCCCATCCGTGCACCGGCTTGGACGTTTTCCATGCACCTGTCGTGCGGCTCACAAGGCCTGTGCTCTGCTCCACTCAGCCTCCCATAGTCTTATCTGGAGTTCCCTGTTCCAGAGTTGGCATTTTCCAGTTCTGTGAAAGGCCCATTCCATTTTTAATGTGTGTTTCAATTCCGTATTTAAAACCCTCTAGTTTCTCATTCACTTTGTCTTTTCCCCTTAGTTTCAAACATATTAATCATAATTATTTCAAAGGTTTTGTGTGCTGACACCAGTATCTTGGACATCCATTCTGCTGTTGTTTTATGGTTTTTTTCCTTCTCTTCGTTGTGAGGTACACGTACACATCTGTGCACACATACCACGTGCACACCCTCTCACACACACACAGATAATTTCTGTACGTGGGACAATCACAGTTTTGTGTTTGGTTTTTACATCCGACTTTTTGTCATAAGTACTCTCCATACGATTGAACTTCTGCCAGCGTTATTTCTAGAGATGCCGCAGTGTCCCGCTGTAACGTAACGTAATGTAACATTCTTTAATTGTTGGATATTTAGGGCATTTCCACATCTGAGACTCTGTCCTAAAGAACTAATTAAAGTTTTGTCAGAAAGATGTTTAATGTGGTATTTTTGAGAACGAAGACAAGTAGAGAAGGTATTTGAAGTGTTGGGTTGAGGAGTTGCTCACCGGCCTCCCGGCTTCTTGAGTTCGGCAACTGTGCTTATGGTTTTGGATCCCTGGTAGTGTGAGCCCCATTGACGGGTGTCATCTCAAGCCTCATCCACCAGCTGCTTGTCGGGTGCTTGTGGGTGGGATGTGTGCTGGGGCTTGCATCTGACCCTGAACCAGGCCCTGACCACGTGGACTTTGGCTTACCATGGCAGAAGTGAAGGACACGCTCCGTGGCCAGCCACGTGTTCTATGGCCCTCGTGAGCTCTGGGCTCCTTGTTTTCAGTGACATCAGCTCATTACCCCCTGGTCTCAGTTTCCCTCCTCTGTAAGGTGACAGTGTTGGCAGCTATGGAAACGTATGTCCATGACATCCAGCATGAGCCACTAGTCACATGTGCCACCAGACACTTGAAATGTGGGGAGTATGACTTAGGAATGGAATTTTTAACTTTTCTCACATTTTAATTGATTTACATTTAAACGCGTGGCCCCGTGTGGCTAGCAGCTGCAGTACTGGGCAGCCTGGTCTGGGTGGGGTCAGTGTTCACTGAATGGTCTTCATCCACACTCTTATTCTGACATTTGCTGTCTTCGCTTATCTTTACTTTTATTTATTTATTTTCTCATTAGTGCTCCGAGTATTAGATATTCTGTGTACGAACAGATTACATACACACTGTTCCCTCTCCGCGCTGTTTTAACAGGGGCATCTTCTCCGCGGGGAGAGTAATTTGCCTGAACAGGAGGCTAAAAATATAAAGTAGGCTGAATTAGAAAAGAAGGGATTTTGCTGGAAAGTAGCTTGTGTCGCAAAACCATTGAAGTAGGTGGAGGCATTGCTGGCCAGACACACGGTACCTGCGATTAGCTCTGCGACTTCTCTTTGGCCGGGTTTCAGACTTTTGTCAAAATTAACAATTTAAATGTATGATTCAGTTTTCTCTTGTAAGTAATTGCTGTTTATAAATGAGACTAGTTTCTCTTTGAATTTATGGTACAAATAACATGATTTATAGTTACAGATCTCTTGATCCTCTGGGTCCAGGCAAAATAAATGTAGTATCTAATGCTGGAATTAGGCAGGGTTTTAATGCGTATCTTAAAATATCTGCTTCGTAAAAGTGGGTTAAGTTATTTTAGAAACTATAAATAGTCACTTGGTAATTAGGTGTTTGGGTTTATTTGTTATAATGGAGTGCTTATTAAAGTTCAGTGCGTTTTTACCCCATGGATCAGAAGCTTTTATAGGCCAAGTGATAAGACGCATTTTCTACATTTCGCTTGCTCATTATGACTCATTACAGATGACAGATGGTCTACTCAACTTTCAAATTCCTGTTTGCTTGTGGAGAATGAAAGTTCTCATCTCTTCTGATCGGGCATACTCCAAAATTCTGGACCCGTTTTATATAACCTTATACTATATCTCATCGTCAAAAGGGAGAAGTGATAACACAGACTTGCTCTCGCCAGACTGTGGTCTGTCCTGGCTTATCTCTTTCTGCCAGGATTCTTCCTTTTTTTCTAGACAGAGCTTCCTCATGTAGTTAAGATGACATCAGGACTTCATCGGGGTGCCGGTTCCTGCAGACATAGCCCTGTGTCTGGTCACAGAGACTGTAATGCCATCACCGACCAGTTTGGTGTCTTCCCTCGTCCAGCGGGGTGGCACCGACAAGATTGATGTCACATTGTACACTCCGGGAGCTCTGGCCCGGCTGGGGACAGGCACTAGCGCACCTGCCTGTGTGCGTGGCCGCGTTTGGAGAGCACACAGTGACGGACACAGTGGGATTGTAGTATTTGCCATCTGGACTCTTCCTTTTAATTTTATCCTCATCATTTTTAAGAAAAGAAAATTGATGATTTGTGTGTTTGGAATCAAACATCATTACACACGGAAAACTGTGTTTTATAAGTATTTACAGGAAGCACCAGTGTCTGGAATTTCAGTCACTCTGAATCTTCCTCCAGCCCACTCCCCTCCAGAAGCCACTTTGATCCACCTTAGTCCTGCGTGGATTTTATTTGCTCTTCTCATGTGATCCAATAACAAAAGTACATTTAAAAATTTATGCATGTTTAATGAATGGCCACTGAGAGGAGAGACTACTTTTATAACAAGATTAATACCTTGGCTCAAGGGACATAACATTTTAGTAAAATCAAAATTTGTGTAGTTATCCTAGCTGTGCTTTCAACCTCTGGCTTCCTTATAAAAATGTCTAAATAAAATACTGATATCCGTCTCCGGCTCTGAGTCCCATCTGTGTTACGTGGCCTGACCTGGCACCCACCCAGGGTCTGATGTCTGGGCCAGGGTCTCTGGGTGCCTGTCACCTCAGCCTGTGCGACCGTGGAGCGTGGGAGTGTGCGCCAGTGCCAGCGGTCTCCATGCTTAGATGGTTCTGGAAAGATGTAGTGTTTTGTGTTGTTTTAAATAAACTCATACATAGTCTTTCCCCTTTAATTACTACATCTTCATGTAGTGGTCTTGATTTTTTTTTTTATTTCTTTTTTTGCTGAGAGAGTCCTATTAGGGTGGAAGCTATAGAGCAGATATTCTGAATGGTTTCTCATTTTGAGAAGGAGGAGTCTCATTTCTTCATCTGATTTATAATGTGATAGAGAGCTGCTGGCCAGCCAACACTAATGTCAATTTATGATCTGTGTCATCTTTTATTTCCCAGCCCCAGACCTGGATCCCTGTACCCACCAACGCGTCTCCGAGGCAAACACACAGCACCGTCGTTCTGAATCCCAGAGGCTGCAGGGAGCAGTTTTCATTGAGAATTTTGATGCGTGTCTGCCAGCCTTCCCCAGTCTGCAGGTGGTGTGCCCTTGTAGGGGCGGCTGATGAGGGCCCATCGCCCCATTGCTCAGTGGCCGGTCTTTGGGGTCAGGGTAGAGCCTGCATGGACACAGATACCAGTAGAACGGGGTTTTTTGCCTTTTTATTTGAGCAGTTTTACACTTGTAGAAGCGTTTCTCTGCACCGTCCATCTAGTGTCGTCCAGGGTTGACACCTTCCATCAGCTTGCATAACCTCGTGTGGTTACCACCGCCAGGGAACGACGTACAACGCGTTGGTGTATTTGTCAGTGTCGGATACTGCTCCAAGCCTTGTTCACGACTCACCACGTGTCCCGCTCCTGTCATTTTTCTGTTCTGCCGTCCAGCCCAAGACCCCACACAGCATTTAGTGACCATCTGTCCCTCGTTTCTACTCTGCGACAGTTCCTCTGTCTTTGCTTGTGACCTGGATGCATTCGATGAACGCTGGTCAAGTATTTAGTAGGATGTCCCTGATTTGGCCTTTTGATGTTGTCTCATGATCAGGTTGAGTTTCCCATTCTTGTTAAAAAGAGCACGGAGGTGATAGTCCGTCTCAAGGCCTCGCGCCATGAGGCATATGACGTCCACACGTCAGTCACCGGGAATGCTAACCTTGCTCACTTGGTTAAGCTGTGATCTGTCATGTCTCTCCAGCCATAGAGTTACGATTTCACCCTGTGTAGTTGAGAAGTACATTGGGGGAGATACTTTGAAACCACACAGACTTCTTGGTTCTCAGGCTTTCACCCACTGATTTTTGCATCTGTCGATGTATCTTGCCTGCAACAATTATTGCTGTGTTTTTTGTCTGATGTTACGTATTTCCTTCATTCTTTCTTCATTTACTACTTGGAATTCTTAAGGAAGAGCTGTTTTTTCTCTCCCATTGATTCTGTGTGATGAATTATTGGTACTAGAATGGACTCTTGGGTATTCTTTCATACTGTGGATTTTAGGCAGTACTGTCTTTACTTATGTTGTTACTCAGACAGCTTTGACAGCGGCTCCTTGGGGTTGACTCCTGTGTCTCTGAGATATGCCCATCCTTCTTTAGTACTTCTTACTTTCTGGCACCACATGTAATCCACACGCATCTTATATTTTCCTTGCCTCAGCCCTGGATTCGGTCACTTCCGGCAGGAGCCCGAGTACCTTTTCCTGGAAGATGATATTTAGAAACCCAAATCTGGGCCCAGGAGTGCTTGTTGGTGCTGAGGTGCTGTGGCTCTGACCCTTCTCCGTGGACAGGACCCATGCCTGCACATCATCATGCATCCTGTGTTTACTTCTCTGTCTGTCATCTGCATGCATATTTAAACACTCTTGAGTTTGTCTTGACACTGCCAATTCAAATCCAACACAGCAGGTTTCCTTGTAGCCTGCACCCTTCCCCTATAGTGAGAACCCTGGCTCTCGTGATCCTCAGTGTACTCTCTACGTAACGGGAAGTAAACAGACTTGGGGAAGCGTGTGTCTGTCACTGCGTTGCGATCACCAGTGCAGATCGGGTCTGCTAGGTGAAATCCTGTTTGTGAAGGAGAGCATATCTTGTCCTTGCTTGGCAAAAAAAAGTAGTCTACAGAATTCTTCTAAACTACTCATGTAAGTGTGGTTAGGAACTTGGGGTTGAGGTTGGACTAGGATAGACAGAAAATGAACTGCCTTTGTTTCAAAATAGATGGCATGCTTCCAAATAGGGGGACCAGCTAACTTGCTTATTTTTCAAATATCCAAATGTTGCATGTTGAGAAGAAATTAAAAGAAATATTGAGGGTCCTCTACTATTAATTTTATGTGAATAATAATTTTCTTTTATTTCTCTACTTATTTAGAGCTGTTTTTTGTTGTTGTTCTTACCCATTTTCTTTTAATTCCCATTTTTTGTTGGATTGGTTCTTTTTACCTATATGTGATTCATTATGAATCTTACTTCTGTTTGTGATAAACACAGATACTAAATTTTCATGGCATGAACATGAAGCCCTCTGAAAGTTCTAGTTGCACTTTATTATAGCAGAGGTCGTACCATATTCATACTTAGAGGTGTGGCAGTCGAAAGTTTTAAAAGTATTCTGTGTCTTTATGGACACTGTGGGATGTAAGGTCTTACACCTGACTCCTATTTCATGAAGTTTTCTTACTAGAATTGTGTTTACTGGTGGCAAAGGACCATAAAACTTAGCTGACACAAATACAAACTTATCATTGTTAGTTTTCATCAGATGAGGATTGGAAGTTGTTGGACATCTTTATGAAGTGTCCAGATCTTGGCGTAGGGAGGGCAGGGCATTTAGAGGTCTGTGCATAATTCCCCACGTTCCTTCCCTGGCTATGGTGGTCAGGCTAGTGGGCGATGTCTTGGAGATGAACCCAGACCCGCACTGGATATTTGGTGGTATTTGTCACTGCAGAATAACCAAGCCTGTTCTGACTGATATAGTGAGGATTGCGTCTGTGTCTAGGAGATAGTTATGAGTCTGGCAAAAGTGTAGGCTTTGAAATGTGTTGGATTTGACCTTGAATACACACCTACTACTTGCGTGCTGTGCCCTTGGGTTGGTTGCTTAACCTCCCAATCTGTTTTCTCATCTACAGGTAATTTGTTCTACCCTAGGTTTGCTGGGAGGAGTAAATGAGATAATGTATGTAAAGCGCCTGGCCCCGTGCCAGGCATATGCAGCTAATCAATCCCATTCCTACCCGCTAGACCTTCTGATAGTCCCTTGGCATGAGGTCACCTCTGTAAAGCCCAGAAACATTCTTTTTCTGGGATGTTTGCTTTTTGACAACAAAGGAAATAGATGATCCCATGGCTATTTTATCTTGCCTTATAAGAGGGAGTTAAAGAAGGTATGGAGAATGGGGGCCAGAGGTGTGGTGTGAAGTGCTGGTTGTGTTTCCCTGAGGAAAGCTGCAGCCGAGGTCTGAGGCCATCTCCCCGTGTGAAGACGTGTGCCTGGGGAGCGGACCACCTGCCTTCCTGACGGCCTGCGCGACTTCAGGGCCCCCTGTCACCTGTGATTAACTCACAGAGAAACCAGTGTGGGGACTCACAGATTTCTCCCTTTATTCTTGTCTTTAAAATCAAGTTACGTCCTTTTTTTTTTTTTTTTTTTTTTTTAGCAATAAACTTTTGAAGAAAATGAAGACTCTAGAACAGATGTAGTGACGGGGTAATCCGCTGACTGTGGGTTGCAGTATTACCCACGTAGACCTGATGGAGATGGCCGGTTTTAAAAGCAGCTCTACCCAAACACAACATAAAAATGTATGTGGGCTGGAAATACACCTTTTCTGTTTATGACTCTTCTCCATATTTCATTTATATTTAAAACTGAGTTGACGAATATGAATACAGATATTTAGAGTTATTGTAATGTCATATTTGTTTATGTGCACGGACCATATCTTACAGTTTAAAGGGAGAGCAGTTAATGGTTTTGCCCACGCTGCCTGGGATTTCTTCTTCTTCTTCTTTTTTTTATCCTCCAGCATCCATTCTTCAGGTGTTTAGCTATTTTAGTGTTATGAAGGATGATGGATGATGCCGGAAAGTTTCTTTGGAAGCACTTCTGATATTGTGCAATGCACTTGGGGGTCAGCTGCACTTGACTGATGCATGATTTATCCCATGTCCCTGCCACTTCCTGAGATAAAGCTGCTGTTTTATCAAAAATGCCAGCAACGGTGATTTAGAATTTATAAACCTCCGTTTTCGAATAATTGTTCTGATTACTTTCTGCCTTGGCAATAAAATGATAAAGGTAATTGCACACAAATGTGAGATAGCACCAAAATACAATAAAATTAACGTGAATTAGCTTGACATGTCGATGAGAAGTATTTATGAAATGTCGTGTTGCAATAAGGGAGGGCGATATTATAGCTGGAAGGTGAGTTATTGCCTTAATGTAATACTCCTTGAAATTTAAAAAAGAGACTCTTTCTGTTGAGGGTGATTGTGCTTTTGAAATTAAGTTGAAGTGATTCTTATAATTGGCAACAGTAATGCATTTTGAAGGTAATATCTTTTATTGTGTTATGCCCAGTTGTATTACCTTTTATTTAGCAGTTTCTGGCTCTAGCTTTTCTAAAAGTCGGGTCGAGGCTGACTTGAATTCTGTCGGATCCAGGGGCTTGGATGTTTTATTCTCTTTTCGGTATTTCCTCTGGTGTGAATGTTAACAGATTTTTAAAGAATATTTTATTGAATCACTTAGATATCAAAGGTTAAATATCACAGTTATTTTTTAAGGAAGTTTAAGGAACGTTCTTATCAATGTGTTTTGTCTTCCTGTCTTTGCAAGCGTTCTGGGGATTTCCCATCACCGCATGATGGTTTCCCTCAGGGGCAGACCCGGGATCCCCATTGAAGTACACATGGTTTATGACTGGCCTTCACAATCCTGAAATGAAATTCGTAGATAACATCTACCTACATACAGACACTAGTGTTAAAAAATCTTAAAAGTAAGATACAAGTAAAGGGGCAGTAATTTATTATGCGGGTCTGTGTATTCGGAACAGAAATAGCAGGGCGGGCCTTGGCTGGAGCAGGCGGGGCAGTGAGCGCCAGTGCGCGCCCCCCCCAGCGCGGCAGCCCCGGCCGGTTTGCTTCAGCTCCCGGTTTGATCAGCATTGACATCAGCACACGGCTCCTCTGACATGGTGGCTGGCTTTCTGTAAAGTTCCAAAGAAGATGGAGCCCGTCTTCCCGCGGAGCTGCAGGCTGCTCGCATCCCGGCACCGCCCTGTGTGTGCGGAAGCCCCGCAACAGGTCTGCACGCGCACACGGTCGATGTGCTTGTGCTTCGGCTGTGTTGCAACACATTCGAAAGTGTCACAGGGTGCGGGATGACTCTGATCCCACACCTTCCAGAACGTTCTCTATCCCTGACCCCTGCCCTTTGCATGTTCCCAGCTCAGGCAGTCACTGTGACAAATGACACTGCCTTCTGATTGCCAACACCCCCCCGTTGAGAAAGACAGGCAAGGACCCCCAGTTCGGGAGCATCAAACCCCAGGGTGCGGTTAGGTGGGGGCCTCCCCGGTGCCCTCCTGATGAGGGGCCTGTGCCATCGCGCACCACCGGGGCAGCCAGAGGTGAGGTGTCTGGATGGGTGAGCCTCCCCGCGGCTGTGTGCTTCCACCAGCGGCCCATTTGTACCCAGGTCTGTGTGCCTGGCTGTGTTGTTTGTTTGTTTGTTTGTTTGTTTGTTTGTTTGTTTGTTTTGAGAGGTAAAATCTGTTAAAAATTTATTTATTTATTTATTTTTTAATGATTTTTTATTATATTATGTTATCACCATACAGTACATCCCCGGTTTCCGATGTAAGGCTCGATGATTCATTAGTTGCGTATAACACCCAGTGCACCATGCAATACGTGCCCTCCTTACTACCCATCACCAGTCTATCCCATTCCCCCATCCCCCTCCCCTCTAAGGCCCTCAGTTTGTTTCTCAGAGTCCATAGTCTCTCATGTTTCATTCCCCCTTCTGATTACCTCCCCTTTCTTTATCCCTTTCTTCCCCTACCGATCTTCCTAGTTCTTATGTTCCATAGATGAGAGAAATCATATGATTTAGTTGTCTTTCTCTGCTTGACTTATTTCACTTAGCATTATCTCCTCCAGTGCTGTCCAGGTTGCAGCAAATGTTGAGAACTCGTTCTTTCTGATAGCTGAGTAATATTCCATTGTATATATGGACCACAACTTCTTAATCCAGTCATCTGTTGAAGGGCATCTCGTCTCCTTCCACGATTTAGCTATTGTGGACATTGCTGCTATGAACATTGGGGTGCATATGGCCCTTCTCTTCACTACGTCTGTATCTTTGGGGTAAACACCCAGTAGTGCAATGGCTGGATCATAGGGTAGCTCAATTTTTAACTTTTTAAGGGACCTCCACACTGTTTTCCAGAGTGGCTGTACCAACTTGCATTCCCACCAACAATGTAGGAGGGATCCCCTTTCTCCACATCCTCTCCAACAATTGTTGTTTCTTGCCTTGTCTATTTTTGCCATTCTAACTGGCGTAAGGTGGTATCTCAGTGTGGTTTTGATTTGAATTTCCTTGATGGCTAATGATTTTGAACATTTTTTCATGTGTCTATTAGCCATTTGTATGTCTTCATTGGAAAAGTGTCTGTTCATATCTTCTGCCCATTTTTTGATTTGTTTATTTGTTTCTCGTGTATTGAGTTTGAGAAGTTCTCTGTAGATCTTGGATACCAGTCCTTTATCTGTAGTGTCATTTGCAAATATATTCTCCCATTCTGTGGGCTGCCTCCTAGTTTTTCTGACTGTTTCCTTGGCTGTGTAGAAACTTTTAATCTTGATGAAGTCCCATAAATTCATTTTATCTTTTGTTTCTCTTGCCTTTGGGGATGTATCATGAAAAAGGTTGCTTTGGCCGATGTCGTAGAGGTTGCTGCCTATGTTCTCCTCTAGAATTTTGATGGATTCCTGTCTCACATCGAGGTCTTTCATCCATTTGGAGTTTATTTTTGTGTATGGTGTGAGAGAGTGGTCAAGTTTCATTCTTTTGCATGTAGCTGTCCAGTTTTCCCAGCACCATTTATTGAAGAGACTGTCTTTTTCCCACCGGATGTTTTTTCCTGCTTGATCAAATATTAGTTGCCCAAAGAGCTGAGGGTCCATTTCTGGGCTCTCTATTCTGTTCCATTGGTCTATGTGTCTGTTTTTGTGCCAGTACCATGCTATCTTTGTGATCACAGCTTTGTAGTACAGCTCGAAATCCGGCTTGCTGATAAAGTTTCTAGTGCTGGTGATGTGTGTGACATCTGGCAAAGACCATGGACGATCTGAAAAGCGAGGCCGACTTTGGGACACGTCATAGAAATGAGCAGCGTGTGCCTCCTGCTGTTGCTTTTGGGAGGATGACACTGGTCTGCTGTTCTCCTAGAGAGTAAGGTGTTGTGGCAAATATGCCCCGGGAACATACAGTATAATTTTCCCAGGAAAAATAAACCAGTGGGATTGTTTTTCCAGGAACAGAAATCAAATAAGTGAAATAAGGAGATGTAGTGGTAGATGGCATCTCTTGTAGGCCCCCTTCTGTTTTCTAGTCACACTGTTGTATTGGCCTCCTGGGCTTCTTCCATTTAGACAAAGATGGAAACAAGGTGGTAAGAAAGGGCTTTGTGATTAGCCCTGCATGCACTGCACTTATAGGTGAAAATGTGGACCAACTAAAATATTAAATACCAAGCCGTGTGTTTCAATGTCATGTATAAATATCATATACAATAAAAATGGAGTACTCCTTTTTTAGCTTAAGGCTCAATTTTGAGGGCTCTACAATTACCACGGAGTTCAGTCACCTGGTGGCTCTGGGGCATAATGTGGCTTCATTCAAGCTGGTCTTTTCTTCGGAAGTGGTCGAGCTGCTGTCTGTCTGGCGAGCCCCGTACCTCAGGGCCTTCAGGGCTGCTACTGTTTGGTTTGCTTGTTCTTGCTCATGGTGTCTGATTTCCGTGTGTTCCTCGTGCTTTGTACCAGAAATTGCATTGGATTGCTTTGGAAAATTCTTCATTATTTGCTCATAAGAGTCACATGGAGCCTGAGACGATTGCCCTTGACCCCCAGGGTTTGCAGTGCTGAGTATGCCAGACATCCCGGGATCCCTGGGGTCTGGGGCAGCTTGTAATTTCTAGTTGTTTTTCTTATCCCATCATTAGCGTCGTGGTTGTAACGGGATGATTTTGCCCCCCAGGGGATGCTTGTCACTGAGACATTTCTGGGGGCCATTACTGAGGAGGTGCTGCTGGCATCCAGTGAGTGGAGGCCAGGGATGCGGGTGGGTAACCCGCGGCACGTAGGTCCCACCCCTGACACCGTGGTCTGGCCCCAACTGTCCGTAGTGCCGTGGGTGAACCCAGTCCTGATCTGTAGGGATCACTTGTGCGAAGCCTGTCCGAGGTGTCCTGGCCCCCCTCTGTACCCGTGGTGCAGTGCTCTCAGGGCTTCCCCGTCCCGCCCGAGGGGTTCTGCCCCCCTCTCGTACCCGTGGCTCGGTGCTGTCGGGCAGGACTCCCTTGCTGCCGTCTTTGACTCCTCCCTGGCCTTTCCCAGCCTCTCCCGCCCCGTGCCACACACACGGCAGAGAGCTCCCAGTGCCGAGGGTTTTCTGAGAGCCTGTGCCTCTCCCCTCGCTCCTCAGCCCCACCGGGGGCAGGGGCTCCTGTGCGGGCCAGGGTCGGTGAAATGACCTACGGTGCAGGTGCGTCTCCGGGCGGGCGTGGGCACTCCCTGTCCCGGTCGGCGCGGACGCCTCACTGCTACCAGAGACAGCCACGTGCCCGGGCCTCGCGCTGCTCTGAGGCCTCACCCAGTCCTGGTGCTTTCTGCCGTTCATCGGCTTGTGGTCTGTCTGTCCAGGCCCCGTGCTTTGCTTTTCTCTGTGTCTTTGCACACTTATTTACAAATACCTTCTTCATCGACCCCTTTTGAACTCCGACCCATCCTTCAGAACTCCTCCTCCCATAAAGATTTTCTTGGTCCTTGAATTTGGAGGTCTTATTTTTTCAGGGAATCTTCTGTGAGCATTTTTCTCTGGGTCTTTTTTAGGGCAACATATACAGTTCAGGGAGCTGATCCTGAAGCCAGACTGAATCAGGATTCTGGGCCTGGCTCTGCCACTTGGTAACTCTTGTCTTTGACCAGCTTCTGTAAGATCCCCGTAAGTCTCAGTTTCCTGTGTCTATGATGAGGTTTTAATGCTGCAGTGTTCATTAGGGTTACATTGGAGAACCAGGCAAGATGGGGCTTTGAGAACCAGGAGGGCCTGTGGGTGTCAGCACGGATCCCCTTGTTGCCAGCCCCCTTCCTGCGCCCCCCTCCTGGGTTGGCTTTGCTGGGCTCCAGTCTCTGCACTGACTCCAGTGCTTGGGTGAAGACTCCCCGGAGGAGGGAGCCCCGAGCTTCTTCTGTCCACTGGACCCTTAGGCATTGATGTCAGATCCCCTCTTTGACATTGTGTCCATGGAGAACAACAGGGTCAAGAAGGGGTGGGTGGAGACACGGGCAGGTCCTCCCTGAATGAAGCCCAGACACACGGTTCGCACGCGGAGGAGGGCCGCCTGGTCGGAGCTGCCCAGTCCTCGTGGAGCCCATGCCACGGAAGGCCTGGCTCACACGTTGCCCCCTGGAGGAGATGGCGTTCTCAGTCGTGATCTCAAGAGGGTACTGCGGCGTGGGGACGTGGGACGCAGTGAGCCTTTCCAGTAAACTATGGAGTCCTGCATCCAAGCACGGGGGAGGAGAGCCGAGATGGGTGTTTATGACCTGGGCAGTTGGAAGCTCGCTGGCAGAGACCCCGGTGAGTGGGCCAAAATGACAAATGCTGTGTGTGCTCCTTTTCACTGTGTAGCCTCACTCTCTGTTTCTTCCAGCTGTGCTGTGTTTGCTAGTGTTTTGATTGTATTAGTTACGTGTGAGATGAAGAAACCTTTCAGTCCCACAAAGTAAATATGGATCTGCTTTCAGTACATTTTATCTGTTAAGTTTCAGCAGCCAGGAAGCAGCCTGGAGCTTTTCCTTTTATTCTACCACAGGTTTTAGGGTTTGGATCAGAGACACGACATTTGCCAAACCACTAGGTTCCAGGTGGTGTGAGTCCCTTGCAGGATGGTGACACCTTCTGTTCTCCGAGGCGTGGGTTTGGGGGGTCCCCTGCTTCCTTCTCTCTTGGGAGAGGCCCCCAGGTTTTCAGGAGCCCATGATGGAGCCTTGTAGGACATCTCAGCCTGTGTCCGTCTCCGGCCCATTGGTCACAGCAGTTTTTTCACAGAGTGATGGCCAACAGGGGTGAGGTGAGACTGTAGTGTGAAAACCCTCTTCCAGGGCATTGTAAGGGCCACAGTCCCTTCAGCCCACCCCTCCCTTGCCATCCCCTACTTTAAGGAACACCTGTGTGGAGACGAGTGCTCTCCTACGTGACGGGGCACGGGAAGCATCCGGGTGCTCTGCTCCCGAGGGTCCGGAGGGGACGGGTGTGCCAGAGGAGGGGGGGAGTGGCATGTGGGGTCTGGAGAGCTGGGGGCAGGGCAGCGAGCGTGAGGTCGTCCACAGGTGAATGCAGTGTTGAGCAGGAGGCTGGAAGGAGGTCCGGTGTGTCTTAGTGAGAGGGTGCTGACCTCTCCCGTGGAAGAGAGATTTAGTTCATTTGGAAAACCCATCTCAGGCCAGGTTGCTCACCTGCTTGAAAAAAAGCAAGGGTAATATTTTCTGTCATGAAGAAGGTTTCTGGATATGGCTAATTACTTATTTCAAAGAACCGATCAATAAAATGAAATTTAATGAAATCAAATCATCTGACCAGTTGTTTGAAGAAAGTAGCCCTGGTGGGTTTAATTTGAGGAAGCCGTTTGTGTGATTTCCACGTGAAGCTGAGTCCTTGGCCATCATTGGGCTTTGCAAGGGTTCTGTTTGCTTTTTTCTTTTGGGTTGAAATTTTTGCCTTTCCTATATGAGATGTTTATTATTGCTATCCAAAAGTGTCTGGAATATATATTGCTTTAAGCTGTGGGATAAAGTTTACTCTCATGATGGTTTAATTTTTATTGCGTTCCCATAGTGTGCGAGCTATTGTTCAGATGATACACATGGCGGTTCCTGCCCCGCGAGACCACATTCGAAATTGCATCTCCCGTCCGGGCCACATGCTCGAGAACTGTACAAACCTGTGATTCCCGTACTCATTTCTGTTGGCTCTTTCTCTTTTTGTTTGCCTGGCACGTTAATATTTCTTTGTACTCTCTTGTTATTTCTGTAGAAAAAGTTGTGCTTTACCAAGTAGAAAATATTTTACAGTAATAGTGGTTAATTATTTTAGTTCCAAGTTGTTGAAAATTGATAGAATGACTAAATCTTCAGCGAAAATTCTACTGTAGAATGATTTAGAGACACAATAATTGCTATGTTATGTTTTCCAGTTTATCCAGAGGTGACTTTAGACAAGTAATTCTACTCTGCCAGACAATTTATTTCTCTGTTATCTATTTAGCTTTTCCTTGGTTATATATGATTCTAGGATATAAAGTCTGCTTGTTTCATTGAAATCTGTATATATTGTGTTTACATTTTTTAAAAATTAACTTTTAAATATTTAAAAGCTTCTGTTGTCTACTAGCTTTTGATAAAAGAGTGATACTCAATTGTTCCAGAGCCAACACTTAAGGGGAAGAAGAGCCGAGGGTCTGGGTGCACCCCCAGACTGGACACTATGCAGGCAATGGGCCTAATCATCAGGCTTAGTGTTGGAAGGGAAGTCAGAGGCCTGTAGGCCCCTGCTCAGTGCACACACTGGATAGGAGAGCACAGGTGTCTGTTCTGCCCACCTGCACATCTCCGGCCCGGGCAGCTCCCCTCAGCAGGCTGCACTTCTGCCCAGGGAGCCCCCTTCTCTGCCTTCTTGGAAGACCACAGGGGACCAGTAGGACACCAGCAGTTACTAAGGGGGAGTCAGCTAAGAAAAGGAGACATTATGCACCACAGAAATGATACCTTGGAGAATATTTATTGGATATTTTGTCGAGGCTAAAATATAATACAGTTGTCAAAAATATGTGGTTTTTGTGGGAAGCCACATATCTTGGGGGGAAACACTGGAATTGAAGGGTGAGAGTGGGTGAAATGCTGGCGTATGGTGTACCTATTCTGTGTCGTGCTCCCCGGGCCCCTCTTAGCAGTGTGGGGGGCACATGCTGGCGGAGAGCTGGGGGTCACCTCCCTGGTGCACCCAGAGCCCTTAACGGCTCAGCTCACAGTCAGCTCACGGAGGCTGTGGAACAGGGTTCGGTGCATCACGTCACACCTCACTGAGTGGCCGTGAGCCCTGGTGGGGCTGAGCATGCTGCAGAACGGGGCTGGTGGCGGCAGCACAAGGACGGCCTGGGGAGGCCCGCAGAGACTCAGCTCGGCGGACAAACAGTATGGTGGGAACCACAGATCTTGGGAACACTCTGGAACAGAGGTGTGAGAATGGGTGAGATGTGGGTCATATGGGAACTACGTCTGACCAGTCTAAAGCTGCGTTGTAAATCACAGACTTGCTGGTTATTTCCGTTAGTTCCGTAATTTTATTGATCTGTATCAGTTATGTGCCAAGGAAGAATTTTAGGATGCTTACAGAAGCATATATACTTACAAAAATGAAAAATACATATGAAATAGAGAAGGGAATCAGGCACAGGAAATAGGGCAGGGGTGTAAACAAGGCTGAAATTCCAAATATGGGGCACATGTTTTCTGTAAAATGGCTCAGGATAGGATGAGAATTAAGAAGGGAGCTTCTTAGTGTGCAAAGCAATGATGGGGTCCAAATGGAGTGCTGCAAGCGTTATAAAGGTTTGACATAAGCATTTTGTTTAACAAAACCATTTTCACCTGGCTCTCAGTTTTTTAGAGTGAGATGGGGACTTCTCAGGGATACTTGGGGATATTAGTATATACAAAGGGCTGAGATGTCTAGATGGTAATGGGAGGCTCAGCATCCCTCAGCTTTATCTGTCCAGTTCTGCGGTTGTAGGCAGCACCCGTACCACCTGGGAGCCGGTGGGGCTGCAGAACCCCCCCCCCCCCGCCCATTCCTGCCGATCTGCATTCCCTGAGACCTGTGATCACATGCTCCGGATTGGACCAGCACTTAGGGGGCTTTCCTCCTGAGGCTCTCTCTTCTTTGTTGGGTCTGGGTTGGCTGTTATCTTCCCAGGTCAAGGGTTTAAAGCAGGTCTGGGTCCTGGGCATGTGGCTGGCGAGAAAGGGCAGCAAATTCAATTTACTGAGTATCTGCTCTGCAGATACGGTAGCCAGGGACTCGGGGGAGGCAGAAAGAAACAAGCGTCGATTCCGCCCTCACAGTCCTACAGAAGAGGGACAGCTAGGTGCCAGCACGGTCCCCGGAGTTCGGTCCCTTGAGTTGTCATTTGCTCAGGCATCACAGTTTCACATGCTTATGGGCTGCATGGAGTGTTGCCTACTTAATGCTTCTTCATATTAACCCAGTTCTGATTTAAACACCTGCTTTAGCCTTGTCCTTAGGAATTCCAGTGAAGACAAGTGTTTGATATATTCATTTTATTTTTTTCTGTTACATGGTAATTTAATCCATAATTAATGGAGTATCTAAACTAATCTCCCCCCAGTGCATGTTCAGCGCTCTAGAGTCAGACAGCCTCATCCCTGTTACCCACCACAGGCTCTGGAAAAGTCACTTTCGTGTTTGAGCTTCAGGTTTTTTGTCATCAGAGAAATGGATGCGTCTAATTTGCAGGGCTCTTGTAAGGATTAGAGAGCTATACGGATGCCTGGCACACAGGAAATGCAGGCAAGGTCAGGAAACAGCTAGTCCTGTTATTAGATTGAGTTGTGGGCTAGTGATGCAAAAAACAATCATTGAATTATAGTCTGTAGCGTGTGGTGTCCTGAACACAAGAAGTGTATTTGATAACGTTTATAGCATGTGCTGGTGAGCGTGTGGAGAAACTGGAGCCCTCGTGCACTGTGGGTGGGGACGTGAAACGGGGCAGTTGCTGCGGAAAATCCTGTGTCTGTTCCTTAAACTGTTAACCACAGAGTAGCTGTGTGATCCCGTAATTCCGCTTCTGAGTATATACCCAAAAGAAGGGAAAGCAGAGTTTTAAACAGGTGTTTGTGAAGTCAAGTTCATAGCACTAGTCACAATAGTCAAATGTTGGAAACAATCTGGATGCCCATTGAGGAACAAATAGGTAAGCCACAAAGGACGGTCCATCCACACAATGGAACGTTATTCAGCCTTCAAAAGGAAAGATATTCTGACACCTACCACCACATGCGTGACCCTCAAGGACATTACGCTCAGTGACATAAGCCAGTCATAGAACGCAGTGATCCCAGCTCTGTGAGGTTCCTAGAGTAGTCCCATTGAAGGGCACAGAGCGGGATGGTGGGTGGCAGGGGTTGGGCAGGGGAATGGGGAGTTAGTGTTCAGTGGGGACAGAGTTTCTGTTGGGGATGATAAAAAAGTTTTGGGTAGAAGTACATTTTGAATGTATTTGATGACACTGAATAGTACATTGACAAATGCTTAAAATGATAAATACTATCTTAATTTTAGCCCAATAAAGAGACTATATTTGATAATTTTTAAACAGAAGGAGCGTCTGGGGTATTGAATCTAATGTAGTTGGTCATCAGCTCAGCTTGGCCCCTGCTGAGTCCCCTGACTGGCCCCCGAGGAACTCCCTGGGCAGGATGGTGAAACCAGGGACGGTGACAATCTAGTGTTTCATCAGGACATTTGTCATGACTTTCCCAAGTTGCATGTTCGCTGCCCTCTGGACAGGTGCTGCTAGATTCCCCCACCCGCACTCTGGGCGCCTTGTTCCAGCAGTATGTTCCAAACCCCGTGGAGAGTCTTGTAGAAATGGAGAACATAGTAGTATCCTTTTGTTGAAAAAAACATGAAAGAAAAGATATTTAATGTTAGTTTGCTTGCTAATAGGCTAGGTCTTAGAGTTTAAAGAAGTAGTTAATTATCAAAGCTTTTCATTCTGTGACAGTCTGGATTTTTCTTCTAACTCAAGTTACCTTTGAAATTAACATTGCAGATCCATGAGATTTTCATCTGTGAATATTGTTTGAAGAATTCATTCTGTTGTAATTGCGATAAAATGTACCAGTTAAATTTTGTAATTTTACAGTTTTGCTAGTTTTTGAAATACACTGTAGAAGTTTTCCTCATGGTAGTGGGATCATATGAGGGAGATATGATTACATCAATCAATTATTTGAACAAAGATTGGGAATAGCTTACATACGACTTTGCAATAATCCCTATTTCCGAAGAAAAGTGTGTGCACAATACTTAGTCTCTGTGTCATTTGTAGATAAATTGGTTACCAGTTGGTCTCTGTTTTTATTAAAACAAAGCTTCTGTGAATAAGTGTGGATTTTATGTGTACCTTCTGCACGTGTGTAAGTAACAAATGTCTCAAACCAAATAACTCAGCAAAAATGACTTTTTTGTATTAAACATTAAATTTCCATTTAAACCATTCCAGTATCTCCCGGCTTGATGTGATGGCTTCCCCCCGCTTTGGCATACAGTGCGCACCCCAGGCCCCAGGGCCAGGCTTGCCCTGCCCCCGGCTGCAGACTGGGTCCAGCGTACTGGGTGGCGGCATCTGACGCTGTCAGTCCCCAGCCGACTGACACGCCTACGAGAGACAGACTTGGATCAGTAGCTGGGGCATGGGAGGGGGACAACTTGGGACCAGCGGAGTCAGGAGACTCAGAGACATGTGCTAACTGTCCAGCAGTGTGGCCACCTACAGGTGTGACAGGTGTGACAGGTCTGCCATCTTTTCTCAGGGGACACATATGCAAGGCAACCACATGGCCTGTGTTGCTGAAGCCTGGGGCAGAGGGGTGGGGGGCGGGGGGGGGGGACTCTGAGAGTTCACAATCCAGCCAGGGACAGGGTTCCAACAGGGTACGACCCACTTCACAGAGCAGAAAAAACCAGGGACCTGATTATGTGTTTGTGACATGAGGTTATTCAGCCCAAGTCCATTCCAGGATCTTAGAGGAAGCTGGGGTTTCCCATCCAGACACCCTTCGAGGGGCAGGGCTCCTCTGGATTAGCCCTGCAGCTTGCCTGGGCAGGGAGGGGAGACCTGTCGCAGTGACATTTTAGAGACACATCAGGGCAGTCCTGAAGTTGGGCAGTTAAAGGGACGATTGGTGCTTTAGTAGTAACGACATGCCCCTAGACAGAGCGTTCCGTGTACGTTTGTGGGGACTGGCTCTGTACGCACATTCTGGATCTGGCTCAGTATTAGGTATCTTCACATGTCTCCAGAGTTGGAGACCTTGATGTCTTGAACTACTGTGTAAGGGATTTGACATCAACAGATATAAAATCCAATGTAAGAATGGGTCTGTGGATGGTAAAAGCAGGCGTACCTTGCAAGACATTTCTCTGAGAAGTAGCAATACCTGCATTGACCAGAACCTCTAAAAGAAATACATTTTTTCCCCAAATATATGGTTGAATGCCTACTGCTAAGAAATTGATCGTAAGCGAAAAGAGCAGAGCAGATGTTTCTTAAAGGGCCTTTTCTTCTTAATGAGTGAAAGCTGACATTCTGTTCCGGGTGTCTGCGTGGGGTGGGGCCAGTGTAGCTCTGTGTCCGCTCCTGGCTTACCTGTCCGGTTCGGCATCAGATTTTCACACGGTTGTTGCTCCTCCTTCGCAGCCCCTCCTGCGGCTTCCGCCCCAACGTGGGAAGTCCCGTCCCGTGGCCCAGGCTCTGCTGCTGTGCGGAGGTGAGCATCTCATCACGACTGGCGTCCAGTTTTGCTGTTAGAAACGTGGGGCTGGAGGGGAGCCTGTTCATGCTGACACGATGTAATCGGGAATCCTATAGGGTGTGGCTGCCACGGCGGAATGAGGCTTGCTGAGTGGGGCTGGGAGTGAGGAGGGGCAGTGGATGTGCGGGTGTCCTCCCGGGGCCCTCACTGGGAGGGAGAGCCCACAAACGGGGCAGGCGCCTCCCTCCTTTCTGGCTGGTGTGGTACTCCAGAAGTCGGCTGTGGTAACGTGAGCTGTGTGATGAGCCCCTGAGACCCGGCTCCACCGGGATGGGTCACTAGAGGAGCAGAGATGACATCACCTAAGAAATTGCTCTCTTTCCAGATGTGGTCAAGGATTCCTCTAAAATGGAAATCCACTACTTAGAACTTTCATCGGATTAATTTTAATAAAAAGCTTGAATCAATGCAAAGCAGCTCGGGAAGACAACCCCCCCCCCCCCCCACGTAATGTTGTATGAATGCAGGTCCCGTAGGTCTTGCTTGTAATGAGATGAAGGAGTGACTTTCACGGTGCTTACTTATTTTCTTCCTCTTCGGAAACTCAGCCGGGTTTTTACAGTTACTTGGATGGGTCACTAACATTACGTACATCCATCGCAAAAATGGTATAAGCCATCATTGGCAGTGGAGGCCTTCCAGAATTTACAGAGCGTCAAAACGACACAATTGTGGCCTGTGGGGTTGGCAGCCGAACTTCGGGGAAGGTAGATTTGGTCCGCTTTCTGGGAACCCGCACCTTTGTCTTGAGTGTCGTGAGGGGAGAGGCTTGCTCACGCACCATCCTGGGTGAACGTGGCTGCGCTCGGAGCTCAAGGGCAATGGCCCTGGGGTGCCTCAATGGTTTCTTACCTGGGTCTGAGCCGGGGACGTTTCCCAGTGTCCCCCCCCCCCCCCGCCCCCGGCTCCTGGACAGCAAGGGGCTGGTTCTGAGTCTACTCTGGAGCGTCTACTTCTGATGTCCCTGGCGCTACTTTGGTCCAGGAATGGGGGAGGGGCACCCTTATAAGAAAATGCCTATCTGGGACCCTGGAAAGCCAGACACCCAGCCTCAGGGCTCTCGGGTGTGTGTCATGAATTTGCTCAGCTGCCTGTCCGGTGGGTCCACCTCCTGCAGGCCTCCCTGCTGCCCAGTGACCTCTCTGCTGTGCCTCATGCTTATACCTGGGCTGCTTCTATAACTTTCTCGACCTCCTTTTACCTTTTGGCTACTGAGTGCCCGATCATTATGTTGCTTCGAAATTCATGGAAGAGAGGCCGGAGTGGCAGGTGCGGGCTCGCACACGTGGAGACAGGCAGTGTGCCCGCCTCACAGGCCAGCAGATAATGTGCCATGGATAATGTTCCCTGATGTTGGGACAGCCCATGACGGGCAGCTGAGTGCTTTCTTGTGCAGTCTCAGCCTCATGGGGTCCCGGCTACAGAGGAGGACACGGGCCCACAGAGGTCACCCGACTTGGCTTTTCTCTTCAGTCCCGGACTCTGTCTCACCATTGCCCCTCTTCTCGCGGGCTTCCCACAGCACTTCCCCCCAGTTTCCTACTAGGATGGATTGCTTCTTCATCACCTACACAGGGGATGGGACCTTGTTCAGAGGATGCTATGCAGACGGTCCGTGATTCCAGCACACCACAGCCTGCTTTATTTGGAGGTGACCGACCTCTCTGTGGGTCACCCTCTCTGAGTATCCTGGTTGGACAGGGTGCCCTCTCCATTCTCCCGGCCAAGGCAGGTTTCCCATGCCAGGGGAGTTGACTGTTCACTGAAGTCCCAGGACATGGGACAGGCCACTCTTGGAGGTCACTCACGTGGCATGTGGTACAGGACACACGTCTCAGTGGCTTGAATGTCCGTGCCCTGGCTCGATAAGCTAACAATAAAAACAAATTACAGCTTCTACTCTGGAATTTTACCATCTTCCTTCTGGTAACATTTTACTTGGTTTTCTTGTTAATGGATGAAATATGTGAAAATATTTTATAAATTTTAAAGTTCCAGACACATATGGGATGAAGGCAAATGATGCTATTTTCCAGTTCGTATTCTGTTTGCTTGGTACTTTGCAGAAGGTCGTAGCTCCATATGTGGTCTGTTCTGCCGCCAGACCCGCCCTGACTTTTCTTACCCTCCCTGCCTGTCCACGCACTCCACCATGGCCGTGCCGACGGGTCACGTAGAGAGTCCCAGAACCTGGACTATGATGTCATTTCTGTGTAAGCCGCGGACTACTATAAATTATGTGTGAGCTGTTGTAATTAAGACTTTGAGACTACTAAGCTGTCTTCGAGGGGAAGAACTTGTCCCCTTCTCCAGAGTCATAATTAATTCTTAGAGTATATGGTTTTTGAAGAATTTACTGTAAGATAAAAGACTGGTATTTTATTCTTGCATTTATTAGTATTTAATCAAATGGAAAGTGCACTTTTGGTCTGGAAATCTTGGCTTCAGCTACAGGATTAGACTGAATTATTGTTTAAAGTGTAAAAGGTATAGAATTATATGTTCAAGCTATCAGGCCGCTGATAGGTTTTGGGCATAATGTAACTAATTTAGAACATGAAATTTCCTGCCGTGGGTTAATCGCTCGGAGGCAGCATGCATTCCGGCTGCAGCTTGGCCTTGTCGTGGGGATGGCGTCTGTCCCTCCAAGAGCCTTGTGCCTTGCTGCCAGAGCGTGTCTGGAACATAAGGCTCTTCCATCAGGGACACCGAGTCATAAATCATACTGTGCTTTTCACCGAGAATCCTTCACCACAGAAACTTTGTGAAACCGCTTCTTTACTGGGGATAAAGAGGACTTAATTCTGTGGTCCTCAGTGGGGCCCAGGCTTAGCACTTGGGCATTGACTGTTGACAGGCCTAAGTAAGTACTTAAGAAAATTCCAGAAAACTTCTGTAGCCACATCTTGGTTGAGGTTGTGCTGACAAAGACCAGGGGGAGAGCGTATGGGGGTCAGAGTGGTCTTAGGATTTGTTCTTCAGTGGGTGGGGGGGAGGGACCGGATGCAGTGAGACTGAGGACCCTCCGATGATCACTACGTGTGCCTGTCCGTGGGAGCACCGCAGACCCCCTGGAATGGGCCGGTGGTAAATCTTTCCGGCCTTGTGGGCTGCGCAGTCTCCTCACGGCTCCTCACAAAAGCTGCCAGACACAATACGGAACGAGCCTGGTTGCCTTCCAGTGAAAACGTACTTATGGACTCTGAAGTTTGAATTTCATATTTTCATGTGTCATGAGCTATTTTTCTTTTGACTTTTTCAATCGTTTAAAAACGTAAAAACCATTCTGAGCCCAAGGATTCTACAGAGATCCCATGGGGAGCCAGACTTGCCCTGTGCCCTGCCAACTCCTAATCCATGTCAGGTGCTCAGGGGTCCCTGCTCTTCAACCCAGAAGCTCAGGGGCCCCTGCTCACCCCCAGGTGCCCTGTGTTCCCCACCCCGGTGTACCTGCTTTTCCAACCCAGGTGCTCAGGGGTCCCTAGTCCTCACCCCAGGTCCCCCTGCTATTCACCCTCAGATCTTAGCACAGCATACCTTGCTGATTTTGCAGAATACATCCAGGGAAATGCACTGAGAGGCATTAGAGCCCCACAGAGATTGGGAGGAGGCTGGGAAGAGGGAGGACCAGTGGGCACTGGCAGCCTCTTTGCTTCAGGTGGCAGGATATTTCGGTGGGCTTCCACAAAAAGTACAGCTTGATTCACATCCCAGATGTAGGCGTGCCTTTCCCGGCCGTTTGCTAGAGCTCTTCTTGAGGATTTCGGTGTGTTCTCTGTGGGGATCTTGACCTAACAGACCTAACAGAGCGATAGGAATCAGTGCAGGTGAGGAATGGGTTACTGACCCTGGAGCCAGCATGATGGCGAATCCCCGTGTTAGCCAGTCATAGCGTTGGCACAAAAAGCGAGTGCTTTTAACACGGAAGTTCTGTCTGTGCACAAGTGGGAAACTTTATTTCTGTTGATGACTTTTTCTTCATGGCTGATATCAGACATGCATGTGGGGCTGTTCCTGGGAGAGGATGTTTATTGGTTGGTTGGTTTTCTACATTTGGGAGAGGAGGAGTTTGAATCACACCTTGCTTCAGGACGTTTGAAAGGTTTCACTTCAGCTCTGGGCCCAGCTCGTCCAGGAAGTTTGCGTTCTCCTCCCAGGTTCTGCAGCAACCCTGGGTAGCGGCCTGTCCCTCCTGCCTCAGAACAGGAACCTCTTGACTTGCGCTGATGCTGCCCTCAGATTTTCCTGCGTGTTCTCACATGCTGCTTATTCTCTCAGAAGTCAGTTAAACTCTGCCCAACTGGAGAGGCCTATAAAGAACAGGGTTATTTTCTGCTATGACATAGTTAAGCTGAAGCCTCCCCAGACATAACGGTTTTAAGAACTGACATTTCATTTTGAGGGCCCGCCTGCCACCGTCCTTCCTCCTTCATGACAGACTGTCACCGTGCAGCCCAGGACTAGTTGGTGCCTGATGTGCCAGGACATTCCCCGGTGGCGAGCACATGCCCTTGGCAGGGTGAGGTTCAAGACGCATGCAGGGGACCTTGCCAGAGGCCCAGGGGTGACCCCGGGGGCCAAGCAACACCCCGTCAGACCACAGGGTCAGGGGAGCTCTCTGTCCTGCTGCAAGATGCTCACTTCCATCACTGATGGTAACGTGCAATTCTAGCAGGGGTGGTTGAAGTGAGCGAAATGTAGTATTTTTCATCGTTTTTCTTCCCAGTAAATTCTCAGTGGATCATTCTTGGTCACAACTGAAGGTCAGTATGCCCGACCTGCCGGGGTGACCGGGCTCCTGCTGCGAAGGCCCACGGCTTGCTGGCTCATGCAGGGCACGGGCGCCCTGCACCCTGAATCTGTTTCTCTTCTTGCAGGTTCCAGGAATGTTAAGGGTCTTCTAATCTGTTCCTTATAAAAAGAGTTGAGGAGCACTGTTTGATTTTCAGTGAAGCAGCTACGGGCCTGTCAACTTGCAAACTCACGCGAGGAGGGTCTGTGGTGTTTCTTACTTTGCAGGACCCCTGGCTGTGATTGTGGGGCCGAGTCTGTGCCCGACTCGCTCCTCAGAGGCCAGGGGTCCAGGGACGAGGGTCCAGTTGCTATGGTGGGTCTTCTCCCCCTCTGACAGACTGCCCCAGATTTTGGGGTCACTGGTGCCCTGGAGGTGGTCGAGGCGTGTCCCGTGGTCAGGCCTCCATGGCAGCCTGTGCGCTGGCGAGGAAGGTCTGAGGGGAACGTGCAGTGATCTTGTTGCACGACCTTTGGGTCCATTCTGAGTTTGACACACCAGACGGCAGGGCCAGAATTTTCTCTGGCCAGAAACCCTTCAACCTAATGCAGCCCTTTTTGGTGGTTAGAACATAATAAACTGAGCCACACGTTGGGTGTCTTGTTGAGCGCATCCCAGAAAGGAGGCTCTGGGGGGGCCCCGACGGGTGGAGCCGGTGCCCCGAGCGGGTCGCAGCCCCCGCTGACCTGGCCTTCTCTTCAGCACTCTCCTCCTCTGAGTCCGCCCTTGGCAGGGCTCCATCCCATCTGCTCTCCCCACCACCACCTCGGCTTTGTTATTAGGTGATAGGTATGAAGTATTTTCTCTTGTCCAGGGTTTTGACACATGTGCTTTTTCTAATTAAAATATTCCCCCACGCCAGATCGTCACGTGGGCCGATCTTGAGTTCTGAGGACAGAAGGTGCTTCCCTCCTGCTTTTTCTTATTTTCTGTTCAGCAGGGAGATTACAGAACGTGTTGTCATTTCATGGTGGCTTTGCTGGTGTCCCCAGGTAGCCAGACGTGGTCTCTCCCCTTTCCTAGGGCCTCCCCAGCGCACCAGCTGGGCTCCCACTTCACACCTGCAGCTGATGGGCACACCGAGGCCCCGGACGGGGACGCCCCAGGAAGGTTTGGAGCCCGGCCTGCAGGCCTGGTGCCCACTCACTCCTGGGCAGACTCTTCAGGCCGATGTTGAACAAAACCAAATAAATGTCTCTTGGTTTGTGAGCAGCGTATGAGAAGGCGGGTGATTTTTTCTTCTAGACTGGCATTTTCCTCGCACCGCAGGGCCATACTGGAAAGGGTTCAAAGTGGAAGGTGCGGGACTGCAGAGATGGTTCTGGAAGTCTGTCGTCAGACCCACACAGCAGGCCTGGAAAACGACAAGTAAAGGAGAAAGAAGACAGTTTCTGTCTCTGGGTTTCTTGCGTTGAATACAGTGGAAACCCAGCCTCTGGCGCCAACCGCTTAATTCAGAACATTAAACACCATTCATGTTGAAAGGGGGATGAAACGAAATTCATTTTTTCAGAGGTCTCCAAATAGCCATGAAAAATCCATTTTTTTCTGCCACCAATTAACGTCAGCCACTCTTGTGGCTTTAGGTGGATGCGGTAAGGGGGATGCAGGGAGCTGGGCCCGGAGCCCGGTGGCGCTGCCAGGCTGAGGATCACAGGCCTCCTGCGAGTGGGGAGTGGGGAGCCTGCAGTCTGGTTCCCCTCACAGCCTGAATGCGGCCTGTGGTGTCCTCCCCATGATGCGGGCAAGGCCAGCCGGACTGGGGTCCAAGGGAACCACTCACAGAACTGGCTGTCAGAGCCACTGTCAGGTCCTGGGGTCTAACTCCAAACTCCCCCAACACTGGGTTTTCTAAGCTGTGTTAGGCAAACTGGAGAGTGCCAGTGGTACTTTTCCCCTCCCCCTCTGCTCCGAGTCAGCCCCACAGGCCCTGTGGCAGGGTGTGTATTCCCGCAGGTGCCAGCTGGCCTCTTCTGGAAGAAAGGCCTGAGCATTCCTGTTGCCAGGATAGCCCTGTTGCATGCAACGGAAACCTCCTGCTTAGGAGTAATAGATGGTCAGGGTTTTGCACAATTCCCCTGCTCCCCTGGGCCTGGAAGGCAGCTGGGCAGACTGTTATCTGGGGCAGATTTTGTTACTCAGCCCGAGAGCCCGTGCACTCGCAACCCTGCTGTGCATGGATGTGCTTACAGCGCTGTGGACAGCAAGCCCTTTCTCTACCCTTGGTGTCCTCGGGGTCCTCGAGGTTAGCCCTTGCCCTCCCGTTCCTGTCCCCCACACTTGGTCCTCACTGCTCCCAGAGCTGTCACAGCAAGCCCCTCGCAAACATGGTTTGCTGCCTGCTTCGGGTCCCCGAATGCCCTGTGTTCCCTCTGGTAACAGGCCCTACTCAGGCAGACCTGCCGTAGTCTACTCCCCCACCCCCACCAAATGCCTACTGTCTCTCATGATGACACCTCCTCCAGGGAGCCTTCCTGGACTCCTCAGGCCACCAGACCCCCAGCCATGGGTTCTTGTTAATCCTGGAGTTCTCCTTCTGCGTCCTAATGGAATGATTTGTGCGATTAGCTCATTTATTCTGCAGGTATTTACTGAGCACCTGCAGTGTTCTGGGCACTGTTCTAAGTGCTGGGATATGGCGGTGGATCAGTTAAGATGCCCAGGCTGGAGGAAAACAGGAATTCCTCTGAACGCTGGCTTGCAACACACAGGACTGTCTTTTCCTCGCACAAGTAGGAGTGTGGCAGGGGGCTGTGGCTGCAGTGGTGGCGTCAGGGCTGTCCAGTCTCGTGGCCTCTCCTTCATGTCCCCAGTTGTTTGCCACAGTTCCAGGCCACACACCTGCCTTGTCAAGGAAGGAAGAAGGGGAAGGAGATGGTGCCTGCCACTTGTTTTATTATTAGAACCTCAGCGGGCTTCTTACTCTTTGGCCAGAGTTGTCCCATAATGTCTGCTACCTGTCCTGCACCTTACATTCCATGAAGGCGACTCACAGCAGACAGAACCCACCTGACGTGACTTCACGTGTCTCCACACCCGCACCCCGGCCCCCCGTGCCCTGCGTGCCTCGGCCGCTGTCCGGCAGGCACTGTCGGGCCTGCCCACCTCCTTGTTACGAGCCAGGTCTCCATGTGGATGTTGTTTTTTCCAAAAATTCTTTCCTCCTCACCTCTGCTCCGGCCCGCCGCCCTCCCCACTGGCATGGCCTCCCACTAGTCCTGAGGGGCCGTGGGAGCCCGCCTGGCCCTGGACTCGCTCCTGGGAAGCTTGTCAAGCTGCCAACCGGCGAGTGTCTGCACTGGGCCTCCTTCCTTTCTTGGCTCACTCGTTGGGGTCAGGCTCTTGGCCTTCTCTGGGCCGGAGCCCAGCAGTGGGTTGGTCTCTGGAGCGTGGGGCTTTCGCTGTGTGAGGGTGTCTCGCTCACACGGCTCAGAAGCCCGTCGGCTTCTTTGTGCCACCTCGCTCCTAGCCGGCCCCGCGTGTGTCTGGCATTGTCGCCTTCCAGGCAGAACCTCCCACCAGCCTGTGTTGGGACGTGCGGGCTCCCCGATGCGCACGCTGGCTATTGAAGCGTCTTCTTGCCGCCCTCCCAGTGCCTGCGACACCCCACCCAGTCTGCAAGCCTCCCTCCACCCTCCGGGACTTGTAACACACTCATGGGGTAATACACTTGTCTTTCTGTCTGGGGCTCCCCGTCCACACGCTGCCTGCCCTGCCAGGTGGCCCAGCGTTCTGTCCCAGGGACACATTACCCATGACATAGTAGATGTACTGATTCAGCTCATTTTTACTTTTGCCCATGGAAGCACTCTGTGCCATACGTCTTGCGTGTCTGTAGGAAAGAACGTGTGTGTAGATTTCTGTGGAGTCTCAAATTCCATTTCTGGCGGGGTTAATAGAAAACATTGTTAACATTGCTGCTTTTGTTGTTTTGGCAAAGCTGCAGGCAGTGGGTATGGCGATTGTCTTTGACTAGCAGTGGTTCTGCTCACGGGCTCAGGCTTCCAGGCCTTCGTCTGGGGGAAGATGGTTCGGCGAATCCTCACATTCAGGAAGCTGAATGTGGAGTTCAAGTGCAGCTCTGTTAACCAATAACAGAGTCTCTGGAATGTACTCCTTAGACTTTATCCAACCTGGTGACGGGCTGCTTGAGTGTGGCCACAAAGGACGTAGACGGCTCACTCAGAACTCGGAGTTCAACCCCCAGTTACTCCAGTTACAGACTGATTGCCCTATTTTGGTTCTTGGCATGATTTGGAAAGAGCTTCCCCTTCTTTGTGAGTGACACAGGTGTCCTGTGGTCTCCTGTGGCTTCCCGTGGCCATGCGGGTCATCAGAGCTGGTCCTCACTATGAGGAGGGTGTGCTGCCCTTCACGTGTGAGGTTAGACCAGGCAGACCAGGGACAGCACCACGTTGTTGGGCACCGGGTGCACGTTGTGGTTGGTACAGCAGTGGGCAGGCCAAGCTTCAGGGTCCTTTCGGTCTGGTTCAGAGACACAGGCCCTGGGATGCATGGGCGTTATTTGGTTCAGAGCCTGCCATTGCAGCCTCCCCATGGTGTTTGAGGCCCACAGCCTCTGAAGTCCAGCCAGCCCATCCTGCCTATGGTCAGAGTCTGGCCGCTGGGGTGAGGCTTCATAACATCCCAGGCCCTTTTCCCCCCGAGGAGCACATGGAACTGAGCTCTCCAGATAACGCCCCTCCACCTGGTGGATGTGGGAGAGGCCCTCCATCCCCTTGACCACCCTGCCCTGACCCTCTCCTGGACCCCCATCTGCACACTCATTCCTTGCCATAGGGGTGAGAGCTGGCTGTGCGCTGTGCACAGGGAGGTCCTTCCCTGCAGGAGCGCTGGCCCAGCGGCCTGTTCACAGTCTTCCCTGTGCTTTGCGGTTGGGCCCGCAGAGCAGCCCGGGGAGAGTGGTAGAATCAGTACTACTATTGCTGTTTTATTGGTGAGAAAACAGAGTCCTGGGGAGGACAGTGAGCCACTAGTGCTCCAGCCCTCTGGTTGGGATGTGTGCCAGTCTGAGTTTGTGTGGCGGTGCTGGCTCCACATCCTAGGCCTTGAATCAGGGGCCAGTGACACAGGGGGCCAGGCAGCAGGGAATTGATGGGGCTGCAACATCCTGTTTCCAGGGGCAACGGTGGCAACAGTGCCAGCTGCGTGTCTGCAGGCCCTGGCTGCCCCACAGATGTTTCCTGAGGTTCCACTTTGGCTGTGGTTGGACTGTGGCCAGTCTTGGTTCCTATGGTCTTCTGAGCCTGTTTCTCCAGCCTTCCCAGAAGTTCTTTGAGTTACGGAGCAGCCTTTCAGTAAATCACTTTTGTGCTTAAATTAACTGGTATCACTTTCTGATGCTTGCCATTAGGAGCCATGCCTGAGGCAGGGGCTCATGGCTTTTCATGCTCTAGATCTGAGGCCTGAGCCAGGGCGCCTGAGCCCAGATCGGTTGAGAAACAGCTTCTGAGCAGGGCCTAAGCAGGAGACGTAGGTTCCTGGTGAACATGTTTGTGAGATCTAGGCAAATATAAGCCGGTTCCTATGCAGGACTACTCAGAGCTTTTAACACACTGCAGGTATGCAGGTGAATTTCCCAGGAGGGTTTATGCATCCAGGCTTCTCACTCCCCCTAGAACCTTTCTCTGAGCAGTCTTCTGGAACACACTTTGGGAAATGCCGTGCCAGACTCTGGGCCTGGATGGTAGAAATTCTGGTCATCTAGTTCAACATATATTTGATAAACTCCTTACGTGTGTGATGCATCTGTCTTGGGTGGAAACCTGACTCATGGTAGCAAACTCCGTGCCCCAGCATCTGCCAGTGGCTCAGGATGATGGGAAATGCCCATGGATATGGGGGCGGGCAGCAGTTGATTCTGGCTCCAGGGAATGAGGGAAGGCCTCTAGGGGGCTGGGAGAAGGGGTAGCCATCTGCTTTTGAAGAATGGTAAGGAAGGATTTTGGTGCTGTTGGATAAGATTTTGCGGAGGAGAGCAGAGTGCTCTGTGACAAAGGTCAAGGGCGTATGGTTAAAATTTAGATTGTGGCAGGAATAACAGTAATCCTGCATCCTTCTGGGAAGCCAGGTCTAGATATATGTTCCGGCTAATCCACGTGCCAACCCTGTGATTTAGGTACCCTTTATCCCACAGGTGAACAAACTTCTGGCTCAGTTTAGGTGGCTTTTGCAAAATGGCAGGCCATTTCTGTGAGGCCACCATCTGCTTCCTGCCCATGGGTGGCCAAGTGGCAGGGGTGCCCTCAGGCAATGGGGATCCATGGAAGCTGGGGCGTTCAAGGTGTACGATGTGTCAGACAGTGTCTCTGATGGTGACCATCACAATCCCATGTCCATTCACTGGGAACTGGAGAGAAATCTGCTTCAGACCTCTGTCAATACCCATAGAAAAGTGGATGTTGAACAGAGTGGCTCTGGAGTCCTGGGCTTGGGATGGAATCTTGGGGGTGCTGCTTATATACTGTGTGGTTTGGGGAATGCTGCTTGACCTCATCAGGGGATATAAATGCACTTCTGTCCTGTGCCTGCTGGGAAGACAGCTGAAGGAGTCAGTGTATGGCATTAGAAGCAGGTGAAAGGGCAGGGAGGAGAACAGGGTGTGGGGGTGGGGGCAGTGGGGAGTGTTGAGGTTTTGTAGTGAAGCAGACCCTGAGAGCATGGAGCAGGAAGGGTGCAAGCGCGTGGACCTTGAGGGGCTCAGCAGACCTGGCGAGCGGAGGGCCCGGGGTAAGTGCTCCGGTCGTGCGTTCTCCATCACAGCCAGTCAGTTCTGCCACTGAAGTGGGAAGGCAGCCACAGCATGTGGGCTGCGTCCCAGCGAAAACTGATTTACAGAAGCAGGTGGGGGCTGGGTCTGGCCCGTGGGCTGCAGTTTGCTGGCCCTGCTGTAGCCCCTTCGTCTGATTGGCAGTTGATTTGTTGTTCAGGGGGAGGGGAGGGGAGGCGTGGGAAGGGCCCAGGTGTACTGAGGGCCCGGAAGAAGTCCTTCCTCGTGTGAGAGTTGATGAGTTCCCGGGATCTGAGCCGGAGTCGACAATGGTAAGAACCAGGGCTTGATGGGGTGCAGGTGTGCAAGGGAAAGGAGATCCCTAGACTAAGTCCTGGGTGGGGTGCGGGCGCACGTGGACCGCACTGCCACCCCCTGTAAAGCCACATGGAAGAGAGCATTCTTGCAGGGTTGCTTTTACGGCCAGTTCATGGGAGGTGCCTGCATGACAGAGAAGTGGAAGCAGCTGGTGAGCAGGCCCGCCAGCAGGTCTGGAGCAGTGGGCGGGCCCAGGTGGCGAGGCTTCAGCTGTTGGATTCATCGCAGGTGGCTGCAAGGAGCGTGGAGCGCTGGGAAATACGTGGTGGGGGGGAAGCGCCTCCCTCCGGTTCGTTCGCGCGAGCAGCACAAGGAGTTGTAGGATAGAGGAGGAGCTCCGAGGGTGCTGGCTGGTCCAGGTATTCGTTCCCACTGTTCCCCCCCCCCACCCCCACCCCTCTCTTGGTTCCCCGTCCTCTTCCCTGCCTGCACTTGGAGTGATTTTTATCAAGCGTTGGTTTACCTTTAGGCTTTTGACTGTTGTTGCCGTACCAGTTCGTTCTTTTCAGCCTTAGCTCTGTTGACCACAATTATTATCAAAATTAACAGGTAGGATACACTGTAGGGTGGTTCTTATGTTTGTACATTTGCTTGAACGTAAGTTAGATACACAGTTGGCCCTTGAACAATGTGGGATTAGGGGTAGTGAGCTCCGTATGTAACTGTTGACTCCCGAAAAACCTTACTGAAAGCCTGTTGACCTTACTGATAACAGCTGGTTAACACCTGTTTTATGTATCATTTGTGTTCTGTGTTCTTACAAAAATCGAAGCTAGAGGACGTGTTCAGAAAATCATAGGGCAGAGAACATACATTCACAGTCCTATACCGGAAAACCGCATGTAAGTGAGCCCATGCAGTTCCCACCCACGCTGTGCGAGGGTCCGCTGTGTGCTTTCCGCAGCGCGCATGCGCCCCTGACTAGCGCAGGTGCCTGAAGGCTTCGGGCTTTATTCCAGTGCGCGCATGCTCCCCTGACGGCCTGCTCGTGCAGGTGCCACTATGCAAGAGCTGCGTCCACCCCCGCTTCCAGATTCACTTCACCGTGTCTTGGTTTTTAAATGTATTTCCTCTAGTATATCAAACGGCTTCAGTGTGCTGATGAGAAAGTTGGTAAACGTTTTGTTAAAGCAAGGTTAGCTTAGTCCTAGGGACCCTTCCGCAGGAGCTCTTGTCCACCGTGCCTCCGGGGAAGGTGGGAGCAGGGAAGCAGAGGGGTGGCACCACCAGTTTGCTGCTCCGGGTAACTACGGCGTTTTCTGTCCCCAGAATAGATTACAAAAATGACGCATTCGATAATTAAGTCCCAAGAATGGGGACAAACTTTGGAAGATGTTTTAAGTGACGAGTGCCTGTTGTGCTTGAAAGGGGACCAGAGTCTTTCACATGGACTTATTTGCTTGAAAACCCTTTCTCCTAGGTGCTTGGGAGGATGGACCAGGCCTGTGAGATGAGCTACAAGACGATAGACAGCCCTTTGGGGAAGATCGAGATCTCCGGTTGTGAGCAGGGTCTGCATGAGATCAGGCTGTGCGGCAGCAAGACCCCAGACGCAGGGTGAGTCCCCTGTGTCCCCCCACGTGGCATTTGTTCAGAGCCGCAAAGACGCGACGGTTGCCGCTTGTCCACTGTGGGTCACGGGCTCACACGTAGCCACAGGCCGGCCCACGCGGCCGCCCCTCCCGCGGCAGGGCCACGGCTGTCGGTCCGCCCGCAGCACCCGCGCTGCTGCCCGGCGCCCGGGGCTCGCGCTGACCCCGGGGCCTCCCCTGTGGCGGGTAGCTCCGAGACGTCTGACCGGCAGCCGCTTACAGAGCCGCCGATTGACCGTGAGCCGCGAAGGTTTTATTCTTCAACAAACGTGGGAACCTCTCTGGAAATTTTGGTGACAGGGAGGTGCTTGCCTAATCTGGGTGGTTTTAAATCCGGACCCCCTTCGTTGTTCAAAGTCGGCCAGGTGGCTTGTTCCGAAGTCTTGGAGTTGCTGAATTGGGAGCTCCGGCCGGAGAGCTGAGGTCAGGCTGCCCCAGAGTGTGCAGCTGAGGGGAAGGGTGGGAAGAGCCCTCCTAGCGTGATGTTCGCCTTGCCAGTTGTAGCAGGACACGTGCTTCTCTTTTGAAAGATCTGCACTCTATTTCTCTTAATTGTAAAAACATAAAAAATTTAAAACACTCCTTAATGTTTTGTTTTGAAATGTAACATTTCCTCCATTCATTGATTGTGAGTTGTATTAAAATTGCAGTTCTCATTATTTCTGACAAGAGGGGAAAAACCACCCACTCCTGCTCAGTGTTTTTCTTAACTGGCTAATAAACACAATGCCATAGAACATTAGATAAAGAAAATACATAGAAACATAAAAATTGATTTTAATGGACCCCTGTCAGAGACCGCCATAATGAGCACACGCACAGTAATAAATGCCCGGTTTCGCCTCCAGTGTCAAGATCTTTTCCTGTGAAGCTGCGTGTTACAATCAATAGTATTTTTTTTTGAGGCCAAAAAAATAAGCAAATCTTTGAACTGTACGAATACACTCTTTTTCTATGAAAACCATCTGCCCGTGGTGTTCAGAAGATCACAGACACCAAATAATTCATAGGGAATGTCATTTTGTCTCTTACATATTCACTGGCACAATAAATCACAAATTTTGTTGAACTTTTTTTTTTTAAGAAAAAAAATCCTTTAAGTGAATTTCGGGAAGAAAAATCCTAGACATCTAGTTAAATGCCCATTATGAATGATGCGAGCAGGACGAAGATGAGGCTTAATTTTGAGTTTCTGCTTTCTGAATCAGGATTAGGTGCAGCTGTGAAGCACCCCTCCGCGTGGCTTTAGTAACCTGCAGCTGATCTCCTGCGTGAAGACGCGCTCCTAGATAAGCTGTGGAGGCTGGCTCCCTTGGCCGCCTCTGGCTTTGCTCTGTATCTCCAGGCTGTGGCCCTCATTCTGGTGCTTTGCGCCAATCTCTGGGGCACAAACTGCTATGCTTCCATTCCAGGCAGAGGAGAAGGAAAGGAGGCACCCACCTCCCTTTCTAGAAGGAGCCTCTAACCTTCTCTCATGGGACCACACCCAGCTGGGAGGCATGGGAGGTGGTCACGTGTTGGCCAAAATTGAGGCTTGTGTGTATAAGGAAGAGGTGAGAGAAGATTTTTAGGGGCAGCCAGCAGTCTGTTATACACCTATGGTTAACTTTGGCGAGGGACATTTAAAAAGTACAAAAAAACAAAAATCTGTATGAATACTGAGAATTAACGGTTCTTATTTTATGACCTCAATTAAGGAAACTGTTCCATGACTTGAGAACTGTGTACAGCCAAGTGACCACCAACCTAGACCAAGATCTAGAACACTCTAAACCAGCTGTTCCCTTGTGCTCCTGGTTAGTCCCAGATCCTCTTAGCATCCACTGTTGTGATTTCTGTCTTGGTCAACTTTGTTCTGGAGCTTTATATAAATGAAGTTTTATGATCTACTCTTCTGTGTTGGATTTTCTTGTTCAGTGTTTTGAGGGTCACCCAGGTTCTGTGTATTAATAAGTAGGTCAGGAATGGTTGATGAATACACCACAGTCTGTCAACGGACTGTCCTGTTGATGGACGTTTGAATCCTCAAATCTTGGCTACCAGGGGTGAAACAAATTTTTGTTCAAGCCTCTTTGGTCCACTGCTAGGTGCGGAATTGCTGGGTTGCATGGCAAACGTACGTTGGACATCCCGGGAAGCTGCCAAAGCTCTTCCCAAAGTTTGACCATTTTCTGTTTATTTCCCACAGAAATGCAGGAGCTTCCGTTGCTCTGCCCTCTCACCAGTACTTAGTGGTGGTAATTTTTAAAGTTTTGGCTGTTCCAGGAGGTGTGAAATGTTATTGTTCTAATCTTCACTTTCCGCAGGACGTCCTCTCACGACCTTCTCGAGAACTCCTGTGTTTCCATCTTGTGGGCTCTGCATGAGTCTTCTGCCCATGCTCCTTCTGCCCATGCTGATTAGGAGTCCTTTCTCAGATGGTATTATCCTCTGTATTTCACAGTTGGATGCCTGTTTGTATTCTAATGTCCTCTTTTAATGAGAAGTTCCTAATTTTGAGGAGGTACAACTTAGTTTTTTTTTTTTTCTTAGCGTTTTTTTTTTTTTTGTCTTTAAGATTTGCCTACGGTAACTGCACAAATATTTTCCTATAAATTCTTCCAAGGTTTGATAATATTAGCCTTTATGTTTAGATGTATGACCCATCATCTTGAATCCCCTTATTGTGAGGTACTTTTTCTCTATAGTTAGTTTTCTTATTTGGGAGGAGAAAAAGAATTCTCCATCAAATACCCTTCGTACGTTTGTCACGTCTGTTGGCTGTACATGTGTGGGTCCCGTATGTCTGGATGTCGTGTGTAGTTCAGATGACCTCTTCATCTGTTCTGCACCAGAACCATGAGTACTTGATTACGTAGCTTTATGATAAATCTTGAATTAAGGTAACAAGTCTTCCAGCTTGGTTTTCCTTCCCCCCTAAAGATTGTTTTGGCTTCTGTGTGTTTTAACTTTACATATTAAAGAATCAAGGTATCCAGTATTGGGATTCTGGTTGGGAATTCGTTGAATCTGTACCATTTTGGGGAGGGGTTAGCCACTTTAAAAACCTTCCAATTTATGAATAGGCTTTATCTCCATTCAGCTTGTCTTTTCAGTATTCTAGTTTCCAGCATAGAACTCTTGTATATCTATTGTAAATCTGATTTCTGAATATGTTGGTAGTCTAAATTTGGTTTAGAAACGGTTTTTTAGTTGCTGTTGGTACATAACACTTGATGTTTGGTATGTTGCTCTTCTGTCCTCTTACTGAATTATTAGTTGTAGAAATTGTTCTGCAGATTCTTTAGGATTTTTGCTATAGAAAATTGGGTCTGTGACTAAAGAGAACTTCTCTGATCTTTATGCCTTTTATTTCTGTCCGCGCGCTGGCTGGAACCTCCAGTGTGGGGAGTAAACGTCCTGACAACAGACGGCCTTCCCTTGTTCCAGTTATGGGGGTGGGGGAGGGCGCCTCCATGTCACAAGTCCCCGTGCTGCCGCCTCTGGGTCTCACGGGTGTCCTTTCTCAGAGGATACTTCCTCAGTCTGTTGGATTTTGTCAAATGGTTTTTGTACATGTGTCAACATCGTCCCTTTTTTTTTTAATGTGAAAATAGTCTTGAAATGCTGGACTACACACATCACATAATTCATTATATCTCCCGCCACTGCCCCCCCATCCCCATATTAATGCCTTAAATTTGGTATTTTGTTTAGAACTTCTGTGTTTACGTTCATGAGGGATGTTAGGCTGTAATTTTTTTGGTGCTGTTTGTCCGGCTTTGGCATTCAGATTAGTGTCTCGGCATGAAGTGAGTTTGGAAGGGGTCCCTCGCCCTGAAAGTGTCAGGTGCAGGATCAGTAGGACTTCTTCCTCAGGTTGTAGGTGAACTCCCCTCCAGTGCCCTCCAGGTTCCTCCTACAGAAAGACTTCTGATTAGAATTCCTTTTGTCTAATGGAATTAGGTGCTGTTCTTGCCCACCCGGAGGGGAGCTCCCCCCACACGCAGCATGGCTTTCTGCAGGTAGAGCCCTGTGTGCCCCCCAAGGCCGTGTTCTCCAGCTCTGCTGATGGACAGTGGCCAACGGGGTTTTGAGCAGAGCATTCTGATGGCTCTGGGATCTTGTTCTCCCTCTCTTTGAGTGCTTGTGAGTACTGAGATCTTTATCTTCTGGAGACATGCTGCTTTGTTCAGTGGCTAAAGTGGGGACCGTTGTTAATGGAAACGGATACTGGCAGGAAGTTATAAAGTTGATATTGTACTACTTCCCAAATGATTGATACCCTGCATTCAAATATTTTTAGGAAGGGAAAGGTGAGTAATGTAACCCATACAAAAAAGAAAGGGGGGTAATCAGAAGGGGGAGTGAAGCATGGGAGACTATGGACTCTGGGAAACAAACTAAGGGCTTAACAGGGGAGGGGGGTGGGGGAATGGGATAGACTGGTGATGGGTAGTAAGGAGGGCACGTATTGCATGGTGCACTGGGTGCTATATGCAACTAATGAATCATCGAACCTTGCATCAGAAACCAGGGATGTACTGTATGGTGACTAACATAATGTAATAAAAAACATTAAAAAAAAGGAAATCAATGATCAATGTATGGAAACCATATAAACAGGTAAGTAGAGTGACATAGGGAACAGGAGTCCTACTTCATGCAGAGGTACGAGTGAAGTTTCACCGCAGACAAACGTCAACTTATTGCATGGTGCACTGGGTGTTATACACAAGTAATGAATCATTGAGCCTTACATCGAAAACCGGGGATGTACTGTATGGTGACTAACATAATATAATAAAAAATCATTATTAAAAAAAAAATGCAATACTAAAAAAGAAAGGTGCAACCAGAGTGAGCGATTGTTAAAATGTTCTGTCTTGAAAACTTCACGCATGCAGGCTGTCTTCTGCTTTCTAGGACTCTGGGGCGTTCTTGGCGTCCTGCCTGAGCCAGCTCTGTGGGGCCTGGGCAGGAGCATGTAGGTTAGTTAGGCCTGACCCTCCTTCAAGGACCTGGGTGGCTGGCCAGGGCCTCCTGTCACTAGGCTCACGGATGAGGGCCTGGCCTGTCTTGGGTGTGAGAGTGACCGAAGGGTCTCTGTCAGGGAGGGCGCGTCTGCCCCACCAGGTGCTGTCAGTTTTTACTCCACTGAAAGCATGGGGGTATGATGCCCCTGAGGTCTTCCTGAAGGGAGGTCAGACTCCCGAGGTCACGTCGTACGTCCTCCGTTCAAGTGGATGGCGATTGGCTTCTGTGTGGACTTGCTCTCCTGTTCATGAGCCTTGTAAATGGCCTGCTCGGGGACCCTGCTCCCGAGTCCCGCCGTGCCTGCCGCGCTCCCGCCTGGTAATCCCTCTGCTGGGCGGCCCGAAGTTCAAGGCTGAAATAGCTCTGAGGGTCTGCATGGCCCGAGAACCTGCCCGGGAAATCCCTCCATTGTCTGATGGACTGGGAAATCTTAGCATAGACACTTACAGCACCTTCTTACAATCTTTCAGGGAAGAGGAGAAACTCTCTTCACGATAAACACTGGAAGAGGCGTCCCCAGTAAAAACCTCCAAAAACACACTCCGTAGGATTTTCACCTGCGGCCCGTTCAGCTGTCTCCCTGCTCTTCTTCACTGGCTTGAGCTCGTGATTTGTGTTGTACGTGCTTAAAAAATGTGTTCTTTAGGGGCGCCTGGATGGCTCAGTCGTTAAGTGTCTGCCTTCGGTTCGGTGTGATCCCAGAGTCCTGGGATTGAGCCCCGCACCGGGCTCCCTGCTCCACTGGGAGGCTGCTTCTTCCTCTCCCACTTCCCCGCTTGTGTTTCCCCTCTCACTGGCTGTCTTTCTCTGTCAAATAAATTAATAAAAATCTTTAAAAAAAAAAAACGTTCTTTAAGGAGGTCTCCTGAGTCAAATATGTGGGTTTCAGGGGGGCTTCTCTTTGGCTTCGTAGATAAGTGCCTCTTTTTTAAATGCAAGCCGTTGAACACCCTGATGAGCATGGAATGCCTCGTTGTTGCCTCCACACAGCTCTCCGGCTCCAGATCTGAGGCCTGTGTCCGTGAAGGTCCCACCCTCCCGGTTTCTGGCTTGGAGGGGAGGACAGCCGGCAGTGCAGGGGGACGGAGTCTCCTGAGAAGGTTCTCAGTGCACACTGTGCAGTGTCCTTCAGAAACTAGACTGCTCTCATGTTCGGATCGATAGCCGAAAAGACCAGACTGGAAGCCAGGGTGGTCCTTCTCACTGTGATTCCTGTGAAGAATTCTGTCCTCCCTGGGGCGGGAGGGCCCAGAGCCCCCAGGGCTGCTTGTGCACTGGGGTCGCAGCTCCCAGATGTCTGTGAGGTAAAGGCAGGCCACAGCTGTGCCTTCCAGTAAAGCCAGGGTGTGGCAGAGTGACAGACTGTGGCCCTCACCACTGGGCCTTTTGAGTTCACCGCGGATTCCCTTTGTGGCTTTGTGACCCCGCAGGGAGCTGGGGGGTAAAAAGCCCCTTCTCTGAAGGCCTTGCAGTTTGCTGCCACATCATGAACCATACTGCCCAACCACAAAGACCGTGGTGCCCCGTTTTGTTGTGAACTTGTCTGGTTTCTGATCTAAAAAAGAGAAAAGCAGTGCATGGCTTCAGGAGTTTTGTCTTTTTCCTCATTTCTGCAAGATCCTGTTTCACAGTTCTGCTCTTTCCTGGGTCAGGGCAGAGGGCAGAAGCAGGCAGGCTGGTGGCAAGACATAAGCAAGTGTCCCTGGGATTTAGAATCTTTGTTCTGGACGCATCTAAGACAGAGTGACGCAAGTTTTATTCCTGTCAATTTTATTAGTGTTGCAGGGAGACAGAAATGGCTAAAACTTGCATGCCTGTGTCTGTGAGTAAGAAGCAAGCTGGCTCACTTAATTTTAAGCCCTCCAGGATCTTCCTGGAAGGAAGAAAAGAACAGTTGAATGACAGTTACAAATACGTGAGTTCAAAATATGAACCACACTGTCCCAGTAAAGGGTTTGCTTGGGGAGCTTGCAACATTGAGACTGTAAGCACACACGAGCAAGAGAACAGTAAGTCGGCTGACTTCAGGGAAAGGTGGCGTGTTCAAAACCCCTCCGTCTTCTCTGGACAGTAGCTTCCTTTTGGGGGGCCTTGGGCTGCACCTCTGTACTTGAAACGATGGCGGCTTTCCCGGAGAAGCTGCACTCCTGTCCCCTTTGTGCTGCCGTGGAAGGCCTTTCCCCTTTCCCCTGAGGAGGACAGGTGGTTGGTGGCGCAGTGTGGCCCTAACTCAGCTTGAGGCTGGCATGCAGTCTGACGGAGGGAGGTCCGTGCCACCGGGTGCCTGTAGGGGCTCAAAAGCTGTAGCCCGCATCGGGGTTTGTTTGAACCGTAATGGGGAGATCATCTCCGACCCCAATCCTTGCGCTCTCCCAGACTGAGCAGCGCTGTCATCTGAAGGAGGGGCCCACCCCGAGGCCTGCAGAGTCGGACGGTGCTCTCGCATTGGCCCACCCAGGATTTGTGGTCTGGTGGGGGCATTTCTGGTGGAACAGGCCAGGTCAACGGTTCTCCTGCTCCATGGCCCTTTGCCACGGTCACTGCTGTGGGTGGACAAGCCTGGACACAGCGGGCCGCTCCTGGGGTCTGGCTTGGCACGTCTGGCCTGTTCAGACTGGGAGGAAAAAGGTCCAGTAAGGTCCTGTGAGAAAAACACGGGGGTTTACGGCACGTTGTAGCCTCTTGAAGGCCACTTGCATGTGCCTCTGGAGTCCTTTTCCAGAACACATCGGGATGCCAGGAGTGGCATCGGGCGAGGGGGGACTTGGGACAGGCTGGGGCCTGGTGAGCACGCCTGCTGCCTTGGCCGGGCCGCAGGCAAGGTGGTCATCCCTGGGTGCAGCTATGGGAAGTCGTGGTGCAGGGCCTCAGGAGAGGACTCGGGACTGCCATTCCCCCATCCTCCATGACCCTGCACAGCCACGGCTGCAGGAGCTGCCTTCCTTTCCCTGGTGGCCCTCCTCCCCCTCTGAACAGTTGAGCACCAAGACCTTAGTAATCCAGAACGGGGGCCTGTTTTGTGCTGGGGGCCTGAATGAGCACGTCTTGAGACTGGAACATTCTGCCTTAACTTGGAAATTCAGGCTCCATACTTACTGTTGTGGGGATAACCCTACAGTGGTCTATCCACGCCAGTGTGCTCACCAGTGCCACACCAGGAGGACAGGGCACTCTTGGAGCTGCTCGGAGGAGGGTGTGCCCAGCGACGGCCCAGAGCTGAGGCTACACAGGAATGCTGCCAGCCCGGACTCTTCCACCTATTTGGCCTCCTTCCTCCTCACCAGCGAGGCACTTCATAACCGCCCCCACTTTTGTGAACGTGCAATGGTAGGATAGTGAAGAACTTTGGCCCCTCTTTCTCCTATTTTGCCTTCTGATTTTACTTCCAGAATTCTTATTGTTTGTATAGCGTTAATATTTTCTGGTATTTAAGCCACGTGCGACTAGTGAATAATTCTCAACTTTTGTTTTGAATGTGTTCATGCCATTGAAGCTGTAAACCCTAAAATATACTTGCTTTGTTAAATTTATTTCCTTTAAATTGTATCAGTAATTAGATCAGCTCCTTGATATTAATGTACAGGATAGTTCCTGCATGCTGATCACTTCAGAATTTAAATCGAGTTAAAGGTTAAATGAGTTTAATTTTTGAATTGAACTGAAGCATTGTCTTGTGTCAGATTCATCCAGAATTTTTATTTCCGGTTTCAGTGTCAAGTGATAGAAGTAGATCTTCTGATAATCCTAAATTAATTGTTCTTAAGTTACTCACTTGTTCACTCATTCCCAAAATGTGGGTATGCCTGCTGTGACAGGCCCTGTGCCTTGGGGACCTGCTTGGGGCCACGTAGAAGCCAGTGGGACATGGGTCAGCCCTGCCTGTATGGAGCCCAAGCCCGGCCCAGGAGACAGGCCTGGGGGAGACAGTAGCTGTAGTGCTGTGTCCCCCCACGGGGGAGGGCATGAGCATGTGCGACTGTTGAAATGGTCAGGACAAGGGGTGACATGGGCCTGAGCCGGGGGCACTGGCAGTGCAGTTGAGTGGGACTGCGCCAGCTGGCGTGTCATCCAGCAGTAGAGCGGGTCGGGCCGGCATCTGACCCGGTAAGAGGTAGGAGGAACATGGTGGAACGACGAGGCTGGAGGTAGTTGGGTGGTGTTGGAATTGCTTCAGGGCCTCTGTCCCTTCTGTGTCACTCAGGTGGGGGGGGGGCGGACAGGTTGTCTTCAGGCTGTGAAATGCGCATTCCTTGGCGCCTCGGTCTTCTGAGACGAACCGCTGCACCTAACTCTTCAGCTTTCACCTTTGGAGAGGCCGGCTCTGTGTGGCCGCTGCACGTCTGCAGCAGAAATGGCTCCATCCAGAAATGAGTCCAGCAGTGTGGCTGCCCCGTGTCTCTGATCCGGGGGTCTCCCAGCAGGGACACAGAACCATATGGAGTGGCCTTCATGCCAACTGGCCCATGTTCTAGATTAGTCCTTGGAATTCTGTTGGGGCTGGGGGGAGGGGGCGGGAGGGAGGGAGAGAACGTCTTCCCCAGAAATGCAGTTCATCTCCTCAGAATTCTGTGGCTCCTCTGTTGGGGAATCTCTTCTCTTTCCTTCTAGATGGGGCCACGCTGTAGCTGGAGCTCCAGCGTTCTCTGCGGCGTCCTCGTGTCCTGCTTTTGCCTAATCTGTGCTCATTGCTTGAAGCTTCTCACCCACGTCTTCGACCAGGTTTTCTCTGGTTTCACTTAGTGTTTCCTAAGAACCCTTGTCTAGGAAGCCTTTCCACACCACACCCATCTCTCCTCCTCTGTCAGTCTGATCTATGTACATGCAAACAGACCCTTTTTTAAAGGAGCTTGCATGCTATGAAGTTCACCTGCAGATTCACCTGGAAGAACACTGGTCCTTCTGGATTGGCGTTTAGTTTTTGCCGTTCACTGGCAGAATGCACATGCGTGTTGGGGGATTAGAATTTTCTTGTGATCATTCCTGATGGAATCCATGTTATCCTTCTTAAAGCTGATCTTTCTGTGCCTTCTTCCAGAAGTCTAGCCTCCCTGACCTCACGGGCCAACACAGGTGAAACGTGTAGAAAATGCTTTCTCTGCAGCTCCCTTCACGTGATGCTGGCACTCGAGTGTTCAGCACTTCGGAGACTTTGAGCTGGTGAAGCAGACGTTCCGCTCCTGCTCTAGAGATCTTCAGACCGAATCTACTGGTCAGGTGGGGCTGGCACACAGCTGGGTTGAGCACGCCGTGCGGGGAGGCGACCGTGTTGTTCTGAAGCCATGGTATCGGGCGCTGCCGTCCCAGCTGACCACTGGGGTGCGACCAGTAGGTAAGGGGTTTCCGTGGGGAGAACATGCACATGCCAGCCAGTTCTCTGCCAGGTGTTTAGACAAGCAGGAAGTGGAATAGAAATAAGTCTATAAGTCTGTTATAATAGGAAAACAAAAGCTTTGTGGTGGACTGATTTTTTTTTTTTTTTTACATTGTTCATTTCTGAGGTAGAAAACTGTCCTTGTGTGTGGTATGCTCATGTGGTGTGTCTGCGGCCACATACATGTACGTGGATTCTAGAGTTTCTGTTCTGCTCTAACATTGCTTCCTCCAAAAGTCTCCCCAGAAGTGGGGGGAATATGGTGCTTCTGAATTATTAGATACCTCAGGTCTCCTGCAAATAGTTTTTTTTTTTTTTTTCTTTCCTAAAAGTCATCTGGAAAAACACCTAGTTTCTGGTCTTTATTTTATCCAGTTCAAGGCTCTGTTAGGAAGAGTGATTGTATAACTGAGCACTGCTTTTATTAAAAAGAACTGGCCGCTTATTTCCTTCAAAGTTCCTGGTGTTTAAATCTTCTCTAGGTAAACAACTTTTATTGAAAATAATATTTTGAGACTGACACCTTTCTCCCCACGAGTGGTGCTGGGAGCCTTCTGTTGTCTGCTGGTCCTGCACGCAGCAGCTCCCAGGCGCCCGTGGGGTGTGTGCGGAGCTGGGGGCTGGGCGTTGGGGCTAGGACAGGAGAGAGGGGCCAGGCTCTCCCCCAACTAACCCCCCCCTTCTTTGAGTCTGAGGAAGTGATGGTGGGTGGAGGTAGGGATCCAGCATGGATACCATGCACTGACGGAGAAAGAGCCTGGCATCATGCAGCGATAGCGTTACTTGGACCAGTTAAACCTCACGTCTGCAGGTGGTCTTGTGGGAGTATTGTACAGCTCCTTCTCCCTGTCGAGTCAGGAAAACAGGGATGCGGGGGGGGGGGCGCTTTTCTGCTTCTCCCATCCTGACCTCTTGTCCCCCTCAGCTAGGCTGGGGGCGGGTGTTTATGTTGGCTTCCATCGGTTTGCACATCGGCATAAACTCCTTTTTCAAGGAATTAAATGCTATTATTTCCATCAAATAGTAATTAAGAATTTCCCAGGCAAATGGTTAAGATTCTGATGGATAGGTGTTAATACATTCTGAATGCTTCTTTGTAGATTATTCTGGGAATTTTCTAGACCCGGAGATGGTCAGAACTCTAAGGGACTTTGAGTAGCGTCCAGGCCAGCCCTGTTACTCTCTGACACTCCAAAGTCCAGGAGTTGAATGTCCTGCCTGGACCGCCATGCTGCCTGGTGAGTGCACCACGCCTGGGAACGTCTAGCTGAGGCCCTTTCTGCTCTCAGGGGAGGACTTCTTTGGGGCAGACTGGCACCCAGCAGCAGATGCGCTCGTTCTCAGTATGTGTTGTGCAGATAAGCAGAACTTTGGTGAAGCTTGTGTCGGAGAGTCCCCTGCCCTCAGTGCTGCTGCTGGGGTCCTAAGGGTAAGGGTCTCCTGCCCTTGGCACTGCTGCTGCTGGGGTCCTAAGGGTGAGAGTCCCCTGCCCTCGGTGCTGCTGCTGGGGTCCTAAGGGTGACAGTCCCCTGCCCTCGGTGCTGCTGCTGCTGGGGTCCTAAGGGTGAGAGTCCCCTGCCCTCGGTGCTGCTGCTGGGGTCCTAAGAGTGAGAGTCCCCTGCCCTCAGTGCTGCTGCTGCTGGGGTCCTAAGGGTGATCTTAGAGCTTTCCAAGACGTTCAGGTCTCCCCATCCCTGAAGGAGAGTGCTGACTGGTGCTCAGGCAGACCACCGCAGAGGGCAAACGCCGGAAGCAAATAGCTGGTGAAGGGCCAGCATGGGTGCAGTCAGGGCATTTGTGCTGGGGACGCGGGAGTCCCCTCTGAGAACACTCGGTGCTGGGGGGCGGGGGCAGGGCAGCAGGCACAGGTGGGGTCTGACAAGGCACTGATGGAAGCCTGCGTACGGCCGAATATGTTGCTTCCCCTTACCTTTGCTAGAACGGTCGTGTTTCAAAAAGGAGGACACTGTAGCTGGTTGACTATTCTGTCAGGATTCCTTTGTTAAATTGGCAAAACATATTGAAGTGAATGCGTGTTTATCATTTCAGTGTGTGGACGTCTGGGTGCTGCGTGGCATCGCCCGTCCGTCTGTCTCATTAACTTCTTCCCTCCATCAGGCCGGCTCTGGGGATCCCTTCTCATGGGGTACCTCTTTTTTTTGCATCTGAGTTTTCAAGACCTTTCCAGGTTTTATTGCCTAACAATTGGTATGCTGTAGACCTACCCCTGTCAACTGTAAAGTGCTTTCTGGAGAGAGAATGGACGGCTTCATAGTTGTGTTTTTAGCCCTAATATCTGAAGGGCAAAAGCATGTTCAGGACACCTGGAGTTCCTGAATTTAAAATAGAAGCAATAACATTTTCTGAAGGTGGGTCCCCTTCTGTATCTGTTATGAAACCCTTAAAGTGACTTCACAAGACATGTTTGGTTTTTTGTTTTGTTTTTTTAACTTTTTACTTTTTGACAAATGAGGTCCAAGGAAATTAGTTTGCTTGCATGAAAAGTTATGTGTTTGCAAACTTGAACTGTTTTGCTGGTTAAGCAGTCTAGAGATGATAACTTCTTTGTCAAAGTATGACTTTGGTGTTGTGTGAAAAAGACTCACGGCCGCTGCCGGAAGCCCTTAGGAGAGGTCCGTTTTGAAGGACGGTTGCTCACTTCAGCCTAAGGCGCTGTGGGGATCGTTGGAATCGACAGAACTAAAATATGTATGATCTTTTTAAAATTTGTTTCCAGTTTATTTCCCTGATATGGAGCAGCAGAGGTATAAACTAGAGAGGAGTTGTCATTTTGTCCAGATGCTAAGCAGGGCTGGGCGGGCGGGTGAGTTCAGTGGATGGCTCCTCTCTGAGGACTGCGGGGTCACAGGTCCTAGCTAGGGAAGGGGAAGAATTCCCCTTTTGTGCCTGTGTAATTAATACTTTTTTGACCCAAGTACACCCTTTTGTGGTAAAATATAAAATGTACCATCTGAACCACTTAAGAATCTAGGTCAGTGGTATTAAGTACATTTTCATTGTTGTGTAACCGTCCCCACCATCCAGCTCCGGAAAGGCTTTCCTCTTCCCAGACTGGGACTCTGTGCCTTGGTCCACTCTGACCCCAGGCCCTGGCACATGCCGTTCTGCCTTCTGTCTTTATAACAGCATACCCTTTGGTACCCAGAGGCGCTGGGTCCCCCCAAACCAAGAGCCATGTGTCTGGAGAACTTGTCCCCCCACAGATGTCTAATGAAGCTGTCTGGGCTTGGATGGCAGTGGGCGGCAGGGCTCCCTCAGGCCATGGGGTGCGGCTGCCTCTCAGGAGCAGGGTGGCTACAGAGCCAGCGGGACCACATTGTGCTGAGAGGTGGGGAAGAACTTCGAAGAAGTGTAAAGTTTTCTACAACTATGGGCAAGTATTAATTAAAAACAGGACTCTGGTCCATGGAAACTGTACGAATGAGGCAGAGAAACAGAAGAAAGGCCCTGTTTTACGAGGAGTGTTGAAAGGGTGCTGGGTCAGCCGTCCAGCATTTGTCCAGGCACCATCCTCTGCGATGCCCCTGGACTCTCGCAGAGAGCACGTGGAGGAGGGTTACCAGGTAAGGGTAGAAGGGCACGTGAGGGAGGCAAGGGGGACAGGTGGATGACTGGCTGCAGCCCAGAGGGGAGGGAGGCCCCCATGCTGGCAATTTTAGGTGGATCTGGTTTGCACTTGAATTTTTTTGACTTTTGCATAGTTTCAAGGGCCATTACTGCACACAGACTTTAAATCTCTGTGAAGTTCTGAGGTGTTCTCATCTGTAACTGATGTTTCTCTTTCCATCTTTAATGGGCCGGTATTGGGCTCAGCGATCAAAAAACCAAAATATCAACCCCAGAAAACCGGCGGGTGTATCAACATGCCTTAGAGGAGGCTGGGGGAGCTCAGCCCTGCCTGCCTGCGAGCTCAGCCTTGCTCCTCCCCCCAGAGAGGCTCCCTCTGTCTGTCTGTCTGCAGATCTGCGCTCTAAATCACAGAGGCACGGGTGGTGCGGGTGCTGGCTCCGAGTCTGGGCACTTCACCGAAGTGTTGCTTCCAGTACTGTCTGGGAGTAACTGTTCTACGGTCAGGAAGCCAGGATAAGGAGAAACAAGGAGCAACTTCTGTGGTGTCAAAAAGTTGCCAATCGTTTTAACCGTCCTCTCAGCCGGTCAGCTTGTTAGGAGAGCAAGGCCAGTGTGTGGACGTAAGGCCACAGGTAGATCAGCGTGGTGGGTGTCGGGGGGCAGGAACTGGAGGAGTGGGCCCCCCCTGCAAGCAGCGGGGCTTGGCCGTGGGCCTCGCCGTGCCCTGTGCTGCTGGCCGCGTAAGCCAAGCGGGGGCTTCGGGCGGGCTTCCCTGCTGCCCTCGCCAAGAAGAGGGTTTGCGCCGGGCGGTCCTCCGCTGCGGGCCAGGTGGTGCCACGGGACACAGGCTGCGCCCTCCAGGAGCTTGGAGCCAGGCTCGGCCTGCACCCGCCGTGGCGGAGGGCCCCGTGTTGCTGGAGAGCCCTAGCCGCTGCCTCGGACGTGGCCTGTGCCCCTCAGTGTGCTGTCCTCACTGGTGTGCAGGGGCCCCCGCCGAGCAGACGGTTCCTGTCCCTGAGGACGTCAGCCCCGTCCCTGGTAGAAGGGCAGGGGAGGTGGAGGAGAAACACGGCTCGCAGCTCCCCCAAGTGCGTGCCCGCCTGAGCCTGCGGGGCCCTGGCTGCACGCGCTGCCGGCGGGCTGGCCCCGCACCCGGTCCATGGAGAGATCGGAGCCACGAGCGATCTTCTGGTTAGTTGGGGGCAGCATGGCACCCGGCGGAGGGACGGCCTTGTCCGTGGCCCCCTGGCGCTCGTGGGCCGCCGGTTGAGGGCGACGGGCTCGCCGCTGACATCCAGGGAGGGACGCGGAGTGGACGCCCAAACCAGAAGGCATCGTAGTCTTTCCCAGAAAATTATTCGTTCAGCTTTTCCGCACGTATAGAACCTTTTAGCATTTCTCTAGCTTTTTCATTAATATATGTAAAAATATTAAAAGCCCTTGTATATTACATTAAAAAGTATGTCAGCTGCTCTGCTTTTTTCTATTTATTAAAACTTTTCAAGCAGTAAAAACATTTTACTTGTTAATGAGGGAAAGTGGGAAAATTAATGACATAGAGCTCGGATCCACCAAGATGTCTCCTCGTAGCCATGCGCAGCCGGCACGCTCCCCACCGCACGCAGTTTAATTTCCGTGACAGGGTTCAGTAAGCAAATGCAAATAGACTTAATGATTTGCATCAGTAGATCATTTCTCAGTTTAATATCCTCTCATATTTTGGGTCAAGGACTCTTTCTTTGGGAGGCTGGTACAATTTCTAGAGCTAAAATTATTAATATTAGCAATAATACATTATATTCAAGTGAATGGAGATAAATGTAGCATTTTCATAAAGTCAGATTTGCACATTTCTCTGTTTGCTGTGGTTAAAGGAAGCTACCTAATGAAATGGACTGACGGACAGGCCATCTCCCGGCTGCGTGGCGCTTGTCGCGGTGGGTGCTGGGGTGCCCAGCACGGAGCGGTTGTCGTCTTGTTCACCTGGTATGGGAAGCTTGTGGGCCCACGGGAGCACACAGCCTATTTCTGTCCAGTCTGTTCAACAAAGAGATGAAATTGGAGGTCCATTCAGCAAACGTTCATGGCGCTTTCCTGTGTCAAGCCTGCAGTAACGGGGTGCGAGAATGATAGACATGAACCTGACCTCACAGAACTCTGTTGGGGAGACAGTGTCGTAAAGAATCCCACACGTGGCATGGAGGGAGAACAGATACAAAAGGCATGAAGGAAAGAATGGGGGAGCTCAGTGACCGGAGCATTAAGGCAGGTTTCATGGGGAAGCGGCAGTGGATCTCCTTGTCTTCCCCAAGGCCTCCCGGTTCCTTTCCCTGACTCCCCGGAGGCTGAATGGCGGGTGCGGGCTCACCTAGCCTTGCTGCGCAGATGCTGTGTGGGAGGTCTGCTGCCCACTGGCTTGCTCCTGGGAAGGACCTCTTCTCCCTAATGAAAAGCATGCAGAAGGTGCCTCTGCTCCCCACACTTTAGCCACACATGTGTGCAAATGTGATCCTTGGAGTTTGGGGCAGTTATCTTGTTTGGGGTGGGGGGTGTGAAGCTGGAGCTGAAAGGCCATGAGAATGGTGAACAGAACCAAGTCCTCGATGGCCCTGCCACCTGCTGACCTTTGAGCATCTGTGACTGGTGTGTGCGCGCATCACCTGTGCCACTGTCATAAGCACCCTGCAAGCGAAGAGCTCGTAATGTTTTCATCTGTGAAATTTCTGCTTGTTTTAGCAAATAGTATGCAGTATAATTCTTTCCAGGTTTTTATCCGTGTTTAAAGTCCATTCTGTGTTCTGCCTCTTAGCCCTAACCTTACACCATGAACATTTTTTTGTCTTAAATTTTTTAAAGTCTATTGGTTACAGCCTTTTTCAGGGCTGTGTGGGATGGCTGTGCTGTAATTCTAACGGCTTTTGCCCTGGTGAGCTGTTTGCTGTGCCTGACTGGGTCACTGTACCTGTCCTTGAGCTGCATCTTTGGGAACCAGGTGAACTTTCCCTTCCCTTAACAAGTGCATTTTCTGGCCTCGCCTCTGGCCTTTGTCCCACAAGGCTCCTGCCGCGTCGTTTCTGATCCCGCGTGGGATCACCTCGCCCCTGGAACAGACGAGGCTATGCTCTTTAGGATGAGAAGGTGCAGGCTCTGACCTTTGCCACTGCAGTCGCTGCCCCCTGGGGTCCCTTGAACTGGAGCCCAGCCATGCCCGGCACTTACACTGGGTAAGCTGGCGTCCCTGGAGCTGGACCTCCAGGTTTCGAGTTTCAGCTCTTCCACTTTATAGCTATGATTAGGCAAATCACTTTAATGGCTCCATGCCTCAGTTTCCCCAGATATCAAATGGCTCTAACAGCATCAGCCACATAGGATTGTTGGAGTAAATGAGCTAATACGTAGGAGACTCTTAGAACAGTGCCCCGCCAGTAGTAAGCACTGGCATGCTGGTGGTCCCAATCAACCCAGGCCTCTAGCTTACTACAGCTGTTTGCTGAACTAGCCTCTGGGTGCTCACACCACCACCTCCTCCACCTGGAGGGAGCTTCTCGCCCTTCCTTTCACCTGACACACTCCATAGCTCTCACCTAGATGCCCCCTCTGAGGGAGGACTTTCTGGGGGCTCCCAGGCCAGGCTTGGTTCAGGACCCCTCCACTCCCTTATAATCACCTCCTGTGGCTGTGTCTTCTAGCCACTGAGTTTCTGGAGGGCAAGGACCACGTCTGTCCTGCTTCCTAACTCCAGGTCCCCTACTCAGCTCACGGGGCACTTTAGGCCTCTTTAAAGCAGGGCCCTCTCTGAAGAAGGGTTAGGGGATTAGAATATCCATGCTTTTCATAAAGAATGATGTTTGAGGTTGGAGGTGAGAAAAGCATGAAGTTCAGGGGTTTATTTTAGGCAGTCACCGGGATCATCATCATTCACTCACACGTTCGCCCCTTCCTTGGGCTCCGCTAAAGCACGTAGAGAACCGTGCCCGGGACAGGGAAGCCTGTGTGGTTAGCTGGGCCTTCTCAGTGTGGGCAGGGCCTCCAGGGAGCGTCCAAGGGGGCATGCTCTGCAGAAGCCGTAATCAGCTGTTGAAACGTTGGCTTGCAGGTCTGTTTCTCTTCTCCTAGGTACGGGCAGAGTCCATGGTTTTGTGCCAGTCCTGCCTCAGATTGTGATGAGCACGCAGGGTTTTGTCTCTGCTCATCTCCTACTGCTTCCCCTTGTGATTCGAGACCAAGCACGCAGGGTTTTGTCTCTGCTCATCTCCTACTGCTTCCCCTTGTGATTCGAGACCAAGCAGCATCTTCCTGCTACTGCTGATCTCTGTGTGTGCCCCCCCCCCCCCGCCGCCCCAAACCCATGTGTTGATGTCCTACCCACAGCGCTCGAGTGTGGCTGCATTTGAAGATGGGGCCTTTGAGGAGGTACGTGGGTGAAGTTGTGGGGAGGGCCTTCCTCTGCTGTTTCTGGGGTCCCTGTAGGAAGGGGAGCTGGGACACAGACACAGAGGGAGGAGCCTGTGAGGACTCAGAAGGCCAGCCATGGAGAGAAACTGCGGGGGAAAAAACCTGGCCCCACAGACACTCGATCTTCGACCCCGGCCTCTGTAATTGTAGCTCCTGGTCTGGGGGGTTCTGGCAGCCCTGGCAAGCTACTACAGCACTTGCCGATGACCGCTGCGTCACTGTGTAGATCCCTTCCTGTCTCATCGCTACGGGGATGTGATGAAGAGCAGCAGGCCTCCCTGGCCAGCTGCTTTCCCAAACACCAGCACCGCTGGCAGAGTCCGAATGGCTAAGGTGGAGTGCGGCACACAGGGAGTTATGGGAAGATGATTAAAGTGGTATTGTCTCTCGTAGAAAAGCAAAGTTTGAGAAGGCGTCTTTGTTAAATTTCTTTTTTGGAGCAGCAAAGTGAGGGGAAGGTGCAGAGACTTCTGTGCCCCTGCCCCCACACGCGCACACCCTCCCGCGTGGCCGCACTCTGAGTGGTACCTTTGTGGCAGTCGATGAACCCACACTCACACGTCATCCTTACCCAAAGTGCGTGGTTTACATCATGGTGGGTTCTTGGTGAAGGCGTCCATTTTTTAAATCAAATTCAGCTGTGAATTTGAAAAGCTGGCTCTGGTGAGTAATGTTTATCCTGAATCATGTTTACTTTTCCCACGTAATATTTCTGTGCCTTTGTGGCAGTGAGGCTGGCTCTCCCTCCAGTTCCACGGACTGGACTTGGAAGGTCTGTGAATCAGCTCTTTCTTGAATGGAGCCTAATGACGTCTTGCGTCACGAGCTTCTGCAAAATGTGTGACTGTGCTTGCTTTTAAAACCTTTTTTTTTTTTTTTTTCTTTTTCTGCTCTTGGCGTCCTGTTGTCTCTGGTTCATTCTCCCATTCCTCCTGCTCCAGATGCAGGAACGACTTCCCTGTTCCATTCTCAGAAAATGGCTCTAATGAGCGAGCTGCTGGGAATGACGGGAAGTGCCATCAGGTGCAGAACGCACACTTTGTACCTTTTCTCCGGGGAGCGTCTTGTCCCCCAGTCTCCTAGGGCTTTCTCTGTGACATCCTCTCACCTTTCCCCAAATGTTTAGCTTGTCTTGGTTCTCTGTGTGAGTGCCTGGGTCATCAGGTTGAATTTTGATAGGATCTTTAGGCTCTTTAGCACTATTTTAATGTTTATGTTGCGTAGATTTCTTCCATGGTAGAAATAAGTTGTAATTTGCCTTTGATACTGCCCTGTGTCCTTGAGAACTGTATACAAACGAACTCACTAATGAGTTCAGTAAATGTTAAATAATTAGGTAATTGGTGTTTCAAACAGATTATGCAGAAGTCTTTGAATTTTTATATAGGTGTTTACAAAGTATTTTAGTGATAATTGGGGAAGTTGGCTATGTTCCTTTTTTTTTTTTTAGATGGATAGGAATTCATTATTTTTTCCCAATTATGATAATGAGATATAAGCCCCTGTAGCTTGAAAATTCTGACACATTTCCAGGAGTGAATTTTACTAGATTTGAAGTGTGAAGGCTGCTTGGGTTTCTTCTCAACTTTTTAGAACTGAAGTAAATTATATGTAATCAAAAAGATCTTACAATATTAATCTACAAATATAAAACTGCATTTGGAGATAGGTATCCTAGTTCACTGTGAAACGGGATGTTCTCTCCTGGATGTGTTCCCCCTCCTGCTGGAGGTGTTCTTGACTCTCCCTTTGTATGTGCTTCAGGGAGGGGCGTCCCCTTTAGCTCATAGCTGAGACGCTCTGTCCTCCCTCTGTGGTCGTGTGTCCAGGATCGAGCCTGGGGGTAGCGGGGTCTTCAGGATGCAGGCTTGGGTGTCTTTGTAAAATTGGAAGCTTATGCACTGTTGATAAATGGCCACATATAAATGCATGACACCTTGACTAACAGGCTGTGATGGAATTGAAGGTGGTCTTTTCTAGGAAATCCTTATTGAAATACTGCCCATTTCGGGCAAGTGTAATAGTACAACAAGCCCTCTAAGCTTGGTGAAAACATTATAGAATGCAAATGGAAGGTTTGTGGGTGTTTTTCCTTCCCGGATTTGTTACCTTTGCAGAAGGGAAGAACATCAATATTTCACGGCCTTTCCCCAGGATTTTTGTGTCCTGTGCATTGTGAGGCATGGGGCCCCGATCCTCCGTTGGCTTTCTGTCTTCCTGGCGTCCCGGACCCTGCTGCCCGGGGTGGCATCTGGGGGTCGCCATTTTCATCTGATTCGCTAATTCCCGTTCTCCCTCTTTAAGTGGAAACTGTGCATTCTCTCTCCTTACTCTCCTTTCAGAGATTGGAAATTGTGTCACAGTTCCGTTGTGACATCGTGAGCTCCCTGTGCAAACCTCCCGTGTGTCTGTGGTCGCCGCCCTGCGCTGCGCCCGCGCCCCCACCCTGCAGCAGCTTTCCCAGCCTGCCTTCCTGCTCTTTGTGAAAATCCCGCTGATCTGGGGTCTCTCACGAAGTGTGTCAGCTCCTTTTTGCTGTCTCCGGTTTCCCTTCAGCTTTCTCTTATTTTCCCGGTCCGGTCTCAGATACCCTTCTGACGAGCTCCACGCTCGAGGCGGTCCCGTCGGTGCTGCCCCGGGTGGCGTGCGCTCGTGCCGAACCGTGGTGGTGGCGTGCGCCGCGCGTCTGCTCCCTGCTCGGCGTTCACATGAGCAGTGTTTGGCCTTCTAGGGGTTTTTCTACAGCAGTGGGGTGATCACCTAGTTCTCTGGGAATACTTTCAGCCTCCAGCCCTCCTTACGTGAAAGACCTCCTCGATAACAAGGATGAATAAGACCCTATGGCATGTTGTGTGGACCTAGACCACATATTTACCTGTATACTGTATTTCCAGTATTTATCCAGAAGGACTTTTCTCAAATATTTAATAAGAATTAATAATTGAATGTACTCTTGGCTTCTTACTTCGCCCTGGGATCTCATAAGATCTTTGAAGCTAAAACTAGTTTGGGCCCTTAAGGGGTTTATAGAAATTAGGTATGTCTGAGTATGGAAATGGTTGGCATGGTGAAAAAAAATTGAGTCCTTAAGTAATTTGCTATTCCCAGTGATAATTAGAAGAAACCCCGTCCTAGCTCCATTTTCCAATCTTTTTTTTCTTCTTCTTTTTTTCCCCTCACTGTGTTAGGGGAGAGTTCTTGAGGTATTAGCTAATTTTTTTTCCATGTGATCCTATAGTAAGGGGCTTTGGCATATTGTGTTGCCATGATGGGTTATTAAATTGTTACTTCTAAGAGATGAATGTGGCTTATAGAGTGTGTGTTGTGCCATGTATCACCTTAGTCATCAGGAATGTTCCAGAACACAGAGTAAATTCTTATAAATTTATGATGGAAATTAGCAATTTTATTAGGTCCTTTAAAAAGTTTGTAGTTTTGAGAAAGACTTAAAAAAATATATACATCTTTGTTCTCAAAGGTCTGCAGACCGCCCTTAATTTGTCTTGTGAAAGGACACAGGTTTTAGCAGAATACTTATGCGGTGGGAGCGGACCTGCGCAGGTGCCATTCCTGGGGTAGCCCGCACGGCAGGCTGATGCGCTCAAGATTTACGGTGCACCACCTTGGCCATCATTCCCCTAAGTATTAATTTTAACTCCACTAATAAGAAACTGAACAAAAGTGGAATTATGAGTTCAGTAGTATTCTATGAAAGGTCAGTTGTTAAAAAGGCAGAGTCTGACATTCTGTGAGAAAGGTGCCTTCATTAATCATCCTGAGAGGAGAACACGCGGTGTTCTTGACCAATCCCAGTGAACCTTGCAGCGTGCAGTTTCAGGGCTGGATGTGCACATATTTATACAGGATTACTTAAATAGATGTTAAGATAATGTAAGGAATTTATCTTTGCAATTTGAAGATGGGTGTATAATACGAAAAATCTTACAAAGTATGCTTTATTTTGGAAAAGGGAAAACACCAGTTAATTTCATGGGCTATTACGATGGAGGCGTATTGTGGACACAGTTGGCTCTATTACACGTAGCTTTGCTGTATCTCACGTGGGCAAGTGCACATCTCCTGCATCCGTCCTCTACGGATACCAGTATGGTTCCTTTAGTCTCCTTGGCTTTCCGTGTTCATGGCTGAGCTTTCTACATTTTGACCCTGTTGTGTGAACCAATCCTAGCCTACCCTGGCTCTGTTTTTACTGCAGCAGAGTGCCTACTGTATGCACACAATTTAGACCTCACATTAAATTATGAGTATTTTATGTATCCTGATTCCATGTTCAAGTTCAATACAAATATATAAATTATTAAGCAGTTAACCGGAAACACCTCAGTTGAACATCTTTTATTGTGGCTTCTTGACAGATTTTCATTCAGCTATTAAAGCACAAAACTGTTAGTGCGAAAGTCTGTTTCTGGATTCCCTTTGTGTTGCTGCTGAGTTTCCTTGAGAAGGCACCTACAAATGAGACTCACCCAGAATACTCAGTATTTCTCCTTAAACCGGTATTTCCAGACTTTTTCTTTTTTCCCCTAAAGCTTATTTGTGTAGATAGGATATTGCTTTACTTGTTCTGTCCCATCAAGCCACATTCTGCCCCCGGGGTGGGATGGGAATGATAGGATGAGCTCTGGTTGCCTCCTTGCACAGGAGGTGCTCTCTGGAGGAGGAGGGCAGGGAAGTTGTTCTTCATTTTCAAAGTCTCTGCTGTCCTCACACTGTGATTCTCCTGTTCACCTCATTGCATCCCCCCTGGCTTGCTAAGATATTAATTCCTCCTTTATTCTAGAAGTGGTAGGTGGAGACTGGACTGTCAGGATAGGGAAGATCCCAGGCGGGGCGTTTCCTTTGGAATTCCCAGTCAGTGCAGAGAGCATTGGGGCTGGTCAGGGCAAGAGTTGGGGAGTAAGGCTCGAAGGGAGGTTTCTGTGACCTTGGCTCAGCTAAGCCCAGCAGGGTCTGCTGTAGTGCGTTAGACCTAGGATGAGGGGAGCTGGTACACCATCTGTTCTGTGCCTACCCCAGTGCTTCACACTTCAGGTGTGGTCACAGCTGCTTCTGCAGGTGCCGAAGGTCAAAGAATTCAGGCAACTGGCCCAAGTCACGCGTTGCAGTTCTAACAGTTTTATAAATGTGGATGTGAAGAGCATAGTTGTCCGTCATGTGACGGCAGGAGTCTCTCTTGCCTCGGGTGGTGAATCTACAACCTAGACTCCTGCACGAGGAGTGGCTGGTTGGTTCGGTTTTATCAAGACAAAGTTTATTAGGATCTACAAATAGCATAAACTGCTACGTCTGCAGTGTTACAATTTTGTCATAATTTTTGCTTAATGGGTGTTTGTGCTACATTGACCAGGTCCATGGGTTGCTTAACATAAATGATTACATTTGCTTATGATTAAAAACTTCCTCCATTAGAAGTGCAGCACCCAGGACTTGTAAATGATTTGTTGTTGAAGCTTTATACTTCATTAGCCACGTCGTCAGCTAAGAGTTGTCTAAGAGTTAGGGACACTTGTAATGAGCTGTGTAATAGAGACCCTCCAACAGAATAGAGACCAAGTCTTCTTGGAGCAGCTTAGCGTGCAGATAAAAGGCTGCCAAACACGTGGTGAGCGCACCGTGCTGTGGGCTCAGGCACGCTCTGTTCTGACTTAGAATGGCATGGGTGAGTAAGGTATTTTATTACTGGAGCAGGACTTGTTGTAAAAAATTATATACCATTCATGACCAAAATCCTTCAAAATGCTCTGTGACCATTCCCCTCTGAACCCCATAGCTTAAGTCTTAAGCATCTCACGAGTCTCTTGATATAGCATTAAAAAAAAAAATCCCATTTGATGGTGTGTTTGGGAATGCCACTCCAGCCCTCCTGGACATCCCCACCCCTCGGTCATCTTTGGCTTCTCCCCTGTATAAGGCGACGGGACCCCGTGGCCCTGACTTCCTGTGTACAGTAACACGGGTGATTATGTGCTTTATTATCAGAAGACACCCAGCAAAGAGAGGGAACTTCCTAGAATAACTACATTAAATGTGATGGGCATTTTTGTGACAGACGTAAAATTCTTAATCTTGAAGGCAGTTGCTTTGTGGGTCCAGCAGCTGTTAGCTTTTCTCTTCTGACAGCAGCAGGAGAAGCTTTGTTTGCCTGTGAGGGATGGGATTAGGTTTGCTTCGTGAACCTTGCTTGTTGCTGACGCTGACACTGGCCGGGGTGGGGAGTAACCCTGGTCCTGACTCGGCAACTTCCTAACCCTGTGACCTTGAAGGAGTTGTACATCTTCCTGTAGGTCACTTTGTAAAAATGAAATTAATCCCAGTCTCACAATATTTTGGGGAGGAATAAGAACATAGGCGCTCAGCTAAAGGTATGCTTGGTATAGAAAGGTCTTCAGTCGTTCTATGACTGTTTGTCCACTGTGGTTCGAGGCACGTGGTATCTGGTTTCTGGTGGCAGTCGAGGTGTATAGCCGGGGTGTATAGCTGGCGCGTGTGGCTTGCAGTGCCCTTTGCTGGTCCTGGGGGTGGGGGCCAGACCTTGTTAGCATCCAGAGGCTGTCTCTGGGGGGCGCCCGGTAGCTGTGGCTCTCCCTGGCTGGCATTGTGACCTCACATCCCACTTTCCATCCCACCCCAATACTCTGTAGGATTTTACCTCATGAGTTACTTAATATTATTTAAGAGACCATTTTATCTTGTAGAAATTAAAAAATAGAAAAAACACAATTGGATGCTGTGCGAAGGTATGGAGTTCCACTTGTATCTTCCTACTTGCAGGCAAGGTCAGATGATGGGTCGTGCTGGTTGATAGAGAGTAGTTCTGTCATTCATGGGTTGCTAATTTTTGGAGCACTGCTATACAATTAAATATACTTAACCTTAAAATTACCCTGAACGTGACTGATTCTTTGATTCACAAGCCCCTTCTGGTTCTTAACACGGCCTCGGTTTGATCGTTATAAGGATGAATCATCCTTGTGCTGGTGGGAATGGACTGTTTCAGTGGTTTAAATGCCTAGTAATTGAGAACTTTCCCCTCTGTTCCGTGTGCATTGTGACCAACGGAAGGTGAAATCTTGACCCTTCGTCCGTCTTTGCTGTGTCTGTCGCCATCTGTGTTTGAAGGAGGTCAGCTCGGGGAGATGGGGGACTGGGCTGGCTGGAGCCCCGGGAGGCCTTCGGAGGCAGTGCTGTGCGGGCCTTGCAGTAGACAGAACGCTGCTGACCCTCCCCGGCACCTGTAATGTTCCCCAGAGCTGGTTCCCCTCTTCCTTTCCTTCCCGTTTCTCCTGCCATATCTCCTCGGCCTTCTTTTCCTTACCCTGACTTGACTTCTCCGTCCACACCCTGCTTCCGGGAAGCCTGCCTTGCTGGCCCTGTGCTCTGTCGTGTGCAGATCCAGAGCTAAAGCGGTTCCGATCTCCCCATCTGTGACACTTCTGCCATGCACGCTTCCCTTGGGTCTCTTCCTCAGGCGCAGGGCTGGGGGCTGTGTCCCAGAACGGGCTTCCGTGCCTCTGAGGGAGGCCCCGTCTTCCCCCAACAGATGAATGCTTTCTGTTTGCGGTGGGGGGAGAGGGAAGGGCCCTTACAAAGAACCTTTCCTGTTCTGCCATGTTATGAAGAGAAAGGGCAGCTCCTGGATGGGGTCCTGGTTTGTAAAGAGGCCTGAGGGGCTGAGTGGGGCCGTGTGGGAACCTGGCTCCTGCAGGGGCCCCTCGGCTAGGCCCCGTGTGAGAGCAGAATCTTGCGGAGCAGTGGCAATGCAGAGAAGCCATTCCACAATGTGGCGTAGTCTCCTCGCAGGTGGAATTTAAAGAATTATAGGTACCCTGAGCTCCTGACAGGTAAGACAGTATTTAAAAAAAAAAAAAAGAAAGAAAAGAAAGAAAGAATGAATGAAAGACACAATCTGCCCTCCGAACTGATCTACAAGGCCATGAAAGCATCACTTTGAATAATATGTGGTAGGTGTGTTAGGAAAATGTAATACTAGTGTGGACCTCTCAGCCACTGTGCCCAGTGTTACAGTGTATCTTGTTGAATGATGAATGTGCTCCTGTGTGTGTCAGCTGTTCACATGTGACTGGAAGAAAAACATAAAATGTAAAATATTGAAATTTAGAAGTTGTTATATTCAGCTGTAATTTCTGGTCCTTTGGATACGGTAGATCTATTTCTAATTACAGTGTGCGACACACAGCTGTGTCAGACACCTGTAATCTGCATCTCCCTGATCAGTCCCTGTACCCCAGTCGTAGCCCGGAGACTACCTCAACGTGACGTGCGGGCGGCCACTCCCATGCATGCCCCTCTTCCCAGAGGATTGGGGGCTCTAACGTGACATCTGAAGATATTTTGATGACTGTTACTTGAAGTAGTTCATTTTGGGGTGTGGAACGTTGAAATGCCCCATCCCGAAACCTCTGTCCCCACCGCCCCCCTCCCCCTAGTCCCTGGAGTGCCTGATGGTCTTTTGCTAAGCTTGGGCCCTGGTGTATTGAAGTTTGTGGGGCCCTGCCTGGGAGAGGGGTCCCTGAATGTGCCTCAAAGGGCAGGACTGCAGGTATGTGTCCTGTCACAGATGACTCTGCAGACCCTCCTTGGGGGCCTGACTCTGCTGCTTCTGTGGTTCCTCCTGACGGCTCCCCAAAGACCCAGTCTTTCACCCTCAGCCTGGCCTGTCCCTCAGTAGCAGCCAGCTGGCCCATTTGACTAGCTCTCCAGAACTAGGGGTGGGGGCTGGGGTACAGCCCCCACCCCAGGCTCTGCCTGGCCTCACAGAGGTTTAGGGGGACTGAGTGCTTTGGAGGTCCCCCCTCCACCCCCCCACACAGTGAGTGCAGGACCTGCAGGCAGAGAGTGGCCTCCTGGCTTAAGTGGAAGTGTGCAGCAAAGGTGAGGGGTCCGAGTCCTTGTTCATCCAGACCTTCAACTTACAGCTGTTACTGTAGTTCTTGGATTAGGAACCCTATGCCTTTCAGATTGCGCCTAGCAGGTCAGGGCGGGAGCACCCAGCTCTGGCTCCCCGTGCCCCTTCTGTTAATGGCTCCCACCCAGCGGCGGCCACGTCCTCCCATCCTGCTCCAGCCTCACTCGAGATGGGGCGGATGTTGCGCACACAGCCAGCCGCAGCGACCGCCCCCTTCCTGTATACCTACCCCTCTGCAGCGTGACTTGCCCCACCTCTGTTTTGGGGGTCCCAAGACTGCCCTGCCTTCGATGAGTCACCAGGAAGATTCACAGGACTCCACGTAGGGTCGTCCCCATGACTGACTGCAGAGGAAGGACACAAAGCCAGAAGAAGGGAAAAGGCACACAGGCCAGGTCTGAAGGAACCCAGCACAAGCCTCCAGGAGGCCTCTGTTCAAGGGACTTCCTCCAGCAAGGTGTGGTGGCATGTGTGCCTGTTGTATGCCAAGTTTCTTCCTGGGGGCTGGTCACATAGGCACCCTGTGTGCAGTGTGGACCAAAGTTCCAGACTCCCAGGAGGAAAGCAGATGCTCCCACGGCTTAGGAATAGCAGGGGGAAAACCACGTGGTTTGCACACTTCGGGCGCAACCAGGCACTCTTCTCAGGGAGTGGTGGGCACCCTCCCCACGTTCCGGGGCCCAGATGCCAGGGAGAGCCAGCCTTTTCTAAGGAATGTGGGGCCTGCTAGGTTTCTGTTTTTGCACACCTTTCCTCAAGCGAGGCATCTCTTCATTTCTGCCCCCCGCCCCCCGCCTGAGTCTGGGCCAGCCTTGTGGCTTGGTCACTAGAGTGTGGTGGATGTGGCATTGTGGAATGTTCGAGCTGAGGCCTCAAGGGGCTTTGAAGCCATTCCTGACAGCACCTTGGGATCCTTGGAAGACTCTGTGCTAGCACCCTTGAGGCTGAGAGACCAGCAGAGGGGGGCTCGGCGGCCCCAGTTGCTGGACGTGTGGGACATTCTTCCTGGGCCATCTGACCCTGGCTGATTTGCCGGCCTCTTGCTGCCATGAGTGACCCCAGGCAAGGTCATCAGAACTGCCCCACTCAGCTCAAGTTGTTGGCTTGAGAAGGAGCCCACGAACACCCGACTGGTTTTAAGTCCATGTCTGGGGGTTGTGGAGCAGCACTTGCTAACCATGTGGCCTCGTCCTTTCCCACCCCAACATCTGTTCACCCGGGAGCCCCAGTTCATGTTCTGTCCTGTTCCTCCCTCCGCCTCTTCAGATGCCCTCCCGTCCTGATCCCTCTGTCCCCGAGTGGCCTCTGAGCACTGGCTCTCACCTGCCTGCCTACCTTTGTCACTTCTCCTGTGTCATGGCTACCGAGTCCCATTTGCCAGCCCCTCCCCATCCTCTGTTCTTTCATTTACCCTCCTAGCTTTGGCTTCCTCTCATTCCCCTTCTGTAATGCTTTCTTATCTCCTCTCTGCCTCTTTGAGTACCTAATGCCCTAGAAGGAACCCCCAGTGACCCTCCCTAATAACTGGTAGTATGTGGTACGGAGTCCCCTGGGGTCCTTCACTCAAGCCCATGACCATCTGTGACTACCTGAGGTCTGCTCTCGGCCACCTGTGAATTCTGCAGGGGTAAAGACCATGCCCTTTTCTCCCCTTGAAGCCCAGGGGTTCCCCCCAGGATGACGTGCACACAGGGCATACTGTGTACTCATATGTGACCTAGATATGTTCCCACTGACCCTATAGACCTTGAACTGAGGCAGTAGGAAAGTTCGACACCAAGGAATCTGTGTGCTCATGTCTGTATGGTAGGCGTCTTTGAGACCATCTGTGTTTGAGGTCTAGGGCATGAAACGTCCACTGGCCTTCTGTATTCTCGCTTCCTGTTGTGAAACAGGCCACTTAGCTAGTAATGGGCTGGATCCGGTGTTAGGGTGGTGGTGGGCCGTGCTTATCCCACATCATGCGGTCTGCACTCCCTGTTGAGGGGCATGTGGGGCCGTCAGGGTCTGAGTGCTGAATACCAGGATGGGCGTCCCTGTGGCAGCTGTGACAGGGTCCTGTGTTTGGGGATGGGTAGATGGAGTGACAGGTGGAAGACTTCATCACTGTTGGTGATCGATACGAGGGAAGTGCCATCTCCCTGTGCCTGGCAGGCCATAGGTGATGGTTACAAATGGTGCTGGTTGCTGCCACTTTGCCTGGGTTTTTGTTAAGGATCCTTGGCTTGGCAGACATGCTTCTGGGTGTTGTAGCTTTTAGAAGCCTGGGAGAGTGGTAAGCAGAATTGCTTTGTCTTTTTCATAGGAAACTGGTGCCTTTCTTCAGGCTTCAGCCTCTTTTGGCTGATGACCCCCAGTCCCACTCCCCCCAATCCAGCCTTTGTGTTCAGCAGGCCTGTCACCTTTGCCTTTCATGGCCACCTGCTTGGAGGAGCATTGTCTGTTGTCCCTGGAGGAGTGACTGCTCCCAGCCATCGCCCTGCCCCCACACCATGTCCCCATCGTGGGCCTGGGAGAGGTTCTCCAGATTGCTGGTGGCTTTGTTCACAGAGATGCGTGCCTGCCAGCCAGCAGTGCTCCTGGGCACCCCAAAAACCTCAAGAGCTCTCCAGGAAACACCATGTCTCTAAGAAGATTCAGAAACTGGGGAGGGCGTGGGGTTCAGGGCACCCCAAGTAGTGGATTAGAAATCCTACACTCGTCCAGAGGCAGACAAGTGGCAACCTTATTCAAGGGGAAAAAAAAATCTGCTGGAGTCTAGATACAGTATGTTAGTCGTAATAAAAGCACTAGAGCAGATTTACTGGTGTAGGAGTTTTCGCCGTAATGCTGTGGAGTGGTGGGCTATTTTGTGTTCAGGAGCTACATTTATCACAAAAATGATGATATACAAATCACTTCCATATCACAAAATGTTCTTGGTCAAAATTGGCTTGAGGCAAGTGATATCTTCGAGTAAACAGTATATGAAGACCATATCTTAAAATGATAGATCACCTAATTTTGTTCTGACAGAGGTTTTTGCCGCAACAAACATCTGTCATTGAAATACCAATTCAGAGATATGGAAGCCAAATCGCCGAGGTTTTCTCGGATTTGTCACTCCTAACTTAAGAACGCTGCTGTTCCACATGGTAGCTTTGCTAAGATATTAAGCAGTGTTGTACTTTAAGTCATATTAAAATGAAATAAACAATTTAGAGAACTATTCTTGCTCTTAATGCAAGCCAGCAGCCCTCTGAAAGTACAGAAGTCAGGCAGCGGCCGAGGAGCATGGAGAGACGTGCCCTGAAGCTCGCTTTGGTTTCACATTTTGGACCCAAGACTTGATGTCCTGAAAGAAGAAACTTGGCATTGTGTCCTGGGTTTCTTGCATTCACCTCGGGTTTTTGTTTTTGTTTCTAAAGGGCTGCAATTATAATGTTCTTTCCAAGACTTGAAGTGCCGCTTTGTGCCTGTCCTGACGGGGGGCAGGTTCACAAATCAGGACAGTGGTGATGTCATGGGGCCTTGGGGTCTCTTTTTCCTTGGCATTCCTCCTCGTCAGCGGGTCTCCCCCAGAGTCCTGTGTGGCACAGATGTCCTGGGATTTGAGGTTTCAGGGAGCTCTGTGCGGGGACAAATGTCCTGGGGTTTTAGAGACGGATTTCCGAAGAACTTCCACTGTGCTCTTTTAAAAAAACAACAACAACAACAAACTTGGTCCAAAACTTGATTATGTGATAGTTTTGTGGTTTTTTTTTTTTTTTAAAGGTAGAATTTCCGAGATGCTTGGAAGACTTTCTAGAAACTCCTCATTGATGACCAATTCTTAGACCTTTTATTTCAAACAAAGGAGAGCCTCTTTCCGGGTGCACAGTGGCTGTGGAAGTCCCGGGCGCTGATTTCACTGGGCAGCTCCCGTGGGCCTGGCCAGGGTCGGGCTTTCTGGCTGGAGCAGCAGGCTGGCCCCGAGGCAGGCTCTCCTCCCCTTCTGCCGTCTTGTTCACCCGTTGCTTCCCTTCAGAGAACGGTCTTCTAGAACTCTAGCAGCTTCGTCCAGTCGTCGTCCTGTCCATCAGCTGACAGTCCTAGAATGGAGATTTCCAATGTGTTCACCGTTTCTTCTTGCATCAGAAAATGCCATCAGCATTTACAGGTCCCCTCCCACACGTCGCTTTCTTATTCCGTTGTTATGGTCTGAGACAAGCCCTGATGTGGTGTTTCCTTGTCTGTTCTCACAGAGCGTGAGCTCTGGGGCGTCAGAGTCGCGCTGCCAGGCCCAGCCCCAGCCCTTACTAGCTTCGGAAAGTTAGGTTGAGCTGCGTAACTTCTGAGTTGCAGTCTTAGCTGCTGACACGAGGTCCTTCTGCGTGCTCTCAGGGTTCAAGTGTGATGATGTGCGTAAAGCCCCTGGCCTAGGGCCACGCAGCAGCAGGGATAGTGAGACTAGTTGTTGTGTCCATCCTGTTTGGTGTTTGTTAGACCGTGGATGACTCGAAGACTCACAGGTTCACCCTCTGTTCGCGGTCTTTCTTAAAAGTTGGCCTAACTAAGTTAGCTGACTTGTCCAGGTTGCCAAGAGCCAGTCATCAAGGGGTGTTCCCGAGTCCACACGCTGGCCCGGCTGGCCTTGCCTGTTCCCGGTGTTCCCGCCGTCAGCTGTGCCAATGACAGTGCCCTCCTGCAAGCCTCCTGAGGGCAGACCTGACAGGGACAGGGAGTTAAGCAGCCACCCTGCCGTCACCTGTGGTCTCAGCCGTGGGAGAACATGATTTGGGGCTGAGAGCCAACTTTGGTGGGTTGTGGACATGTTAATGAAAGGCCTCAGTGCTGACTGGCCTTGCATACGTGAGGGGAGGACCGGGGAGGGGGGCAGGGGGGTCTGCATGCCGAGCCGATCCTGAAGGAAGTTTCTGTGAGGAGTTCTGCCCTGGGCTCTGCTGCTGTGCACAGGTCTTACCCGGGGCACCATTTCCTCCTGGGCGTTCGGACAGAGGTGTGCATGCAGGTTGCAAGTGACTTTCTGCTTTAAAAGGCTACGGAACACACATTTTTCTCCCCAGTTCTGAGTGTATGTTCATTCTTTGTCTATGTACACAGTGCTTGTTCTCCGTAACGGAGTACATGCGGACTCGAGAGCTTAGGCTAAGCACCCCCTTCCCCTTTGAAGGGGGGTTTCCTTTTCTCTTCCCCATGGCCACACCCCCTGCCCGCGCCCCCACGCCCCGGCCCCTGCCTCCGGCCTGCACACACTGTGCTTCCTTGGAGTAGAGCCCTGGATCCTGCTGTTGCGTAACCAGGGTCCCAATACCCAGAACGCCAAAACCAAGAATCAAAGGTTTTGAGTAGGAACAAAGGGCCATTAGGTTCCTTTGTATTCTTAACGAAGATTTTTGTTTAAAAAATCCTCCATCACACACCGTATTCCCAGGGCTTTTGTTGGTGCTCCATGCCGGCGGCCCAGCGGTTCCCACCTGAGCGCCCGCCGCGTGGTGAGGTGTGCTGGGGAGGCGGCCCCGGCTCTGCCGTTGGCACGTCCTGCCCAGGTCACCGCACGCTCTGGGGCATCAGTACCAGGACCTGCGAAGTCTGTGCTCAAACCAAGTTATTTTGTGAAATATGGTGGTGAACTTACCAAAACTGGTGAAGCCGATGGAGTCAAACAAAAATACTGCCGTGAAAATTATTTTAGTGTGACATAATGAGTTCTGTTTTTCATATCTGGCAGATATTACCCCCTAAATCTAATCTGCAATGCTGAAAATTATGCCATTTTTTATGATTTGTTTAATTTTGACTGAAAAAAATTCACTATTCATCGATTCTTGACCTGAGAGTATTGAGGGGAAAATTTAGTTAATAAGAATTTTCATGAGGTGTAAATTTAAATGTATGAGGACTCTGCCTCTCCTAGAGTACTGTAGACATTAATTTAAAAATTCTATAAGAGCCTGAGGGCCTGGGGCGTCTGAAGAGCAGGAAGTGGAGGCAGTTATGGTTGTCCGCTGGTAGACAAGGTCTGTTTATATGATCCAGGGACACTTTATGTTCCCTCCCCATCCCTGGTTATGTGGGGCTGAGCGTAATTAGAACGTTCTCTTTGTTGTCATCTGTTTGCCTGTGAAATGGTCTCCGTGCACCTGCGAGTAACAAGTCCAGCAGAAATCAGGTCATGCTGTCGGTGTGTGCTGTGTACTCTCCAGAAAGTTTCCTCTTGGTTCCCCAGATCTGCAGTTCAAAGAGGGCTTTAAAGGAGTCATAAAAAATGAAGGATCCTAATATTGAAGTTGGGGAATGTGAGTGAATGACATATTCTTTACACATCTCAACTGTCAACATTTCTAATCAAATCACCCAGCCTCCTTACTTCTTAAATGATACAGGCAATATTTCCTGTAATAAACACCCCTAAGTCTAATGAGCAGCCCTAAGGCAACTTCAAATGTATGAATTCATTACAATTGAACAACATAATCTGCAGGGCAAGGATGCCTGCTACCCAGTCTCAACTTCACACAGCTTGGGTGTTTTATGAAAAATGTTACACATTTTGTTTACAACGTATTGCTGCTGTTTGAAGTATTGTATGTTCCTGTAGTACATAAGATGGGGCTGCATAATGGAGGAAAAATCAAGGAGGCAATCTTTCATTTTGTTCTTGTATGAAAAATTCAAAAGACTGAAAACTCACCCAGAGAAATTTTGCAAGCATATTATTTTCCAATGTTTCGATCAATTTGTCTGTCATCCATGCTGAGAGGTGGAAGGGGCCAGCAAAAGCAATTTAGCTTGTGAGGTCCAAACTAGAAATGTTTTAGGGAGCCTTGTCACATGGTATTTCTTTATATTAGAGCCGCCGTGTGTTTTATTTGCTGGTCCTATTATGAAGAGAAATTGATATCAATCATCTAAGTAAGCTATGAATATCTGATATAAGTATTACTCTTATATGCATGCATCAGAATAAAATATAAATTAACCTCTTAATGTATGCGAGAACCGTGAGTGTGACAACAGGCTCTTGTTTTGGATTTTTCCATTTAACAATTCTCAGTGCATTTTAATTGATAGTACCCAAGTGACACTCCATAGAACATCTCGCATATGAACATTACTGACCCTGCCAGGGCTTTAATTAAGCTATAATCTTCCCATAGTAAGTACATCTGGGATTGATAAACGTATCCAAACCATGCTTACAATCTAAGTGTTGTTTTTCAAAATCGGTGTGGATATGGGAGTTTTAAAGAAAGGGCTTTCATTTAGCGTCCAGTTAAATTTTTAGTTGGGATTTGTCACGATCAAGTTATGTTAGGAGTAGGTAATTCTAAGGTGAACCTACAATTTCAGGGAAACCTTGTCACGGAAAACCCATCATTATATATAACTGCTGTGTGTGTACTCACACTTCTTCAAATCTTAGATGAACCCCTTAAGATAATTTCCATGAATCTTTTTTCTAAAAAAATTTTTTAATCAGTAGGCTTACAAAAGACCCTAGTTTAAACTGATCACATGAGTCAAGGTCTTCCTCTTGAAACAGCCCCACTGAGAATCCGAGGTGTGTGTTTTGAGTAGTTGGCGACTGTTCACATGACATTGTCTGTGAGCTTGATGTTTCAAAGAGGGAATTCTGGAATGTAAGATACAATATTGGAGCATGTTGGAAACTTATTGTGGATAACAAACTGACAAATCTTTCCAGTTGGGGCGGCTATAAGTACTTGGGTAGAGAGTGTGCTGTCCGGTTCTCTCAGGTGGCATGAGAGCTCTTTTATTCTTTCAGTGCCTAGTATTTTATTGTAGGTTTATATCTAAATGGTGCACCAGAATTTCTCTTGTCTTTTTTTAAATTTTAATGTTTTTTTATTATGTTAGTCACTATACGGTACATCCCCGGTTTCCGATGTAAAGTTCGATGATTCATTAGTTGCGTATAACACCCAGTGCACCATGCAATATGTGCCCTCCTTACTACCCATCACCAGCCTATCCCCTTCCCCCACCTGCCTCCCCTCTGAAGCCCTCAGTTTGTTTCTCAGAGTCCATAGTCCAGTTTTGTCTTAAACTAATCCTCTGTTAACATGTTTAGAGTCTGTCTAGGATTTTTTTCCTTTTGGCCTCTGGAGCTGCTTCAGGCAATGTTATTTGCGAACATCTTTCTATAGACCACTTAGTGTACAAGTCTATGCAGAATAAATTTTTAAGTAGAATTAACAGATTTCTTCAAATTGCCTTCGTTTTAAATTTTTTATATTATAATCGAGTGAGACTGAACATTTTCCCTTGCATTTATTGGCCATTTGTATTAGTAAAACGTTTATTTGTCTGTTGATTTGTAAGAACTTCTTACATGTTAAAGATAGTCCTTTCTATTTTGATTTCATCCATGGATTTTTTTTTTTTTTAATGGAGTCATTACTTTTCGCTTCAGGATACTTTGTAGATCTATGGAAGAGTTTCAGAGGTGATGGTACAGTGCAGAGTTCTGGTACACCATCCAGCTCATCCTAATGACACTTACATAGCCATGGTACGTTTGTCAAAGTGATTAACTAGAAGTAACATTGCTACAGTTGTAGCTCGAGTTTTGAATCTTGTCCTATGGCTTTTGAGTATCCTGGAATGCTTACAAAGGCCTTATTTACTTTCCCTTTTTAGTGGGGGTCGTTGAGGGTAGCCATCCATGCTTATTTTCTGTTTTCATCTTTGACTTATTTGAAATGTATCTTATTTTTTAAGGGAATTTGATTGGAACATCTTTATTTTCATCCAAATTTTTAAATCTGTCAGTGGTTTTTTTAATCAACTTTTAGCTACATACATTTTATAAAGACCAAAAAGCACGTGCAGACTTTTTTTTTTAATTCATTATCTACTCCGACCTTTTTTTTTTTTTTTTGCAATATCTAATGTATGAATAGTTTAAAAAGGAGAGTATAAAATCTAGTTTGCGTTGTAAGAATTCTAAGACAATTGGGTTGAGAATATTTTCCTTGGGTTCTAACTAAAAGTCTTTGTAACTTTGACAGTTTGGATTTTATATCATGAAGCAAGTCTAGGTCTGCTTGAGGGAAGCAGGAAGAGCTAACTCAATACTAAGCCTTGCACTTGTTTACCAAGAGTACAGTGTCCTGGCCCCAAGAACAAAGTACTCCCCAAAGTCTAGGGATTGGTTGGACTTGTAATGGTTAATGGACCCTAGATGATACTGATTACCTTCAGCCATTGTCACTTGGAGAATTTCACGTGCTCAATTTTCAGCAAATAGTTGGAACACTGCCTGTAACTTTGACTTTTTAAGAGTAAGTAAATATGTTTTTGTTTGTTTGTTTGCCATTTAGAATCACCTTAACTTTAAGATTATTTTCGGGGAGAGAGAGAGAGAGAAGGGCAGAGGGAGAGAGAATCTGAAGCCGACTCTGTGCTCAGCCCATAACCTGACACAAGGCTCCATCTCCTGACCCTGAGACCATAACCTGAGCCAAAACCAAGAGTCAGACACCCAACCAACTGAGCCACCCATGCGCCCCCCCCCCTTAACTTTCCTAGAAAACCACTGGTCTGAAGCTCACTCTGTACCAGGGTGGCCCTTTCCATTAGGGAATTCCCCCCCCCCCCAATATGAGGTATCCTTGACAAAATAAGGTATGTAAAGTATACAACGTGACTTGACATGCCTTATGAAAATATTCCTGTTGAGTTAATTAACACCTCTACTGCCTCATTTAAAAAAATTTTTGGGGGGGTGAGAATATCTAAGTTCTAGTCTCTTCACAGAATTCCATTATGCCATACAGGGTTACAACTGTAGTCACCATGTTACACTAAGTCTTCAACCTTATTCATCTTGTAACTGAATGTTTTTGCTGTTCTAGTCTCCCTCAATTGCCCCCAGCCCTGGCAACCACTTTTCTATGGTTTCTAAGTTGGACTTTAAAAAAACAAACAAACAAAAACAGTGCACATGTAAGTGATGGTAGGCGGTGTAGATTTCTCTGTCTGGTGTATTTCACTTAGCATAATGCTCTCCAGGTTCATCCATGTTGTTGAAAATGACATGCTTTCCTTCGTGCCTGAAGAATACTCCACTTTATATTCTACATATTACTCTGTGGAAGGACACTTGGGTTCTTTCCATGTCCTGGCTATTGTAAATAATGATGCAGTGAACACAGGAGTAGATACCTTTTCAAGATAATTTTGTCCCAATATGTGCCCAGAGGTGAGATTGCTGGATCTCATGGTGGTTCTGTGTTTCATTTCTCGAGGAACCTCCGTGTTGTCTTCCACCGCAGCTGCACCAGTTTGCATTCCCTCCGGCAGTGCATGAGGGTTCGCTCTTCTCCACGTCTTCACTGACACGTAACTCTTTTCGATGATGGCTGTTGTGGCAGGTGTGGGGCGATACCTCATTGTGGTTTTGATTTGTATTTTCCTGATGGTTATTGACATTAAAAGGTGCTCAACTTATCTTGTCGGCCATCTGTATGTTGTCTTCAGGGAAAATAATTTATTTAGGTCCTTGCCCATGTTTAAATTGGATTATTTGGTTTCTTACATTTTTGCTATGAGTTGTAAGAGTTCCTGGCATATGGTGGATATGAACCCCATATTGGGCGTATGATTTGCAGATCTCTTCTCCCATTCAGTAGGTTGCCTTTCCACTAATGGTTTCCTTTGCTGTGCTTTTTAGTTTGATGTAGTCCCACTTGTTTTTTGCTTTTGTTGCCTTTTTGTGTCAAATCCAAATTACCATATATGTTTCCTTTTAGGAACTTCATGGTTTCAGATCTTACATTCAACTCTTCTGTCTACTTTGAGTTGAGTGTGTGTGCGTGTGTCAGGGGTGCACTTGTATTCTTTGACAGGTGGCTGTCCAGTTTTCCCAACACCATTGAAGAGCCTCTCCTTTCCCCATTGTATATACTTGGCTTCTTTGGAAATTGACCATATATACATGGGTTTATTTCGGGGCTTCCTGTTCTGTTTTATGCCAATACCATACTGTTTTGATTACTGTAGCTTTGTAATAATAGTTTGAAATCAGAATTCTGATGCCTCCAGCTTTGTTCTTTTTCAGGATTGTTTTGGCTTTTCAGGGTCTTTTGTGGTTCCATGTGAATTTTAGGATTGTTCTGTTTCTGTGAAAACTGCCATTGGAATCTTGATAGGGATGGCATTGAATCTGTAGATCGCTTTGGTATTATGGACATATTATATATTCTTCCCATCCATGAGCATGGTACGTTTTTCCCATTTATTTGCATCTTAAGCTCTTTTTTCATTAATGTTTATAGTTTTCCGTTTACAGACCTTTCACCTCCTTGGTTAAATTTTTTCCTAGGTATTCTTTTTGATGCTATTGTAAATGGGGTGATTTTCTTAATTTTGCTTAATGTAGCCTGCAGCTTTACTGAAATCACTGAATAGTTTGGGTAGTTTTCTTAGCGGAGCCCTTAGGGTTTTTTTTTTGGTTTTTGTTTTTTGTTTTTTACATATAAGGTTCTCTTCTAACAGTTTTACTTCGTCCTTTTTTGACTTGGATAGATACTGTTTTTTTTGCTAATTGCTCTAGCTAGGACTTCTAGTACCGTTTAATAAAAGTGATGAGTGGACATCCTGGTCCTGTGACTGAGTCTTAGGGGGAATGGCCTTCAGCTTTTCACTTTGTGTTAGCTGTGGGCTTGTCCTCTGTACCTTTTGTTCAGGTGCGTTACCTCTCTACCCAGTTTTGTTGAGTTTATCAGGAAAGGAAGTTGAGTTTTGTCAAATGCTTTTTCTGCTTCTGAGAGGATTCTGGCTTTTATCCTTCACTGTTAATGTGCTACATCACGTTGATGGATGTCGAAACAGTCTTACCTCACTGCGGTAAATCCCTCTTGACCATGGTGCATGGTCCTTGCCGTGTACTGTTGAACGAAGCTTACTAATACTTTGTTGCAGGTTTTTGCATCTGTGTTCATCCAGCATATTGACGTCTAATTTTCTTGAAGTGTTCTTGTCCAGCTTTAGTGTCAAGGTAATGCTGGCCTCATAAAATGACTTTGACTGTGTTCCCCCTTCATTTCTTGAAAGGGTTTGAGAAGGATTGGTACTCTTTGTAAATGTTTGCTATAACTCACCAGTGAAGCCATCTGGCCCTGGACTTTGTTTGGAAGTTTTTGATTACGGATTCAATCTTCTTACTCATAATTTGTCTAGATTTCCTACTCATGACGCAGTCCTGATAGAGTCGAGTAGGTTTTTAGGAATTTATTTCTTCTAGATTGTCAAGTTTGTTTGCATATAATTTATATTCTATTACGGTCCTCTGTATTTTTGTGGTGTCATTTGGGTGGTCTCCTTTTATAATTTTGAGGCCTTGTTTCTTGAGTAGTCTAGGTAAAGGTTTGGCAATTTTTTCCTATCTTTTCAAAATATCAGCTCTTAGTTTCATCTTTTCTGTTGTTCTTTTTCTCTCACTAATCTCTGCTGACCTTTTTTTTTTCCTTCCAAGTTTTTTCTAGCTCTTTGAGGTGTAAAGGTAGGTTGAGATCTTTTTCCTTAATGTGGTTTATTGCTATAAATGTCCCTTAGAGCTGTTCTTGCTGCATCTCAAGTCTTGGTATGTGTGGTATTTCTGTGTTTGTTTCAGGTGTTCGTTTTACTTTTGATTTATTCTTAGACCCATTGGTTGGTTCGGGAGCATGCTTAGTCTCCATGTATTTGTGAACTTCAGTTTTCTTATAATTTGTAACTTTATACCATTGTGGTTGGCAGAGAAGCTTGGTATAATTTCAGTCTTACATTTATTAAGACTTGTTTTGTGGCCTAACATATGCTTGATCCTCAGTGTTCCATGTTGGCTTGAGAAAATTTTGATGGAATGTTCAATATATGTCTGTTAGGTCCATCTGGTCTAATGTGTAACAAGTCTGATGTTTCCTTATTTTTTTCCCCCTTTCTGGATAATCTATCCATTGTTCAAAGTGGGAAATTGAAGTCCCCCTGCTGTTGTATTGCTGTCTGTTTCTTTCACTTGGTCTGTTAATGTTTGCATCCTGTATTTAGGTGCTCCTGTGTCTGACACATATTTATAAGTGCTATATATTTTTATTGAACTGACCCCGTTACCGTTATATAACAACTTGCTTCTTGTTACAGTCCTTGGCTTAGTCTGTTTTGCCTGATGTAAGTGTAGCTACCTTACCTTTTCTTTTGCTTTCCCTTTGCATGGAATATCTCTTTCCATCTCTTTCCGTTTAGGGTGTGTGTGTGTGTCCCCAAACCTGTAGGGAGTCTCTTGTAGGTAGCATGTAGTTGGGTTTTAGTTTTTTATATTATTCTGCTGCTCTGTCTTTTCATTGGAGAATTAGTCCATTTAAACGTAAAGTAATTATAGTTACGGATTTACTGTTGCCATTGTGTTCATTGCTTTCTGGCTATCTTATAATTCTTTTGTGCGCTCCCTTTTGTGACTTGATGACTTTCTGTGGTGGTACACTTAGATTCCTTCCTCTTTGTCTTTTGTGTATCTGCCATTGGGTTTTGCTTTGTGGTTACCATGAGTTTATGTGAAACATCTTGTTACAACAGTCTATTTGAAGCTGATAACTTCATTTTCTAAAGTTGCCGTCTAATTCATTACAAACTCTCGTACTTCATTGATCATTTCTCTGAGGAATTTTTAAAAAACTTTTGATAAAGACATGAATGATTTATTTGGTATTTTGATTCCTATGTGACTTAAAATTTACTAATGGGTTTCTATTCTTTTTAAACATAGTATGTGAATCCTAGTTTGGGGTAAGAGAACTCAGACTTGTTCCGTGTAGTAGTTATTTTCAGACAGGCCTGGGTTCTAATCCCTGCTCTTCAGCTTCTGAAGCTGGTTACCCAGCAACTCTCTGCCTTCATCCAACCAGTCCTGCTGGGCTCTATTCCCCTGCTTGTTTGCAACCCCTTGTGCTGAGCCATTATTGCAAACCTTCCTGACAGTGTGTGTTCCTACTAACTTCCCCACTTTAGAGCTTGTTAAAATTTTGCTGCCTTCGTAGCTATTTCAAAGGCCCGTTTCTCCTATTTCTCAACTGTCTTATATCTGAAACTCCTTTCCAGCAGATAATTGATGTATTGAAGGGGTGGGAGAGTGGGAAGCTGAGTTCTGATCCCAGCAGCTGCCTGGCAGCCGTGTGATATCCAGTATCTCTCTGGGGCTCTGCACCGTGCTTTCCTGGTTGTGATGGGACAGGAGACACTTAAGAAGTTGCCACATGTAGCAGTAAGCTGCGGGCCAGCTTTCATGTGGTAAGAGCTTACACAGAGTTAGCTAGCATTATGAAGGTAGTTAAGTGTTTCTTCCTCTCTGCTTATTACCCCTGCTCCAGTTGTATCAGTTTTACTAATTTGTTTTACCACTTAGGAATATAATATTTATATTATATTGAGGAAATATTTAAGGCATTTTATAAACTTTAAAGTGCTGTCGATTAGTCATTTGTGACTTTGAGTGTTGCCTCATTTAAGCTTGTTGTAATCTTTACATTTTAGAAAGGACTTCAGTTTATCTGGGGAATGCTGACATTTCCTGGAATAAGTTTGATGAGTAGGAGGATTTAAGTATCTGTAATAGATTTAGGAGGACTTTAAAAATCTTATTTTCCACATTGAATTAAAACAGATTAAGATTAGGCATTTTCTGAAGTGGAAGGAAAAAGCTTTGTTTCCAATTCCTGTTTCTGTAGCCCCGGGCTGGGAAATTAAAAAATGGGACTACCCTGAGTATCTTCTTGGAGCTCATTCTCTTCAGCTGCCGCCTCCTGTGGGCATTGCAGCCCCAGGGTCCCACCGCGCTCACCTGCGAAGCCACATGGGGTCGGACCCCTGTGGCCCCTCGTGGGTGTGGAGTGAGGAGGGCCTGAGCAGTGCACTTCTCCAGCTCCTGTCCAGACAAACTTGTCAGGTGAAACTCGCAGCTTATGTTCTGCTGCTGGGTTGGCTGCATGACACAGGGATGTTTGCCTCTGCTTTATACTCAAACACGCCTTCATCCTTTTGGAAGAGCTCGTAAGGCTTGGGGAGCTGCAGAAGAACATCTGCATTAAAGCGTCCGTTTGGTGAGGTGCTGCACTCTTATCTCAGGTGGGGGCCCGCATTTTAAAGGAGGTGGTACAGAAGGAGCTTTGGCAAGTTTGAATTTCTTCTTTTGGGGGCTTAATCTTATAGGTTAAAAAACCATCTTGCTCTACGTAATATTCCACCTTTATGAGTTGTAGATTGTAGCTGAGGGTCACAAGCCTTAAACTGGCATAGGTAACAGCTTGCACATGGACTGTGATTTTGGAAAGCTAACCTCTACATTTCAGTTTTCCATAAAACAAGAATCCCTCCCTGCTCGGGTGGCTGTCAGATGTGAAACAGCAGATGGGAAGCTCTCAGCAACGGGGCTAGCCTGGAGAGGGGTTAGCAGTTCTGGGACGAAACACTCCGTGGAAGGTCCAGCTGGTGGCCTGGCCACGGACAGACCTTCACTTTTCCTCTAAAGCACACAGACCTCCCATTATTAGGCTTCAGGCCATTTCATCTGTCCAGAAGACAGTTGTGACCTTTGGAAAGTAGGTGAAAAATACCCACACATCAAAGAATCCTGGAACTAAAGCCGGGAGGAGGGAAACGGTTTTCACAGAGCCCAGGTCCTGCTCTGGACCCTGACACTGCACTCTTCCCTAAACGTGGGGGTTGCTCATGAAACTGCATTACTGTTTTATCCCTTGGTTCTTAAGGGCCCGAGCTGGGGGGGAGCCCCAGGCAGGAGGGTGGAGGAGAGCGAGGCGTGCTTGTCCAGGCCCATGGCCCTGTGTATCCTGAGAGCTGGTGAGGCCATGCCTGGTCGCCAGTACGTCCCCGATTGAAGCTGCTCACATGGACTCAGTATTCGGCAGTAACAAGCTGAATTCTGTCGAAGTGAGCTCTGTTTCAGTGGGGCAGTGTGGGATGGAGTGTAGACTTGTCCATTTCTTGGGTTCAGTCCTGCTTTCCCCGCTGGTCCTGCACCTGCCAGACAGGCTGGCTGACAGACAGCCTATGTTCTGCAAAGTTGTCCTCTAACTGGAGGAGCAGGGAGGGTTGCAGGTGTGGCATCGCCATGTGTGGGACCTGTCACTCAGCCGGTGGCAGTCCTTGGGGCACAGGACACCATTCCAGGCTCATGGTGTAGTCTTGAGGCCGGATCCGGTTTGAGGTCAATACCTTGTGTTATTCCGTCCCTTTCTGATGAAACGGTGGAGGAGGCACGGGCACTTGGAAATCTCAGGATGGGCATATTTGCTCTTGACAAAGTGTAAATTTTTCTCAGAATAAAAAGTTCTGACACGTTAAACTTTTCTTCTCATTTAAACAAGGAGCCTGGTCTTCAGGTTCCGTGATCCTTGGAGGGAGAGGACTCTTGCAAAGACTTCCCTGCTGTGCAGATGGCAAGGATGCTCCTTACTTGTGCTGTGGACCCCCAAACATGGCCACGCCCCCATCCTCCCAGAAAGGACAGAATCCCTTCCATGGATCGCCCTGGCTAAATGCTGGGAACAGCAATTGATCGTCAACAGTTTCTATTTTCAGTACTCGACTACCTTTTCACATTTTTAAATCAGTTTTCTGTTTGATGGTGCATGACTGGCATTTTGTGGCAGGTGCCCTGTCTGTAAAAGAGGGCTGTACGGAAGGGGGCACAGACACTCTGCATGTTCCAACCCACCTAGGCAAGGTTCAGACCTGGCTATGACAGGGGAGATTCCTTTTTAATACACCTTTTAACGGGTTCCTTTTTTTGAGATGAGTGTTAGAAGTTTTCTGTCAGGGTCGTAAAGGAGCTCAGAGTGGTGGCTAGGAACAGACTCAGTTTCCAGCAATGACCTTCCCAGGGCCTCCCGCAGAACCACATGCTCAGGGCAGCCTGCTGCTGGCGACCTTGTGGGACCCTATGCACCATCCTGGCGGAGAGAGCTGATGAGGGCAGGGTTTTGTGAATAGTTCAGAAGACCTTTCTAGCGTTGGGGTTCTTTTTACTACAGTAGAAAGTATTTCAGTACTATGTCTCTGTGGTGGCTGGCAGGTGTTTAAAACCTTACAAAATAAGTAAGGTTCTTATCTGGATGTATTTTACTGACATTACTTTCTACAGCATTTAATTGCATGCCTTTAAAGCATTCCTTTTCTGTGCAACTTTTGCTGGATTTCAGATTTTAACTTTTAAAATGATATTGCATGTTATTTCCAAATGATAGTCTTGATTTTTAAAAACTTACGTTTTGTTGGAGCCAAGAGGAGAAACATGGGCTGTGGACTGAGTTAATATACGTGATGCTGTGCTTCAGAATAGAAGCGTTTTTCCCATTATGGCTGTTTTGGTGTTTAAATTCTCCTTGCGGTTTTCCTTCTCCGAATAAAGCACTTGATTTGACCGCACCAGCATGTTCTTGGCTCTCGAGTGGGAAGGTGGCCCCTCCAACATGCCTGGAGCGTGAGCAGCCCGTTCTGGCTGCTTGGCCGGCTTCGTATCGACTTCAGGGACTGCTGACCGAAAGGAGAATTATTTCTTTTTTAGAGGGAAGATATTTATGACTGAAAACAGTGCTAAAAACATGAGAATATTGATCATGGTTTTGAGAGATGCTTGCAGTGAATCACTGGATATACCTAAATATCGGTTTATTCTGTCTTCCCTAAAAGACAGATTGCCAGCACGAAAGATGAACAATCTTGAGGGAAAAAATCTTACATCTTTCTGCTAAGCTGTCTTCCCTCCATAGCGACAGGGAGAAGAGAGGCCTGCTTGGCTTCTTCACCTAAGGAGCAAGCATAGTAAAGGGTGCATCAGAGCTCCGGTGAAACTGCCTTGGGTGCCCTTGATTTAACTTGTGGTAATCAGTGAAATTAGCATCAGAAGGAAACCCAAATAGCTGAACATTTAACCAGTCTAACGAACAATTATTCTAAAATCAACATGAAAATACAGCAAAAGACCCATTATCATCTGAGGGCCTAGCTCATTGTTCTTAGAGGTAATCTTTTGGGGTTCCATGGAAAGTTACAAAGGAATGAGTGAAGCCAGTTATTCACCCATCAGATATTTTTGTGAGGCAAATACTCTCCTGTTACGTTATTTTTCCTTAATTTTTGAATCTATTTTGGATGGAGGCTGGTCTGTTTTTATAGCTGGAGGGCGGAAGCAGACCTTCTCCTTGCTGTGGTAGAGCGGGACTTGCCCCGGGATCCGGTTTTGGGCCTGTCCCTCCCTCTGTCAGAGTCTTGTCTTGCCAGCGTCTAACCCCGCCCCTCTTTCCTGGTAGTGGAACCTTATCTGTGTTTAGGTGGCTGCTTAAATGGCCTTCGTGGGACGCCATCCATCCACTGCTTACCCTCACCCGCCTGCGCCCCCTCCCCATTCCCAACCCACCACCTCCAGTTGGGGGGAAGCGCACCCCATCCAGCACATGACCCATCATTACAGGCCATTGCCATGTCTTTGAAACCTGCCAAACTAAGGATCTTGACTCTTGTGGAGGACTTGGGAGGAGAAAAATTGGATATGTGATGTGTTTGTGTCTGAGGGACTCAGGCTGTGCCATCGCCACGTGGTGGGAGCTGGCGGCTGAGATCACGCCTTGGCTTGTGATGGGGCGGGGGAGCCTGGTGCAGAGGAGATGCCTGTGCCCCCCCCCCCCCCGGCACCATGCTGACCATGGGGAGGAGGGCGGGGATGCATGGGGGGGAGGCCTGTGCAGTCCTCTTCAGAGAAGCAGGCATGGAAGCTCTTGTTAGAGGGAACAGCTGCTAGGGGAGTCAATAGAGCAGCAGCCAGGGGACTGTGCCCCGCGGTTCACACGAAGGGGGTAGACCCTCAAGTTGGCCTACTCCTGGCGCACTGGCCTGATGGGGCAGGCAGGGGACACCTGATGGGCATCGTGAATTTTAACACCCACACTTGAAAACAAGAGATGTCCTATTTTAAAGTGTGTATGGCTTCTTCATCTTTCTTGTATTGAAGGGACTTAATTTGATAACTTGAGATATTTTACATATCCCAAAATTCACTCGCATAAAGTTTACAGTTATTGGTTTTTACTCTGTTCGTGGAGCTGTTCATCCATCACTACCATCTAACTTTAGAACATCTCAACACCCCAAAAAGGAGTTGTGTACCTGGCTGGTCCTTCCCTCCACCCCTCTTCCGGCCCCAACCACTCACTAGTCTACTTCTGTCTATGAATTTGGCTTTTCTGGAACCTTCACATAAATGAGATCCTATAGCATTGGGCCTTTTCTGTCTGGCTGCTTTTACTTGTTTACAAGGTCTGTGTCAGTAGTTCATTCTTTTTTATGAACAATATTTGATAGGAGACGACATTTCATCTGCTCACCAGTTGCTAGACATTTGGGTTGTTTGTCTTTTGGCTCTTCTGCATCATGCTGCGGTGAACATACGTGTGCAGTATTTCGTGGGGATGCAGATTTCCATTTCTCTTGATCACATACCTCGGGATGGAATTGCTGGGTCCTATGGCAATTTTATGTTTAGCATTTGGAAGAACCTCCAGAAGGTTCCTCAAAACAGCCGCACCATTTTACATCAGCAGCGTATGAGGGTTCAAATCGTCTTCACAGATTCCCCAGCATTTGTTACTATCTAGCCATCATAGTGGTGTGAAATGGTCTCTCACTGTGTGAGGTGGAGGCAGGTAAGCTGGGAAGGAGGGACCAGGGCTTTCCTTCCAAACAGGGCTGCATGTCAGCTCCACAATTGTAGAAGGCCGCAGGGGTCACACTTGGGAAGCTCCCCCCCCCCCCAAACACAGTATTTTAGACCTATAAAAGACGCAGGAAAGTACTTGTACTCAGAGTGTATGGTTTGATAACAATTTGACCTGTATGACTATAATCAAAATAGTGACCTTTCCATCACCCCACCTGCCCTTTTGTAACCCCTCCTCAGCCTTCCCTGCTCTTGTTCTCCTCCCCTATGATGTCACTATACGTTAGTTTGAGTTCCTGGAATTTTATAAAGGACTATTAAAAATATCTTATGCACTAAAATTTTATGACTTTGTAAGTGGAGCTGTGTCGTTTGACTTCTGTTGAGATTCGTGCCCGTCGTGTATATCCGTAGGTCATTCCTTTGCTGGGTGGCACTCCACTGTTTGGGGTGACCACTTCCTGTTCATCTGTCCATGTTCATTGGGGACCCCCCAGTTTTGGTTCTTACAAATGAAGCTGCAGTGGACATCGGTGAAGAAGTCCTTGGATGTATGTTTTATTTCTGAGTGTGTCAGACGGATGTTTGACATTTTCAGTTGCCAAACTGTGTTCCACGGTGGCTGTGCTCTTCTGCTTACCTCCCTGTGGTGACAGTTACTCTCCTCCCCTCTCTATTTGGAGTCCTTTCCTTCTGCAGGGAGGACTCCGTGTTCCTTGTAGTGGGGTCGGCAGGTGACAAACTCTGAGTTTTTGTGGTCTGACAGTATTTGAATCTTGATGTTGGAAAGATTTTTTTCCTGTGCCTGAATCTTATGTGCCCAGGTTTTTTGTTTATAAAGGTCTGCTTCCATTGTCCCATGACTTACACTGGTTTCATTAGAAATCTGCCGTCATCCGTGCTTTTGTTCATCTGTCGACAGGATCTACAGATTGCAAATCCAGCAGCACCTTTTGTCATTGTTCTGTCCCCGCCTTCTCTACTTTGCCTTTTTGACATCTGGAATACAGTTATAGTGGCTGTTTTAACATCTTTGCTGATTACAACATGTCAGTTTGGGGTTGATTTTGGTTGGTTTTTCTTATGTGGCCCATATTTTTCTCCTTTTATGCCTCTAATGTTTGGGTGCTCTATATGTGAATTTTACTTGGTTGAGTACTAGATATATATTTTTAAAATATTCTTTAGCTCTTTTCTGAAATGCAAGTAGGTTACATGGAAACAGTTTGATCCTTTTGGGTCTTGATTTCTAGATTTCATAGTCAGAAGGAGAGTGGTATTTAGTCTTGGCCTCATTATTCTTGGCTACAGAGGCAAGACTCAAATATTCCACCCAGTGTTCTCTGACTGCTGTGGTGTCCCTCCCACCGAGTGGGAGCAGACACCTGTCCTCTTGTGTCTCATTACCTGGTAACAGTCCACTGATCTTTATGTGGCTCTGTCCTTACTCTGATGGTCAGTGCTCTACTTGGGGACCTCTGCCCATGTCCAGAGTGCTCTAACTACCCGTGTCCCTGGACTGTGGGTTTTATGTCCTCCACTCGGGAGTTTTCTGGGCTGTGCCTTTACCATAGACTGGAGGCTCATAGGGCAGTCAGCCAGGACAGTGTCTAGGCTGCCCATGCTTGTTGCCATCTCTCCGGGGCCTCCCACCTTCACTGCCTGTATCCTGTGTCTGGAAAACAACAGTTCATTTTTTTTTAACCCGGTTTTTGTTTCTTTATTTCTAAGCTACAGTGAAAATTTTGCCTCTGTCCATCATCTTGGCCAGAAGAGTGGTAGTGGATAAGCTGGTGTGCCCTTTCTTTTTATTTATTTTTTATTATGTTTGTCACCATACAGGACATCATCTGCTTTTGATGTAGTGTTCATAATTCATTGTTTGTGTATAACACCCAGTACTCATCACAACATGTGCCCTCTTTTAATACCCATCACCAGCTAACCCATCCCCCCATGACCCTCCCCTCCGAAACCCTCAGATTGTTTCCTGGAGTCCATAGTCTCTCATGGTCTCCCCCTCTGATCTCCACCCCCCTTCATTCTTCCCTTCCTTCTCCTTATGTCCTTTGTGCTATTCCTTATGTTCCACATGTGTGAAACCATATGATATTTGTCTCTCTATGCTTGACTTGTTTCACTCAGCATAATCCCCTCCAGTTCCATCCATGTCGATGCAGATGGTGGGTATTCATCCTTTCTGATGGCTGAGTAATATTCCATTGTATATATGGACCACTTCTTATCCAGTCATCTGTTGAAGGGCATCTCGGCTCCTCCACAGTTTGGCTATTGTGGACAATGCTGCTATGAACATTGGGGTGCAGGTGCCCTTTCTTTTCATTACATCTGTATCTTTGGGGTAAATACCTAGTAGTGCAATTGCTGGGTCATAGGGTAGCTCTGTTTTTAACTTCTTAAGGAACCTCCATACCATTTTCCAGAGTGGCTGTACCAGCTTGCATTCCCACCAGCAGTGTAAAAGGGTTCCTCTTTCTCCACATCCTCACCAACATTTGTTGTTTGCCGTTTCTAACCATGAGAGAGGACTGACTGAGGACCAGTATCCACCAGTATGCTAAGAATAAACCCTGAGGAAGTCTTCCAAAAGGTGTAGTTGTGCTCTTGATAGAAAGTCCCTGTGCCTCCCCAAATTTATAACCTATCTGATACAAATTAAGAAAATACTAAACAGAGATAGTAACATTTTCTCTTTACTTTTCGGTATCAATTTATAGATCTCATTGGTATCTTTGAGTGTTCGATTTTTAGCCTAATTGTCATTATCTAAATGGTCTTGTATGTATGGTAGATAGAACTCTAAGATGACACCCAGTGATCCATGCCTTAGTATAGTTCTTTTGGAGTGTGAGTGGGACCTTTGGATATCATGGAATGAATGCCCATGATTATGGGAAAGGATTTTTAGAGATGTAATTAAGGTACCTAATCAGTTGAGCTAATGAAAGTGGAGATTATCCAGGGTGGGCCTGCCCTAATTAGGTGTGTTCTTCAAAAGGGTTTGAGATCAGAGACAGGAGTCAGAAACATGCTTCTGTTTTCTGCTATGAATAAGCACAGTGTGGTAAGAGGAGGGGCTGCTGGCCAGGAATTATAGGTAGCCTTTGTGAGCTGAGAGTGGTTTGTTGGCCACCAGCTGGGAGGAAAACCTACCTCAGCCCCATAGCCACGAGGAAGTGACTTCTGCCAACAAGCTGTGAGGCTGGCAGAGGACTTGGAGTTGCAGTTGTAGCTCAGCTTTGATTTTAGCCTGGTGAGGCACTGAGCAGAGGACCCTGCTAACCTGTGCCTGGACTCCTGAGCCATGGAGATGGAGATCGTAAGTTAGTGTTTCTGAAACCACTAATTTTGTGCTAATTTGTTATGCATGAATAGAGAAGTAATACAATATGCAGTTTTTACTTCACTTTGAAACTTTCTGAAAGTGAAAGCGTGTTTTGCTTTCATCTGTTCATATTGGCCTGTGAGCAGCCCGTTGTCCCTTTTGTCCCATTCCTGCACCACCTCGTCTGTGCTTGCTGTGTGCGTGGGGTGGGAGATCACATGGCTCACCGTAGCCGAGAGTCCTAATCCATAATCTTCATGGTGCTTCACAGGTGCTTGTGAACAGTTGGGGCCCCACAGCCCTGAGGTCTGGCTTCCTCATCCCTGCACGCTCTCCTCATGTGGGAAGTGGGGGGGGAGTAGCACACCTCCTTCACAGGGTTGTGGTGTCTTTGGAAAACACTCGGTAGAGTGCAATGTGCCTAGCTAGTCCTACCAGTGATGGTAGGTATTTTTCTTTGCACGTATTGTGTTAAATATCACAGGCCTCTGTGTCTGCAGGGCTTCTTGAGCAAAAGGACACTGGTAGAACCTCTCGGAGGCACGGCCTACGTTGTTGGGAAGGCAAGCTTGTGTAAGTGTCTCCAGCGGCAGCCTGGTACCTTCGCCTGAAACCCTGCTGCCCAGTGGGTACTGCCTCGCTCTCGGGTTTCATTTTATTGTTCTAGGTCTCCTGAAGCCTGGGAGAGGCCTGATTTTGATGTGTTCTTTGCCTCCTGGGATTTTTGTCCCCCTACCCACATTTAGTTGACAGGTCCTTAGAGTACCAGGTACCTTTTGACTGCAGAAAAGGCTGGGCCCACGCCCATGTCCTGGTTCTGTGTCTGCACCCTGAGCCCTTGTGAGCGGACCTGCAGCAGGAATTCTGAGGGGCCCGACCTCACACAGTGTTGGCTGGCATGGGGCGGGTGGTGGCGTCCTCATGTGTGACCCCGCAGGGAGGTGGTGTTTTCACTCAAAACACCTGCTCAAAGAAAGGAATATCCTCACACAAACCATGCCACTGAGCACACGTGCTCGGCTCACCTTTGACCTGTTGAATTTGTGGGCCAAGTCGGGTGGAATTTGGTTCACCCCCGTTATGGCTCTCATGGAGTGAGATGTCCATATTTGTAAGCTCTTATGGTCTCCCCTGAATTATAAAATAGTCAAACTGAAACTTCTTTAATTTGGCGGGATTGAAACATCTTGGAAACTTTCCCTAGCAGTTTAAACGCAGTCAGGTAAGGGAGGTGCTGCCTACCAGAGTGATGGGCTCTGACCCCGTGACCAGCCCCTGCCCCACAGTCTGTTCACAGGCCAGGCAGCCCCTGTGTGTCTGCAGCTTCTAGGTCTCCTCCGCCCTCCCCCAAACGGGGCTTCCTACCCTGCATCCCCGTCTTCTCCCTTGCCCTTCCCAGCACACGGGCTGCCAGGTCCTTACAGCTGCTATCTTCATCTGGTCCCCAGTGTGAGCCTCACTGTCCCCTGAAGGGACCTCTGCGGCTAGCCTCTCCACTAGCACTTGACAGGCTGGTTGTGGGCCTCCGGCTGCGGGCTCTCTGTTCAGTCTCTCCTCACCTGCATCCTCTACGTGTAATACAAAATAGCATACAGTTCACTACGTAGTTTAATTGCTTTGGGCACATTTAGTAAATGGAGGTCTGTGTCTGTAGGAGTTTTTCCCTGAGAATGACCTGGAACCCAGAGTTCTACATGGATGGAGAATTTGTGTTTGAAGTTTTGATTCATTAGATGGCTGACTCAGCATTATTTAAATTTTAATAAACAAAGCAAGTGGATACAATGTGAGCAGATTTTTCTATTTTGTGAATCTATACCAAAGCAAAATAAGAATCTCTTTCTATTTTGCAAGGAATAGTTTCTAGCCATGGAATTGCTGGCAGAGGCAAGAAAGTATGAATCTTATTTTTGTGGATCTAGCCAAGAAAAAGGACGTAAACTTTGAGAAGTGTGTCATTTACCATTCACAGTCTAATGAAAAACTCAGAGAGACTAGAGACTCTCCATAAAAATTCTGATATCAGCATTTAAGATACAGCAGGATCAGGTATCCAGGCGTTGAAGGGATTCACAGCCCACAGTTTACCGGCACTCTAAGTGCTATGAATCTTGTACTAGCAATCACAGTCTTGATTTTATTACCAAGAGGGGCCCCTTATGAGGAGTACGTTGGTGTGGTGCACAGTTTAACGAACTCGGGGCGGTGCTCCCGCCTCCCTTCCACCGGCAGACGGAAGCCAGGTGGCCGGATTGTCGGCTTGGCTCAGACAAAATGGCCACTGAGTCAAAAAGTGTCTGAAACTGTCGTGGTTGAACGTGTTGGGGAATAAGCTACAGGTTGGCCACGCCGCTCTGTCCAGGCGGCCGGGTGTGGCTTCTGTGGGGAGCAGGTTTGGTCCGTGATGAGCGTCCGCACGGGCCTCCCAGCGGCAGGCTGGCTTGGGCAGAAGCGTTGCTGCACGTGGCAGCCAGTTCTCAGATCCTAGCCGTCGTCAGTGCGGAAATGCCAGATGCGGGGATGCTGCGTTGCCGAGTGCCCACGAGAGTTCTTCTGAAGCTGGTCTCAGATGGTGTGAACGCAGCAGCGAGTGACCTAGGGACGTTCTCCAGTCGTGAGGGGCAAGTGTGGGCCCGTGGCTGCGCTCGGGCGTGTTTGCCTTTTTCACCGTGGTGACCTTTCTGCCGCTGGCACCGAGGTGATGGCCGGCGACTCTCTGTCCCTTCCCTCCGACAGAGGCCACGGCCGCAGACTGCCCCAGGCCTCGCTGCGCTCCTCGGCCCACACGCATTTGCACGAGAGAAGTAGGTCACATAAGAGTCTCTGTAACCCCAGCCCTTCAGTTACCGCCCTTCCTCGGCCTGCGTAAAGCACTGCGCCCAAGTCGCGCTGTCCTCTCGAGGGGGAGCACGCATGTGCCTGGGCTGCCACCCCGCTTGTTTCATAGAACACCCTTGTCTCCATTAAAAGAAGAACCGACCAACTGTTTACTCAGACTTGGGTTTTCAGCAGAAGTTCTCTCAAAAGTGAACAAAGTGAACCCCTCACTTGGGTGGTGCCTGCTCAAAGGAGGGGGTGTCCTCACACAACCCGTGTCACAGAGCACACGTGCTCAGCTCATCTTTGGCCTGTTGAATTTGTGGGCCAAGTTGGGTGGAATTTGGTTCACCCCCGTTATGGCTCTCATGGAGTGAGATGTCCACATTTGTAAGCTCTTATGGTCTCTACTGAATTATAAAACAGTCAAAACTGAAACTTCTTTAATTTGGTGGGATTGAAACATCTTGGGAACAATATTTGCTGCCTATGCTAAATGATAAAAAATGAGCTTTCTAGTGAAAATTAGGATTTGGGGAAACCACAGTGTACCGGCACAAGCTTGATAGCTTCCCAATATTTAAATCCTGTCTACTGACATCAGTAGTAGATTTTGATGATGTGATGAAATATATAAATATTTGGAAGATTCGCATAGCTCGGTGAACTGGTAGATTCCAGTGACCGATGTGTAATATTACAAGGTTGGGGAAAGTTCAGAAATGCATGATCAGTGGGTCTTAGCATGACTGCACCAACAGTTCTTTGATAAGCTTTTCAGAATCCACCTCACAGCTCCACTCTAGGAAATCACCTCTTGTTGAGTTTTGACCTCGTATAAAAGAAGAGGATCCACAATCCTTTGAAAAGGATTTTCTTTGTGTACTTCAGCCAGAACCATGTGTGGAAAGGGAAGGAAGGAGAAGCTGCTCTGAGAATCCAGCTATATTCTATGAAGCCAGCATAGAGAAGAGATTCTCAAAAAAACCAGTGTCATGACACCGCTAACTCAATTTCATTGTTTTGGAAAATGCTTTTAATAAAAATATTTGTGGTAACATGAATCTGGTTTATATTTAAAGTGAATTACAGAATATTTCATAAATGTCTGAGTCTTCTAATACGGTGAACATCAGTAGGTAACCCACAAGGGAAACCTAGCTCTTAGGATTCTCTGTTTACGGGTGAGACCAACAGGTTTGACGTAGGCACCCAAGCTTGCTGCTAGGTCTGTGCTGACTTTGGGCTGGTTTTACAAGAGAAAGGTCAAAAACCTCATGCCTCTGGGTTCCTAGGTCCCATGCCCCTCAGGAGCATCTTTAAACACACTCTCTGGTCACTAACTTTTGTAGATGGTGGTTAATAGGAAAGTGCCTGTCACGTGTGCAAAGAGCTTGTAGATTTTCTAAGGGCCTTGAAGTCCATAATTATGGGCGACATAGATCTGCTGTCGGGAACAGTTCAGAAGTGGCTTCTTGGGAAGGTGGGTCTTCAACTGTTCTGACATGCATTTGTGTTAATTCCTTTTGGGATAAAGGGTCTGTTCTCCCCCTCACCAATGATCTCTTCAACACTGAGTTCTGGCAGAACCTTTTTGTTGGGGGGGGTGGGTTCCGAGTTGCTGGTAGATCTGAGAGACCGGTGCATTGCTCTTCATATTTGTCTGAAAATCTTAATAACTGAATTGCTTTGATCTCCTAGTGTTTTAGGAACAAAGTCCTGTCATGTCATGCTCTGGCAGTCTTAGCTTCAGGTAATACTGGAAATTGTTGTGATCGGTCTGACTCTGGCTTAACGGCGAGTCCTCCACCCGAGACAGCAGCCATGATTCCCAGCGAGGAGCAAACTGCACCTAAGGAGCAGAATGAGCAGAGGGGGATCTTCTTGTAAATAGATTTCTGGGTGTAAAAACCCAGATTATGAAGACGTACTTTGATATGTTCCATCTTCTGTTTCTTTGCTCTTTGAAACCTCGAGTTCCTGTCCTAAAAGGCTGGGGAGGGCATTGCCTTGAAAGCTGGGTCTTGAGCAGCTCTTCGAAATACATCAGTACCTTCTTAAGTTGCCTTTGGGCAGAATGTGCTTACACCAGTGGATCCTGACACCAGGTGGGTGGATGGGATTGTCCCCACCCGACCCAGTGTTTAGAAAGACCAACAGTAATGCCCACCCAGTTGCAACAAACCCTCTTTTACTCCAAAGATTGTGTCTCCAAAGGAGGTATGCGTCTACCAACAATACTGTTCACCCTGTTGTTTGAAAAAGACAGCAAACATTAGTTGGGGACTGTGACACGAGAAAATTCCCCTGCAAATGCTACACACCCAGGTGATGTGCGAACCAGTATTGCCAGGACACCCCGCCCCCATCCTTAGCCCTGCCAAGCCAGGGAAGGCCTCTGAGAGCTTTTGTGGGGGTGGGCGTGGGGGAGGTTGCCCCCCAGGACCCTCCTCCCCCAGTATCCCACAGGGCCTCCCTTCATCCCTTTGCGTGTTCCTGGCTCTTCGCCAAGGCTCTGTGATTCCGTGGTAGTCCATACATTCTAGAAGAATGGCATGATTCGAACCATTTCAAGTCCTTTTTTAAGAGAATGTTGGCAGAAAGGCCAGAGAACAGAAGCACCCAGAGGTTTCCTTAGAACAGGCCTGGGGTGCCCAGTCGCAGTTCAGAAACTGGGGCACTTTGTCCTTTCTTCCAAGTGTTGGGCATCTTAACTAAATCTTAGAAATTTTTTCTCTCCTAGGACTTCAACATATATATGTAGAAGGGACACATTCTTCCGTGTTTTAGGAATTTCCTAAAGAAAGCCTGCTTTTTTTTTAAGCTCAGTGGTCATGTGTGATGTGCAGCCTTGTTCTCCAGCCTGGCCTCCTGCGTGGTGGTCGACCTGTGGAAACAGACATGTCCGTTCCCGACGCCGCAGACTTATGTCAAAACCGGAACGTGTGACCCTGTGCCCGAACCGTGGGTGGTCTTCAGGCCGATCCATAAATTCCCTGGGATCAGAGAGGAAATGTCGGCTTTCTTTGTGCACTTGGGTGCTCTTCACAGAGCAGGGCCTGAACTTCCTCAAAATTCTCAAAGGTTTATCGGCGACCCTCAGCTTAGAAATCCTGCCATAGATGCTCGACTTTGCGGTAACTTTAAGTCCCTGATGGAAGTATACAAAGTGACTTTAAATGAGCTAGTTGTCGTGCAGGTAAAGATGGGAGTGATGAGGCGGTCTGTGGTGAACTGTCAGGAAAACCCGCCCTCCTCCACTCTCGAGCGTGGATTCCGTGCTCAGCTCTGAAAAGCACCTAGTAAGACGCCTCCTCGTCTAAGGCTGTGGGCAGATTTCGGAGGTGTTGGGTAGCGACAATGAAAACAAATGCATTTAGAGCAAGTCGCTGGGTCCGGCTGCAGGCACAGTATCCCCGTGACAGGGCCGTGAGGGACTCTGCGTGCCCCAGGCGGCTGACCCTGTCTGCACGTTCTTCCCCCACCTCCCGGTTCCCTTCGGGCGTTTGGTTGGGCTTCGGTGGGGTCGTTCTGCGCGGGGAGGTCCATCTGCGGTCCTGAAGTAGAAGTGTAAGTAACGCTGTGACTTGCTAATTTACCTGCCACCCCCCCCCCCAAGTTGTGTGTGGAAAGCTGGCTGCTTGTGTTCATTAAACACTCTCACGTTTCACTTCTGTGTTAATAACTGTCTGTAAATACAGTCATATCTACACTAAGCAGGCTCTTGGAAAAGAGACTTGTGCATGACAGTACTTCCCTCCCCTTCGTGCAGGCTGGGTACCCACTCTTACCTCAGGTGTCTCCCCAAGGAGAAGTCTGTGATTCTCCTTCGGGTGAAGAGCGCGTGTGAGTCGAAGAGGCTTCTGGTGGCCCTGCCTGGAAAGGGGGACGCCCTCTGGAGAACTGCTCTGGTGAAGGGAGCCCTTGTTTGCCCAAACACCTTCTTGCCTTAATAGCTAACGTGTAACAAGAACACGATTGGGTCTGCTTTTGATGACTCCCGATGTGGAGCGGCCGTTTTCCCTCCCACGGGCGCGTGTCGTAACGATGTGCTGGAAAAACCGTTGGCTCCTGGGTTTCAGGCAAGGACTGTGAGTAGGGGTGAAGCTGAGCTTCCTACATCGGATCTGGCCTTCCGCAGCCCTGTTTCAGGAGTGGATGGCAGCTGCGAGAGGACGTGAGAACCCACACTGGGGCTCGTTGCCTTGTGATGAGGCGCTCGCGCGGCTCCCTGTGCGTGGGGCTGGCCCGGGTACCACTGGGGCTGTGGTTGAGAAAGGGGATTGAGGGTCTCTGCTGTGGATCTAGGTGTCCTTCCTAGACCTTCATCTGCATTCTCGCTTCTGTAGATGGCCAGGATAAACATGCTGGAAGATTCTGCGTGACTGGTCCCTTCCTTTTGTCGACAGCACAGCTGTGGTAGGCAGAGGAGAGGTCCAGTGCTGGATGTCAGAAAGTTCAAGGCCCAGGCTGTCCCGCGGCATAGGAGCTCTACGACTGCAAAGGAACCTTCTTTACAAATTGCTCCATTGTTATGGTTGGCATTCTGGTTAAAAGTTCATCTGGATTTCAACCTCGCGTGAAATTGCAGAGCTACGGCTGGAAGGCTCTCGGCATCAGTTGAGAACCTTTAGGGACTTCTCAGACATTACAGTTAGAATTGAGTAAAACGTGCTGGGTTCCATTCACTCAAATTTTGGTGAGTGGGAAAAAATCTGAGTTTACTTCCATCATTTTTATGACCTAATTTCCAGATAGATGCAGAAAGAAAAAACCAAAAAGAGGTATCAACATTACATTGTGAAAATCTCTGAAATGTTTTCTATAAGCATTCTGTGAAATTTGCCATACTGGTTAGCCAGTCTCTCTACCCCCAATATTTTGGATCATCCAAAATGTTAGGATGACACAGACTTCTAATTGTTCTGGGGCCTTAACTCTTGCCTTCTGCGGCTGAGGCCCGCAGGCTGCATCCCGTGGCCTGCTGTGTCCAGCCCACCAGCCTGTATTTGTACTGCCAAAGTGCTAAGCGTGGCTTTTACCTTTTTAAAGGTTTGTAGTAAATAGGAAAAATAGTAAACAGACCTTCTGTGGCCTGGAAAGCCTAAAACACCTGGCCCTCGACAGAAAAATGTTGACCAGGCTCCGTGGTGTTGAGACACAGGTGCTGCAGACTGTGGTGCTGTTACGTAGCTTTAAAAAGACGGGCAGAGCGTCTGGTGGGCTCAGTCCGTTGAGCGCCCGACTTCGGCTCAGGTCATGATCTCAGGGTCCTGGGATCAAGCCCCGTGTCGGGCTCCCTGCCCATCAGGGAGTCTGCCTCTCCCTCAGCCCCCCTCCCCAACTTGTGCGCTCTCTAGCTCACTCTCAAATAAAATCTTAAAAAAAGTTCAAAAGCCCTGGAGCATTGTTGGGGAGGGGGAGACAGAGCTATTTGTGTTGCTTCAGGAAGAGCTGAAGTGGGGGAGGCTCAGACGGGCACGTGGGCTCAACCCCCAGGCTGTCCTGCCCGTTCCAGCAGCTACACGGAGGTGTTGAGGGCCCTGACTCCTTCCTTGCCTGGGATTGACTGAGCGCCAGCCACGTCTTCTGGACCCTTTGCATGCAACCAGGAAGGGAGACGAGGTCGCAGGGCTCACGCAAGGCCTGGTGGTGGGTGCAGGACCGTCCCTGGTCCAGGGTGTGTTCTGGATTCCTTGAGCTACGTCAGGAGGCCAGTGTGTGTCTCAGAGCACAGTCCTCGGAGCCAGACTGCCCGTGATACCCTGGCTTGATGTCAAGCTGCTTAGCTGCGGAACCCTGAGCAAGGTGTTCTTGCAGTTTACACCTGGAAAACGGAGTCCTAGTGTTTGCTTTGTGGGGGTGGGGGAAGGAGCCCGCGTGGAGCCCACGTGGAGCCCACAAGGAGAGCTGGGCAGGCCTGGGGCGTTCTGAGCACCGTCTGGTGTCTGTGGCCCTCATCGTGGCCCCCGCTCACCTGCATGTGTATTGCTGGTTTGTCAAAGTGGAAATCTGTTCTCTGGAATAACCAAATTTGGAGGAATGGGAAGCTGTAAGCAGTAGGGTAAAGCTGTATTTGCTCTTTTTGCTTGGAGTTCTTAGAGTGTGTGTTCGTCTTCTCGGGCTGCACTAACAGACATTTATTTCATAGGGTTGGGAGGTGGGAAGCCCAAAGTTAAGGGACTGGCAGGTTCAGTTCCTGGCAAAGGCCCTCTTGTTCGTGGTCAGGCCACGTTCTCCTCAAGTCCTAGTGTAGGGGGGAGAGCAGGCAGAAGAAGTAAGATCTCTGCGGCCTCTTTTATAAGGACAGTGATCCCATCATGAGGGCTCCACCCTCTTGCTCTAAACACCCCAAATCCCCACCTCCTAATGCCATTACATGGGGGTGAGGGCTTCAGCATGGGAATTTGAGGGGACATGAGCATTCAGTCCGTAACAGGATGTGAGAATCTCTAGGCCTAGCAGGGTGGCCCAGTCCTCTTGGCCAACGGCATCAGCTGCCGCTTCCAGCAGGCATGGTCGTCCTGTGTTGTGTGTGAGAGCCAAGCACCGGCTTACCCACTCACCTCCTGACTCATGTGGCAATGACGCGGAGCCCTGCAGGCACTGAGACCGCTGTCCCTGAGCTGCTTGTGTGTCCAGGACCCCATTTCTTTAAAACCCTTTTTATCCCATTTTACTTGGTGCCTCTGTTTTCTCCTCGCCTCCCCCATTCCTCTCCTTAGCAGGTGTTCACTGCCTAGTTCGTGCCTTGCTTACCACACTAAAAACAGTCCTATAGAAGCCCAGCAATGAAGTTCTGACATTGTTTGAAAAATGCTGGGTCCTAACGTATTCTGTTCATCTCTCACCACTCTCCTTTATCATCCAAGTCAGCCCCTCAGCTTTTACTGTTCCTTCTTCCCAGCCACACAGTATTTCAAGAAACAGCTGTACAAAGTGTTGCCCTCTGGCGTCCTCTCCCATGAACAAGACGGTGCTAAACCTCTCTCGCCACCTCACAAACCCTGCCTGAACGTGCAGGAGGACGTGCGTGTCCTGTTCATGGGATTTGATGTCCGTGGATAGGCTTCCATGGCTGGAAGGCTGACACACGGTACGTGTGTTCCTTTGTTAGAATAGATCCTTCCTCTGTTTTTCCTGAGCGCTGTGGTCATTCACTCTTCCCAGTGGAGAAAGGCAGTGATGTCACTGTTGCTGTCCGATGGAAATAGTGTCCCCACGTTACTGTGCACATCCCTGCACGGGTTGAACATTGATGTTTACTGGCCTTTCTACATGCTTGTTGTTCCGATTACCTACAGCACTTTGACATTTCATCTCTTTAGAGGGATGGGTGAAGCAATTTTCCATTTACACTAGAGGCAAAACCCAGGGGTGCCTCCTGGACCCTGGCCAGCACACCCCAGGTGCTCCCGCCCGTCCGTAGCTCAGCAGTACATCGCCGTAGCGCCTCTGAGCGCCCTGTTGGTTGGCCCTCCTGTCCTTGGTGACTGCCTTGAGACGGTCCCTTTGACCCCGTGTAGTTGTGGGCGTCTTTCCCCTCCATCTCTGCACACTGACCCAAACTCCCTCTGCCTCCTGGCTGCGTGTGAGCCTGACTACGGAAAGCAAACAGGGTCCTCTCGTTGATAGAGCTGGAGGCAACAAGTGGAAATCGGTTCCTCTTCTATAATTTGAAGGAGAAGGTTTGGGGAGTGCATTTAACACCCGCCCATTTTCTTCACTTAGAAGTGGGGCAAACAATGGAAAAATACACACTGAGCCATGTGTGCTGTGGAGGACGTGCTGACTGGGGAGCTGGTTCTTGACGGAGGGAGGTTGGCAGGTAGTTTGTGAGCCTATTTTTTTGCTCAGTGAACTAGCAAGAACAACACCCATT